>NW_027480516.1:658509-987763 GCF_051401765.1 Calliopsis andreniformis | reverse complement strand
CATCAATCCTCAACCTTCAATACTCAATCCTCAATCCTCAATCCTCAATCCTCAATCCTCAATCCTCATTCCTCAAACCTCAATCCTCAAACCTCAGTCCTCATTCTCAATTCTCAATCCTTAATCCTCAATCCTCAAACCACAATCCTCAACCGTCAGTCCTCGTCCTCAATCCTCAACCCTCAATCCTCAATCCTCAATCTTCAATCATCAATACTCAATCCTCAATGTTCAATCATCAATACTCAATCTTCAATCCTCAATACTCAATCTTCAATCCCCAATCATCAATCCTCAATCCTCAATCCTCATTCTTCAATCCTCAATACCCAATCCTCAATCTTCAATCCTTAATCCTCAATCCTCGATTCTCAATCATCAGTCCTCAGTCCTCAGTCCTAAAACCTCAACCCTCAACCATCAGCCGTCATCCTCAATCCTCAATCCTCATTCCTCAATCCTCAACCTTAAATCCTCAATTCTCAATCTTCAATCCTCAATCCTCAATCCTCATCCTCAATCCTGAATCCTCAATCATCAATCCTCAACCTTCAATACTCAATCCTCAATCCTCAATCCTCAAACCTCATTCCTCATCCTCAATTCTCAATCCTCAACCCTCAATCCTCAAACCACAATCCTCAACACTCAGTCCTTATCCTCAATTCTCAATTCTCAATCCTCAGTCCTCAATCCTCAATCTTCAATCCTCAGCAATCAATATTCAATCCTAGATCCTCAATCCCCAATCCTCAATCCTTAATCCTCAATCTTCAATCCTCAATCCCCACACCTCAGTCTTCAATCCTCAATGCTCCATCCTCAATCCTCTATCCTCAGTCCTCAGTCCTCAACCCTCAATCCTCAAACCTCAATCCTCAACCGTCAGTCCTCGTCCTCAACCCTCAACCCTCAATACTCAATCCTCAATCTTCAATCATCAATACTCAATCTTCAATCCTCAATACTCAATCTTCAATCCCCAATCATCAATCCTCAATCCTCGATCCTCATTCTTCAATCCTCAATACCCAATCCTCAATCTTCAATCCTTAATCCTCAATCCTCAATTCTCAATCATCAGTCCTCAGTCCTCAGTCCTAAAACCTCAACCCTCAAGCATCAGCCGTCATCCTCAATCCTCAATCCTCATTCCTCAATCCTCAACCTTAAATCCTCAATTCTCAATCTTCAATCCTCAATCCTCAATCCTCATCCTCAATCCTCAATCCTCAACCATCAATCTTCAATCTTCAATACTCAATCCTCAATCCTCAATCCTCAATCCTCAATACTCAACCGTCAATCCTCAATTCTCAATACTCAATAGAATATCCTGAATTCCCAGGATTCAATACTCAAACCTCAAACCTCAAACCTCAGCCCTCATCCTCAATCCTCAATACTCAATCCTCAATCCTCAACCCTCAATCCTTAACACTCAATCTTCAATCCTCAATCCTCAATCCTCAATCCTCAATCTTCAATACTCAGTCATCAATCCTCAACCTTCAATACTAAATCCTCAATCCTCAATCCTCAATCCTCAATCCTTAATTCTCAACCCTCAGTCCTCAGTCCTCAGTCCTCAAACCTCAATCCTCAACCTTCAGCACTCATTCTGGATCCTCAAACCTCAATCTTCAATCCTCAATCCTCAATCCTCAAGGCTCAATCCTCAATCCTCAATCCTCAGTCCGCAAACCTCAATCCTGAATCCTCAATCCTCAGTCCTCAACCTTCAGACTTCAGACCTCAACAACCAGTTGTCAATCCGCAATCCTCAATAGAATATCATCAATTCACAGTTTTCAATACTAAATTCTCGGTCTGCAATCTTCGAATCTCTATCCACAAACATCAATCCTCTTCACTCAACCCTCAACACTCAGTCCCCAATCCTCAATCTTCAATCCTCTATCCTCAATCCTCATTCCTCAATCCTCAATCCTCAATCCTCAATCCTCAATCATCAATCCTCAATCATCAATCCTCAATCCTCAATCTTCAATCCTCAATACTCAATCTTCAATCCTCAATACTCAATCCACAATCCTCAATATTCAATCCTCAATACTCAGTCTTCAGTCCTCAATCCGCAATCATCAATCCTCAATCCTCAATCCTCAGTCATCAATCCCCAAACCTCAGTCCTCATCCTCAATTCTCAATCATCAACCCTCAATCCTCAAACCACAATCCTCAACTGTCAGTCCTCGTCCTCAATCCTCAACCCTCAACCCTCAATCCTCAATCTTCAATCATCAATACTCAATCTTCAATCCTCAACCCTCAATCCTCAATCCTCATTCCTCAAACCTCAATCCTCAACCCTCAGTCCTTATCCTCAATTCTCAATTCTCAATCCTCAATTCTCAATCCTCAATCTTCGATCCTCTATAATCAATTTTCAATCCTAGATCCTCAATCCCCAATCCTCAATCCTTAATCCTCAATCTTCAATCCTCAATACTCAATCTTCAATCCTCAGTCCTCAGTCCTCAATCCTCAATTCTGAATTCTCAATCCTGAATCCTCAATCTTCAGCCCTCAGTCCTCAACAATCAGCTGTCAATTCTCAATCCTCAATAGAATATCATCAATTCACAGTTTTCAATACTCAATGCTCAATCTGCAATCTTCAAATATCTATCCACAAACATCAATTCTCATCACACAGCCCTCAACACTCAGTCCACAATCCTCAATCTTCAATCCTCAATCCTCAATCCTCAATCCTCAATCCTCAATCTTCAACCATCAATACTCAATCATCAGTCCTCAATTCTCAATCCTCAATCCTCAATCCTCAATACTCAATCGTCAGTCTTCAATCCTCAATACTCAATATTCAATCCACAATCCTGTATCCTCAATCCTCAATCCTCATTCTTCAATCCTCAATACCCAATCCTCAATCTTCAATACTCAATCCTCAATCCTCAATTCTCAATACTCAATCCTCAGACCTCAGTCCTCAAACCTCAATCCTCAACCCTCAGCCCTCAGCCCTCATCCTCGATCCTCAATCCTCAACCTCAATCCTCAATCTTCCATCCTCAATCCTCAATTCTCAATCCTCGATCCTCAATACTGAATCTTCAATCCTCAATCCTGAATCCTCAATCCTCAATCCTCAATCCTGAATATTCAATCCTCAGTCCCCAATCCTCAATCCTCAATCCTCAATCCTCATTCTTCAATCCTCAATACCCAATCCTCAATCTTCAATCCTCAACCCTCAATCCTCAATCCTCAATTCTCAATCCTTAATCCTCAGACCTCAGACCTCAAACCTCAATCCTCAACCCTCAGCCCTCATCGTCAATCCTCAAACCTCAATCGTCAATCCTCAATCCTCAATCTTGAATCCACAATACTCAACCTTCAATCCTCAATCCTCAATCCTCAATCCTCAATATTCAATCCTCAATACTCAGCTTTCAATACTCAATCAGCAATCATCAATCCTCATTCCTGAATCCTTAGTTATCAAGCCTCAATCTTCAATACTGAATCGTCAATCCTCAGTCCTCAATCCTCAAACCTCAATCCTCGTACCTCAAACCTCAATCCTCAACCCTCAATCCTCATCCTCAATTCCCAATTCTCAATCCTCAATCCTCAGCCCTCAATCTTCTATCCTCAATAATCAATCTCCAACCCTAGATCCCCAATCCCCAATCGTCAATCCTTAATCCTCAATCTTCAATCCACAATCCCCAGTCCTCAATGTTGAATCCTCAATGCCCAGTCCTCAATCCTCAATCCTCAGTCCTCAATCCTCAGCCGTCAGTCCTCGTCGTCAATCCTCAACCCTCAATAATCAACCCGGAATCTTCAATCATCAATACTCAATCTTCAATCCTCAATCCCCAGTGCTCAATCCTCAATACTCAATCCCCAGTCCTCAGTCCTCAATCTTCAATACTCAATCCGCCAATCCTCAATATTCAACACACAACCCTCAACCATCAATCCTAAATACTCAACCATCAATCCTCAATTCTCAATACTCAGTTGAATATCCTGAATTCTCAGTTTTCAATACTCAATCCTAAATCTTCAATCTTCAAATCTCCATCCACAAACATCAATTCTCATCACTCAACCCTCAACACTCAGTCCCCAATCCTCAATCTTCAATCCTCTATCCTCAATCCTCAATCCTCAATCCTCAATCCTCAATCCTCAATCCTCAATCTTCAATCCTCAATACTCAATCTTCAATCCTCAATACTCAATCCTCAATCCTCAATCCTCAACCTCAATCCTCAATCTTCAATCCTCAATACTCAATCTTTAATCCTCAATCCTCAGTCCTCAAACCTCAATTCTGAATCCTCAATCCTGAATCCTCAATCTTCAGCCCTCAGTCCTCAACAATCAGTTGCCAATCCTCAATCCTCAATAGAATATCCTAAATTCACAGTTTTCACTACTCAATACTCAATCTGCAATCTTCTAATCTGCAAATCTCTATCCACAAACATCAATTCTCATCACTCAACCCTCAACACTCAGTCCTCAATGTTCAATCCTCAATCCTCAGTTCTCAATCTTCAATCCTCAATACTGAATCATCAATCCTCGATCCTCAATCCTCAATCCTCAATCCCCAGTCCTCAATCCTCAATCCTCAATCCTCAATCCTCAATATTCAACACACAACCCTCAACCACCAATCCTCAATACTCAACCATCAATCCTCAATTCCTAATACTCAATAGAGTATCCTGAATTCTCATGGTTCAATACTCAATCCACAATATTCAATAATCAAATCTCAATCCTCAAACATCAATCCTCAACACTCAATCCTCAACACTCAGCCCACTCTTTTCAATCCTCCATCCTCAACCTTCAATCCTCAAGCGTCAATCCTCAATCCTCACCTCATTCCTCAATCCTCAATCCTCAATCTTCAATCCTCAATGCCCAATCTTCCATCCTCAATCCTCAGTCCTCAATCCTCAACCCTCAGTCCTCGTCATCAATCCTCAACCCTCAATAATCAATCCGCAATCTTCAACCAGCAATATTCAATCTTCAATCATCAATCCTCAATACTGAATCCTCAGTTCTCAATACTCAATCCCCAGTCCTCAGTCCTCAATCTTCAATCCTCAAACCTCAGTCCTCATCCTCAATTCTCAATCCTCAACCCTCAATCCTCAAACCACAATCCTCAACTGTCAGTCCTCGTCCTCAATCCTCAACCCTCAATCCTCAATCCTCAATCTTCAATCATCAATACTCAATCTTCAATCCTCAACCCTCAATCCTCAATCCTCATTCCTCAAACCTCAATCCTCAACCCTCAGTCCTTATCCTCAATTCTCAATTCTCAATCCTCAATCCTCAATCCTCAATCTTCATTCCTCAATGCTCAATCATCAATCCTCAACCCTCAGCCCTCATCCTCAATCCTCAATCCTCAACCTCAATCCTCAATCTTCAATCCTCAATACTCAATATTCAATCCTCAATCCTCAATCCTCAATTCTCAATCCTCGATCCTCAATACTGAATCTTCAATCCTCAATCCTGAATCCTCAATCCTCAATCCTCAATCCTGAATATTCAATCCTCAGTCCCCAATCCTCAATCCTCAATCCTCAATCCTCATTCTTCAATCCTCAATACCCAATCCTCAATCTTCAATCCTCAACCCTCAATCCTCAATCCTCAATTCTCAATCCTTAATCCTCAGACCTCAGACCTCAAACCTCAATCCTCAACCCTCAGCCCTCATCGTCAATCCTCAAACCTCAATCGTCAATCCTCAATCCTCAATCTTGAATCCACAATACTCAACCTTCAATCCTCAATCCTCAATCCTCAATCCTCAATATTCAATCCTCAATACTCAGCTTTCAATACTCAATCAGCAATCATCAATCCTCAATCCTGAATCCTTAGTTATCAAGCCTCAATCTTCAATACTCAATCGTCAATCCTCAGTCCTCAATCCTCAAACCTCAATCCTCGTACCTCAAACCTCAATCCTCAACCCTCAGTCCTCATCCTCAATTCTCAATTCTCAATCCTCAATCCTCAGCCCTCAATCTTCTATCCTCAATAATCAATCTCCAACCCTAGATCCCCAATCCCCAATCCTCAATCCTTAATCCTCAATCTTCAATCCACAATCCCCAGTCCTCAATGTTGAATCCTCAATGCCCAGTCCTCAATCCTCAATCCTCAGTCCTCAATTCTCAATCTTCAATACTCAATCCGCCAATCCTCAATATTCAACACACAACCCTCAACCATCAATCCTAAATACTCAACCATCAATCCTCAATTCTCAATACTCAGTTGAATATCCTGAATTCTCAGTTTTCAATACTCAATCCTCAATCTTCAATCTTCAAATCTCCATCCACAAACATCAATTCTCATTACTCAACCCTCAACACTCAGTCCCCAATCCTCAATCTTCAATCCTCTATCCTCAAGCCTCAATCCTTAATCCTCAATCCTCAATCCTCAATCCTCAATCTTCAATCCTCAATACTCAATCTTCAATCCTCAATACTCAATCCTCAATCCTCAATATTCAATCCTCAATACTCAATCTTCAGTCCTCAATCCGCAATCATCAATCCTCAATCCTCAATCCTCAGTCATCAATCCTCAAACCTTAGTCCTCATCCTCAATTCTCAATCCTCAACCCTCAGTCCTCAAACCACAATCCTCAACTGTCAGTCCTCGTCCTCAATCCTCACCCCTCAATCCTCAATCCTCAATCTTCAATCATCAATACTCAATCTTCAATCCTCAACCCTCAATCCTCAATCCTCATTCCTCAAACCTCAATCCTCAACCCTCAGTCCTTATCCTCAATTCTCAATTCTCAATCCTCAATCCTCAATCCTCAATCTTCAATCCTCAATGCTCAATCATCAATCCTCAACCCTCAGCCCTCATCCTCAATCCTCAATCCTCAACCTCAATCCTCAATCTTCAATCCTCAATACTCAATCTTTAATCCTCAATCCTCAGTCCTCAAACCTCAATTCTGAATCCTCAATCCTGAATCCTCAATCTTCCGCCCTCAGTCCTCAACAATCAGTTGCCAATCCTCAATCCTCAATAGAATATCCTAAATTCACAGTTTTCACTACTCAATACTCAATCTGCAATCTTGTAATCTGCAAATCTCTATCCACAAACATGAATTCTCATCACTCAACCCTCAACACTCAGTCCTCAATGTTCAATCCTCAATCCTCAGTTCTCAATCTTCAATCCTCAATACTGAATCTTCAATCCTCGATCCTCAATCCTCAATCCTCAATCCCCAGTCCTCAATCCTCAATCCTCAAACCTCAAACCTCAATCCTCAACCGTCAGTCCTCGTCCTCAATCCTCAACACTCAATCCTCAATCCTCAATCATCAATCATCAAGACTCAATATTCAATCCTCAATCTTCAATCCTCAATCCTCAATCCTCAATATTCAACACACAACCCTCAACCACCAATCCTCAATACTCAACCATCAATCCTCAATTCCTAATACTCAATAGGGTATCCTGAATTCTCATGGTTCAATACTCCATCCACAATATTCAATAATCAAATCTCAATCCTCAAACATCAATCCTCAACACTCAATCCTCAACACTCAGCCCACTCTTTTCAATCCTCCATCCTCAACCTTCAATCCTCAAGCGTCAATCCTCAATCCTCACCTCAATCCTCAATCCTCAATCCTCAATCTTCAATCCTCAATGCCCAATCCTCCATCCTCAATCCTCAGTCCTCAATCCTCAACCCTCAGTCCTCGTCATCAATCCTCAACCCTCAATAATCAATCCGCAATCTTCAACCAGCAATATTCAATCTTCAATTATCAATCCTCAATACTGAATCCTCAGTTCTCAATACTCAATCCCCAGTCCTCAGTCCTCAATCTTCAATCCTCAAACCTCAGTCCTCATCCTCAATTCTCAATCCTGAACCCTCAATCCTCAAACCACAATCCTCAACTGTCAGTCCTCGTCCTCAATCCTCAACCCTCAATCCTCAATCCTCAATCTTCAATCATCAATACTCAATCTTCAATCCTCAACCCTCAATCCTCAATCCTCATTCCTCAAACCTCAATCCTCAACCCTCAGTCCTTATCCTCAATTCTCAATTCTCAATCCTCAATCCTCAATCCTCAATCTTCAATCCTCAATGCTCAATCATCAATCCTCAACCCTCAGCCCTCATCCTCAATCCTCAATCCTCAACCTCAATCCTCAATCTTCAATCCTCAATACTCAATCTTCAATCCTCAATCCTCAACCCTCAGCACTCATCCTCAATCCTCAATCCTCAAGCGTCAATCCTCAATCCTCACCTCAATCCTCAATCCACAATCCTCAATCTTCAATCCTCAATGCCCAATGCTCCATCCTCAATCCTCAGTCCTCAATCCTCAACCCTCAGTCCTCGTCATCAATCCTCAACCCTCAACAATCAATCCGCAATCTTCAACCAGCAATACTCAATCTTCAATCATCAATCCTCAATACTGAATCCTCAATTCTCAATACTCAATCCCCAGTCCTCAGTCCTCAATCTTCAATTCTCAATCCTCAATCCTCAATCCTCAGTCCTCAATCCTCAATCCTCAATCCTCAATACTCAATCTTCAATCCTCAATACTCAATCTTCGATCCTCAATCCTCAATCCTCAATCCTCAATCCTCATTCTTCAATCCTCAATACCCAATCCTCAATCTTCAATCCTCAATCCTCTATCCTCAATTCTCAATCCTCAATCCTCAGTCCTCAGTCCTCAAGCCTCAATCCTCAACCCTCAGCCCTCATCCCCAATCCTCAATCTTTATTCCTCAGTCCTCAATCTTCAATCCTCAATACCCAATTTTCAATCCTCAATCCTCAATCCTCAATCCTCAATTCTAAATCCTCAACCATCAATCCTCAATCTTCAATACTCAATCCTCAATCCTCAATCCTGAATCCTCAATACTAAACCATCAATCCTCAATTCTCAATACTCAATAGAACATCCTGAATTCTCAGGATTCAATACTCAAACCTCAAACCTCAAACCTCAAACCTCAGCCATCATCCTGAATCCTCAATCCTCAATCGTCAATCCTCAACCTTCAATCCTCAACACTCAACTTTCAACCCTCAATCCTCAATCCTCAATCGTCAGTCCGCAATCCTCAAACCTCAGTCATCAATCCTCAACCTTCAATACTCAATCCTCAATCCTGTGTCCTCAATCCTCAATCCTCAATCCTCATTCCTCAATCCTCAATCCTCAAACCCCAGTCCTCATCCTCAATACTCAATCCTCAATCCTCAATCCTCAAACCACAAACCTCAACCCTCAACCCTCAATCCTCAATCTTCAATCATCAATACTCAATCTTCAATCCTCAATACTCAATCTTCAATCCCCAATCATGAATCCTCAATCCTCATTCCTCAAACCTCAATCCTCAACCCTCAGTCCTTATCCTCAATTCTCAATTCTCAATCCTCAATCCTCAATGCTCCATCCTCAATCCTCTATCCTCAGTCCTCAGTCCTCAACCCTCAATCCTCAAACCTCAATCCTCAACCGTCAGTCCTCGTCCTCAACCCTCAACCCTCAATACTCAATCCTCAATCTTCAATCATCAATACTCAATCTTGAATCCTCAATACTCAATCTTCAATCCCCAATCATCAATCCTCAATCCTCGATCCTCATTCTTCAATCCTCAATACCCAATCCTCAATCTTCAATCCTTAATCCTCAATCCTCAATTCTCAATCATCAGTCCTCAGTCCTCAGGCCTAAAAGCTCAACCCTCAACCATCAGCCGTCATCCTCAATCCTCAATCCTCATTCCTCAATCCTCAACCTTAAATCCTCAATTCTCAATCTTCAATCCTCAATCCTCAATCCTCAATACTAAACCATCAATCCCCAATTCTCAATACTCAATAGAACATCCTGACGTCTCAGGATTCAATACTCAAACCTCAAACCTCAAACCTCAGCCATCATCCTCAATCCTCAATCCTCAATCGTCAATCCTCAACCTTCAATCCTCAACCTTCAACCCTCAATCCTCAATCCTCAATCGTCAATCCGCAATCCTCAATACTCAGCTTTCAATACTCAATCAGCAATCATCAATCCTCAATCCTGAATCCTTAGTTATCAAGCCTCAATCTTCAATACTCAATCGTCAATCCTCAGTCCTGAATCCTCAAACCTCAATCCTCGTACCTCAAACCTCAATCCTAAACCCTCAGTCCTCATCCTCAATTCTCAATTCTCAATCCTCAATCCTCAACCCTCAATCTTCTATCCTCAATAATCAATCTCCAACCCTAGATCCCCAATCCCCAATCCTCAATCCTTGATCCTCAATCTTCAATCCACAATCCCCAGTCCTCAATGTTGAATCCTCAATGCCCAGTCCTCAATCCTCAATCCTCAGTCCTCAATCCTCAGCCGTCAGTCCTCGTCGTCAATCCTCAACCCTCAATAATCAACCCGGAATCTTCAATCATCAATACTCAATCTTCAATCCTCAATCCCCAATGCTCAATCCTCAATACTCAATCCCCAGTCCTCAGTCCTCAATCTTCAATACTCAATCCGCCAATCCTCAATATTCAACACACAACCCTCAACCATCAATCCTAAATACTCAACCATCAATCCTCAATTCTCAATACTCAGTTGAATATCCTGAATTCTCAGTTTTCAATACTCAATCCTCAATCTTCGATCTTCAAATCTCCATCCACAAACATCAATTCTCATCACTCAACCCTCAACACTCAGTCCCCAATCCTCAATCTTCAATCCTCTATCCTCAATCCTCAATCCTCAATCCTCAATCCTCAATCCTCAATCTTCAATCCTCAATACTCAATCTTCAATCCTCAATACTCAATCCTCAATCCTCAATATTCAATCCTCAATACTCAATCTTCAGTCCTCAATCCGCAATCATCAATCCTCAATCCTCAATCCTCAGTCATCAATCCTCAAACCTCAGTCCTCATCCTCAATTCTCAATCCTCAACCCTCAATCCTCAAACCACAATCCTCAACTGTCAGTCCTCGTCCTCAATCCTCAACCCTCAATCCTCAATCCTCAACCCTCAGTCCTTATCCTCAATTCTCAATTCTCAATCCTCAATCCTCAATGCTCCATCCTCAATCCTCTATCCTCAGTCCTCAGTCCTCAACCCTCAATCCTCAAACCTCAATCCTCAACCGTCAGTCCTCGTCCTCAACCCTCAACCCTCAATACTCAATCCTCAATCTTCAATCATCAATACTCAATCTTGAATCCTCAATACTCAATCTTCAATCCCCAATCATCAATCCTCAATCCTCGATCCTCATTCTTCAATCCTCAATACCCAATCCTCAATCTTCAATCCTTAATCCTCAATCCACAATTCTCAATCATCAGTCCTCAGTCCTCAGGCCTAAAAGCTCAACCCTCAACCATCAGCCGTCATCCTCAATCCTCAATCCTCATTCCTCAATCCTCAACCTTAAATCCTCAATTCTCAATCTTCAATCCTCAATCCTCAATCCTCAATACTAAACCATCAATCCCCAATTCTCAATACTCAATAGAACATCCTGACGTCTCAGGATTCAATACTCAAACCTCAAACCTCAAACCTCAGCCATCATCCTCAATCCTCAATCCTCAATCGTCAATCCTCAACCTTCAATCCTCAACCTTCAACCCTCAATCCTCAATCCTCAATCGTCAATCCGCAATCCTCAATACTCAGCTTTCAATACTCAATCAGCAATCATCAATCCTCAATCCTGAATCCTTAGTTATCAAGCCTCAATCTTCAATACTCAATCGTCAATCCTCAGTCCTGAATCCTCAAACCTCAATCCTCGTACCTCAAACCTCAATCCTCAACCCTCAGTCCTCATCCTCAATTCTCAATTCTCAATCCTCAATCCTCAACCCTCAATCTTCTATCCTCAATAATCAATCTCCAACCCTAGATCCCCAATCCCCAATCCTCAATCCTTGATCCTCAATCTTCAATCCACAATCCCCAGTCCTCAATGTTGAATCCTCAATGCCCAGTCCTCAATCCTCAATCCTCAGTCCTCAATCCTCAGCCGTCAGTCCTCGTCGTCAATCCTCAACCCTCAATAATCAACCCGGAATCTTCAATCATCAATACTCAATCTTCAATCCTCAATCCCCAATGCTCAATCCTCAATACTCAATCCCCAGTCCTCAGTCCTCAATCTTCAATACTCAATCCGCCAATCCTCAATATTCAACACACAACCCTCAACCATCAATCCTAAATACTCAACCATCAATCCTCAATTCTCAATACTCAGTTGAATATCCTGAATTCTCAGTTTTCAATACTCAATCCTCAATCTTCGATCTTCAAATCTCCATCCACAAACATCAATTCTCATCACTCAACCCTCAACACTCAGTCCCCAATCCTCAATCTTCAATCCTCTATCCTCAATCCTCAATCCTCAATCCTCAATCCTCAATCCTCAATCTTCAATCCTCAATACTCAATCTTCAATCCTCAATACTCAATCCTCAATCCTCAATATTCAATCCTCAATACTCAATCTTCAGTCCTCAATCCGCAATCATCAATCCTCAATCCTCAATCCTCAGTCATCAATCCTCAAACCTCAGTCCTCATCCTCAATTCTCAATCCTCAACCCTCAATCCTCAAACCACAATCCTCAACTGTCAGTCCTCGTCCTCAATCCTCAACCCTCAATCCTCAATCCTCAATCTTCAATCATCAATACTCAATCTTCAATCCTCAACCCTCAATCCTCAATCCTCATTCCTCAAACCTCAATCCTCAACCCTCAGTCCTTATCCTCAATTCACAATTCTCAATCCTCAATCCTCAATCCTCAATCTTCAATCCTCAATGCTCAATCATCAATCCTCAACCCTCAGCCCTCATCCTCAATCCTCAATCATCAACCTCAATCCTCAATCTTCAATCCTCAATACTCAATCTTCAATCCTCAATCCTCAGTCCTCAAACCTCAATTCTGAATCCTCAATCCCGAATCCTCAATCTTCAGCCCTCAGTCCTCAACAATCAGTTGCCAATCCTCAATCATCAATAGAATATCCTAAATTCACAGTTTTCACTACTCAATACTCAATCTGCAATCTTCTAATCTGCAAATCTCTATCCACAAACATCAATTCTCATCACTCAACCCTCAACACTCAGTCCTCAATGTTCAATCCTCAATCCTCAGTTCTCAATCTTCAATCCTCAATACTGAATCTTCAATCCTCGATCCTCAATCCTCAATCCTCAATCCTCAGTCCTCAATCCTCAATCCTCAAACCTCAAACCTCAATCCTCAACCGTCAGTCCTCGTCCTCAATCCTCAACACTCAATCCTCAACCCTCAATTCTCAATCCTCAATCTTCAATCATCAATACTCAATCTTCAATCCTCAACCCTCAATCCTCAATCCTCATTCCTCAAACCTCAATCCTCAACCCTCAGTCCTTATCCTCAATTCACAATTCTCAATCCTCAATCCTCAATCCTCAATCTTCAATCCTCAATGCTCAATCATCAATCCTCAACCCTCAGCCCTCATCCTCAATCCTCAATCATCAACCTCAATCCTCAATCTTCAATCCTCAATACTCAATCTTCAATCCTCAATCCTCAACCCTCAGCCCTCATCCTCAATCCTCAATCCTCAAGCGTCAATCCTCAATCCTCACCTCAATCCTCAATCCACAATCCTCAATCTTCAATCCTCAATGCCCAATGCTCCATCCTCAATCCTCAGTCCTCAATCCTCAACCCTCAGTCCTCGTCATCAATCCTCAACCCTCAACAATCAATCCGTAATCTTCAACCAGCAATACTCAATCTTCAATCATCAATCCTCAATACTGAATCCTCAATTCTCAATACTCAATCCCCAGTCCTCAGTCCTCAATCTTCAATTCTCAATCCTCAATCCTCAATCCTCAGTCCTCAATCCTCAATCCTCAATCCTCAATACTCAATCTTCAATCCTCAATACTCAATCTTCAATCCTCAATCCTCAATCCTCAATCCTCAATCCTCATTCTTCAATCCTCAATACCCAATCCTCAATCTTCAATCCTCAATCCTCTATCCTCAATTCTCAATCCTCAATCCTCAGTCCTCAGTCCTCAAGCCTCAATCCTCAACCCTCAGCCCTCATCCCCAATCCTCAATCTTTATTCCTCAGTCCTCAATCTTCAATCCTCAATACCCAATTTTCAATCCTCAATCCTCAATCCTCAATCCTCAATTCTAAATCCTCAACCATCAATCCTCAATCTTCAATACTCAATCCTCAATCCTCAATCCTGAATCCTCAATACTAAACCATCAATCCTCAATTCTCAATACTCAATAGAACATCCTGAATTCTCAGGATTCAATACTCAAACCTCAAACCTCAAACCTCAAACCTCAGCCATCATCCTCAATCCTCAATCCTCAATCGTCAATCCTCAACCTTCAATCCTCAACATTCAACCTTCAACCCTCAATCCTGAATCCTCAATCGTCAATCCGCAATCCTCAATCCTCAACCCTCAATCCTCAATCCTCAATCTTCAATCATCAATACTCAATCTTCAATCCTCAATACTCAATCTTCAATCCCCAATTCTCAATACTCAATACTCAATCCTCAGACCTCAAACATCAATTCTCAACTCTCAGTCCTCGTCCTCAATCCACAACCCTCAATCCTCAATCCTCAATCTTCAATCATCAATATTCAATTTTTAATCCTCAACCCTCAATCCTCAATCCACAATCCTCAATCGTCAATCTTCAATCCTCAATCCCCAGTCCTCAATCTTCAATCCTCAATGCTCAATCCTCAATCCTCAATCCTCAGTCCTCAATCCTCAATCCTCAAACCTCAATCCTCAATCCTCAACCGTCAGTCCTCGTCCTCAATCCTCAACACTCAATCCTCAATCCTCAATCATCGATCATCAAGACTCAATATTCAATCCTCAATCTTCAATCCTCAATCCTCAATCCTCAATCCTCAATATTCAACACACAACCCTCAAACACCAATCCTCAATACTCAACCATCAATCCTCAATTCCTAATACTCAATAGAGTATCCTGAATTCTCATGGTTCAATACTCAATCCACAATATTCAATAATCAAATCTCAATCCTCAAACATCAATTCTCAACACTCAATCCTCAACACTCAGTCCACTCTTTTCAATCCTCCATCCTCAACCTTCAATCCTCAAGCGCCAATCCTCAATCCTCAATCCTCAACCCTCAAACCTCTGTCCTTAAACCTCAATCCCGAATCCTGAATCCTGAATCCTCAACCTTTAGCCCTCAGTCCTCAACAATCAATTGTCAATACTCAATCCTCAATAGAATATCCTCAATTCACAGTTTTCAATACTCAATCCCCATTCTTCAATCTTCAAATCTCAATCCACAAACATCAATTCCCACCACTCAACCCTCAACACTAAGTCCTCAATCTTCAATCCTCAACCCTCAATCCTCAACCTTCAATCCTCAATACTCAATCTTCAATCCTCAATTCTCAATCTTCAATCCCCAATTCTCAATACTCAATACTCAATCCTCAGACCTCAAACATCAATTCTCAACACTCAGTCCTCGTCCTCAATCCACAACCCTCAATCCTCAATCCTCAATCTTCAATCATCAATATTCAATTTTTAATCCTCAACCCTCAATCCTCAATCCACAATCCTCAATCGTCAATCTTCAATCCTCAATCCCCAGTCCTCAATCTTCAATCCTCAATGCTCAATCCTCAATCCTCAATCCTCAGTCCTCAATCCTCAATCCTCAAACCTCAATCCTCAATCCTCAACCGTCAGTCCTCGTCCTCAATCCTCAACACTCAATCCTCAATCCTCAATCATCAATCATCAAGACTCAATATTCAATCCTCAATCTTCAATCCTCAATCCTCAATCCTCAATCCTCAATATTCAACACACAACCCTCAAACACCAATCCTCAATACTCAACCATCAATCCTCAATTCCTAATACTCAATAGAGTATCCTGAATTCTCATGGTTCAATACTCAATCCACAATATTCAATAATCAAATCTCAATCCTCAAACATCAATTCTCAACACTCAATCCTCAACACTCAGTCCACTCTTTTCAATCCTCCATCCTCAACCTTCAATTCTCAAGCGTCAATCCTCAATCCTCAATCCTCAACCCTCAAACCTCTGTCCTTAAACCTCAATCCCGAATCCTGAATCCTGAATCCTCAATCTTTAGCCCTCAGTCCTCAACAATCAATTGTCAATACTCAATCCTCAATAGAATATCCTCAATTCACAGTTTTCAATACTCAATCCCCATTCTTCAATCTTCAAATCTCAATCCACAAACATCAATTCCCACCACTCAACCCTCAACACTAAGTCCTCAATCTTCAATCCTCAACCCTCAATCCTCAACCTTCCATCCTCAATACTCAATCTTCAATCCTCAATTCTCAATCCTCAATCCTCAATCCTCAGACCGCAAACATCAATACTCAACCCTCAGTCCTCGTCCTCAATCCACAACCCTCAATCCTCAATCCCCAATCTTCAATCCTCAATCCTCAATCCTCATTCCTCAATTCTCAATCCTCAATCCTCAGTCCTCAGTCCTCAAACCTCAATCCTCAACCCTCAATCCTCAAACCACAATCCTCAACTGTCAGTCCTCGTCCTGAATCCTCAACCCTCAATCCTCAATCCTCAATCTTCAATCATCAATACTCAATCTTCAATCCTCAACCCTCAATCCTCAATCCTCATTCCTCAAACCTCAATCCTCAACCCTCAGTCCTTATCCTCAATTCTCAATTCTCAATCCTCAATTCTCAATCCTCAATCTTCGATCCTCTATAATCAATTTTCAATCCCAGATCCACAATCCCCAATCCTCAATCCTTAATCCTCAATCTTCAATCCTCAATACTCAATCTTCAATCCTCAGTCCTCAGTCCTCAATCCTCAATTCTGAATTCTCAATCCTGAATCCTCAATCTTCAGCCCTCAGTCCTCAACAATCAGCTGTCAATTCTCAATCCTCAATAGAATATCATCAATTCACAGTTTTCAATACTCAATGCTCAATCTGCAATCTTCAAATATCTATCCACAAACATCAATTCTCATCACACAGCCCTCAACACTCAGTCCACAATCCTCAATCTTCAATCCTCAAACCTCAATCCTCAATCCTCAATCCTCAATCTTCAACCATCAATACTCAATCATCAGTCCTCAATTCTCAATCCTCAATCCTCAATCCTCAATACTCAATCGTCAGTCTTCAATCCTCAATACTCAATATTCAATCCACAATCCTGAATCCTCAATCCTCAATCCTCATTCTTCAATCCTCAATACCCAATCCTCAATCTTCAATACTCAATCCTCAATCCTCAACTCTCAATACTCAATCCTCAGACCTCAGTCCTCAAACCTCAATCCTCAACCCTCAGCCCTCATCCTCAATCCTCAATCCTCAACCTCAATCCTCAATCTTCCATCCTCAATCCTCAATTCTCAATCCTCGATCCTCAATACTGAATCTTCAATCCTCAATCCTGAATCCTCAATCCTCAATCCTCAATCCTGAATATTCAATCCTCAGTCCCCAATCCTCAATCCTCAATCCTCAATCCTCATTCTTCAATCCTCAATACCCAATCCTCAATCTTCAATCCTCAACCCTCAATCCTCAATCCTCAATTCTCAATCCTTAATCCTCAGACCTCAGACCTCAAACCTCAATCCTCAACCCTCAGCCCTCATCGTCAATCCTCAAACCTCAATCGTCAATCCTCAATCCTCAATCTTGAATCCACAATACTCAACCTTCAATCCTCAATCCTCAATCCTCAATCCTCAATATTCAATCCTCAATACTCAGCTTTCAATACTCAATCAGCATTCATCAATCCTCAATCCTGAATCCTTAGTTATCAAGCCTCAATCTTCAATACTCAATCGTCAATCCTCAGTCCTCAATCCTCAAACCTCAATCCTCGTACCTCAAACCTCAATCCTCAACCCTCAGTCCTCATCCTCAATTCTCAATTCTCAATCCTCAACCCTCAACCCTCAATCTTCTATCCTCAATAATCAATCTCCAACCCTAGATCCCCAATCCCCAATCCTCAATCCTTAATCCTCAATCTTCAATCCACAATCCCCAGTCCTCAATGTTGAATCCTCAATGCCCAGTCCTCAATCCTCAATCCTCAGTCCTCAATCCTCAATCTTCAATACTCAATCCGCCAATCCTCAATATTCAACACACAACCCTCAACCATCAATCCTAAATACTCAACCATCAATCCTCAATTCTCAATACTCAGTTGAATATCCTGAATTCTCAGTTTTCAATACTCAATCCTCAATCTTCAATCTTCAAATCTCCATCCACAAACATCAATTCTCATCACTCAACCCTCAACACTCAGTCCCCAATCCTCAATCTTCAATCCTCTATCCTCAAGCCTCAATCCTTAATCCTCAATCCTCAATCCTCAATCATCAACCTTCAATCCTCAATACTCAATCTTCAATCCTCAATACTCAATACTCAATCCTCAATCCTCAATATTCAATCCTCAATACTCAATCTTCAGTCCTCAATCCGCAATCATCAATCCTCAATCCTCAATCCTCAGTCATCAATCCTCAAACCTCAGTCCTCATCCTCAATTCTCAATCCTCAACCCTCAATCCTCAAACCACAATCCTCAACTGTCAGTCCTCGTCCTCAATCCTCACCCCTCAATCCTCAATCCTCAATCTTCAATCATCAATACTCAATCTTCAATCCTCAACCCTCAATCCTCAATCCTCATTCCTCAAACCTCAATCCTCAACCCTCAGTCCTTATCCTCAATTCTCAATTCTCAATCCTCAATCCTCAATCCTCAATCTTCAATCCTCAATGCTCAATCATCAATCCTCAACCCTCAGCCCTCATCCTCAATCCTCAATCCTCAACCTCAATCCTCAATCTTCAATCCCCAATACTCAATCTTTAATCCTCAATCCGCAGTCCTCAAACCTCAATTCTGAATCCTCAATCCTGAATCCTCAATCTTCAGCCCTCAGTCCTCAACAATCAGTTGCCAATCCTCAATCCTCAATAGAATATCCTAAATTCACAGTTTTCACTACTCAATACTCAATCTGCAATCTTCTAATCTGCAAATCTCTATCCACAAACATGAATTCTCATCACTCAACCCTCAACACTCAATCCTCAATGTTCAATCCTCAATCCTCAGTCCTCAATCTTCAATCCTCAATACTGAATCTTCAATCCTCGATCCTCAATCCTCAATCCTCAATCCCCAGTCCTCAATCCTCAATCCTCAAACCTCAAACCTCAATCCTCAACCGTCAGTCCTCGTCCTCAATCCTCAACACTCAATCCTCAATCCTCAATCATCAATCATCAAGACTCAATATTCAATCCTCAATCTTCAATCCTCAATCCTCAATCCTCAATCCTCAATATTCAACACACAACCCTCAACCACCAATCCTCAATACTCAACCATCAATCCTGAATTCCTAATACTCAATAGAGTATCCTGAATTCTCATGGTTCAATACTCAATCCACAATATTCAATAATCAAATCTCAATCCTCAAACATCAATCCTCAACACTCAATCCTCAACACTCAGCCCACTCTTTTCAATCCTCCATCCTCAACCTTCAATCCTCAAGCGTCAATCCTCAATCCTCACCTCAATCCTCAATCCTCAATCCTCAATCTTCAATCCTCAATGCCCAATCCTCCATCCTCAATCCTCAGTCCTCAATCCTCAACCCTCAGTCCTCGTCATCAATCCTCAACCCTCAATAATCAATCCGCAATCTTCAACCAGCAATATTCAATCTTCTGTTATCAATCCTCAATACTGAATCCTCAGTTCGCAATACTCAATCCCCAGTCCTCAGTCCTCAATCTTCAATCCTCAAACCTCAGTCCTCATCCTCAATTCTCAATCCTCAACCCTCAATCCTCAAACCACAATCCTCAACTGTCAGTCCTCGTCCTCAATCCTCAACCCTCAATCCTCAATCCTCAATCTTCAATCATCAATACTCAATCTTCAATCCTCAACCCTCAATCCTCAATCCTCATTCCTCAAACCTCAATCCTCAACCCTCAGTCCTTATCCTCAATTCTCAACTCTCAATCCTCAATCCTCAATCCTCAATCTTCAATCCTCAATGCTCAATCATCAATCCTCAACCCTCAGCCCTCATCCTCAATCCTCAATCCTCAACCTCAATCCTCAATCTTCATTCCTCAATACTCAATCTTCAATCCTCAATCCTCAACCCTCAGCCCTCATCCTCAATCCTCAATCCTCAAGCGTCAATCCTCAATCCTCACCTCAATCCTCAATCCACAATCCTCAATCTTCAATCCTCAATGCCCAATGCTCAATCCTCAATCCTCAGTCCTCAATCCTCAACCCTCAGTCCTCGTCATCAATCCTCAACCCTCAACAATCAATCCGCAATCTTCAACCAGCAATACTCAATCTTCAATCATCAATCCTCAATACTGAATCCTCAATTCTCAATACTCAATCCCCAGTCCTCAGTCCTCAATCTTCAATTCTCAATCCTCAATCCTCAATCCTCAGTCCTCAATCCTCAATCCTCAATCCTCAATACTCAATCTTCAATCCTCAGTACTCAATCTTGAATCCTCAATCCTCAATCCTCAATCCTCAATCCTCATTCTTCAATCCTCAATACCCAATCCTCAATCTTCAATCCTCAATCCTCTATCCTCAATTCTCAATCCTCAATCCTCAGTCCTCAGTCCTCAAGCCTCAATCCTCAACCCTCAGCCCTCATCCCCAATCCTCAATCTTTATTCCTCAGTCCTCAATCTTCAATCCTCAATACCCAATTTTCAATCCTCAATCCTCAATCCTCAATTCTAAATCCTCAACCATCAATCCTCAATCTTCAATACTCAATCCTCAATCCTCAATCCTGAATCCTCAATACTAAACCATCAATCCTCAATTCTCAATACTCAATAGAACATCCTGAATTCTCAGGATTCAATACTCAAACCTCAAACCTCAAACCTCAAACCTCAGCCATCATCCTGAATCCTCAATCCTCAATCGTCAATCCTCAACCTTCAATCCTCAACACTCAACTTTCAACCCTCAATCCTCAATCCTCAATCGTCAGTCCGCAATCCTCAAACCTCAGTCATCAATCCTCAACCTTCAATACTCAATCCTCAATCCTCTGTCCTCAATCCTCAATCCTCAATCCTCATTCCTCAATCCTCAATCCTCAAACGCCAGTCCTCATCCTCAATACTCAATCCTCAATCCTCAATCCTCAAACCACAAACCTCAACCCTCAACCCTCAATCCTCAATCTTCAATCATCAATACTCAATCTTCAATCCTCAATACTCAATCTTCAATCCCCAATCATGAATCCTCAATCCTCATTCCTCAAACCTCAATCCTCAACCCTCAGTCCTTATCCTCAATTCTCAATTCTCAATCCTCAATCCTCAATGCTCCATCCTCAATCCTCTATCCTCAGTCCTCAGTCCTCAACCCTCAATCCTCAAACCTCAATCCTCAACCGTCAGTCCTCGTCCTCAACCCTCAACCCTCAATACTCAATCCTCAATCTTCAATCATCAATACTCAATCTTGAATCCTCAATACTCAATCTTTAATCCCCAATCATCAATCCTCAATCCTCGATCCTCATTCTTCAATCCTCAATACCCAATCCTCAATCTTCAATCCTTAATCCTCAATCCTCAATTCTCAATCATCAGTCCTCAGTCCTCAGGCCTAAAAGCTCAACCCTCAACCATCAGCCGTCATCCTCAATCCTCAATCCTCATTCCTCAATCCTCAACCTCAAATCCTCAATTCTCAATCTTCAATCCTCAATCCTCAATCCTCAATACTAAACCATCAATCCCCAATACTCAATACTCAATAGAACATCCTGACTTCTCAGGATTCAATACTCAAACCTCAAACCTCAAACCTCAGCCATCATCCTCAATACTCAATCCTCAATCGTCAATCCTCAACCTTCAATCCTCAACCTTCAACCCTCAATCCTCAATCCTCAATCGTCAATCCGCAATCCTCAATCCTCAGCCATCAATCCTCAACCTTCAATACTCAATCCTCAATCCTCAATCCTCAATCCTCAATCCTCAATCCTCATTCCTCAAACCTCAATCCTCAAACCTCAGTCCTCATTCTCAATTCTCAATCCTTAATCCTCAATCCTCAATACTCAATCGTCAGTCCTCAGTCCTCAATCTTCAATACTCAATCCGCCAATTCTCAATATTCAACACACAACACTCAACCATCAATCCAAAATTCTCAATACTCAATAGAAAATCCTGAATTCTCAGTTTTCAATACTCAATCCTCAATTTTCAATCTTCAAATCTCCATTCACAAACATCAATTCTCATCACTCAACCCTCAACACTCAGTCCCCAATCCTCAATCTTCAATCCTCTATCCTCAATCCTCAATCCTCAATCCTCAATCCTCAATCCTCAATCCTCAATCCTCAATCCTCAATCCTCAATCCTCAATCTTCAATCCTCATTACTCAATCTTCAATCCTCAACACTCAATCCACAATCCTCAATATTCAATCCTCAATACTCAGTCTTCAGTCCTCAATCCGCAATCATCAATCCTCAATCCTCAATCCTCAGTCATCAATCATCAAGACTCAATATTCAATCCTCAATCTTCAATCCTCAATCCTCAATCCTCAATCCTCAATATTCAACACACAACCCTCAACCACCAATCCTCAATACTCAACCATCAATCCTCAATTCCTAATACTCAATAGAGTATCCTGAATTCTCATGGTTCAATACTCAATCCACAATATTCAATAATCAAATCTCAATCCTCAAACATCAATCCTCAACACTCAATCCTCAACACTCAGCCCACTCTTTTCAATCCTCCATCCTCAACCTTCAATCCTCAAGCGTCAATCCTCAATCCTCACCTCAATCCTCAATCCTCAATCCTCAATCTTCAATCCTCAATGCCCAATCCTCCATCCTCAATCCTCAGTCCTCAATCCTCAACCCTCAGTCCTCGTCATCAATCCTCAACCCTCAATAATCAATCCGCAATCTTCAACCAGCAATATTCAATCTTCAATCATCAATCCTCAATACTGAATCCTCAGTTCTCAATACTCAATCCCCAGTCCTCAGTCCTCAATCTTCAATCCTCAATCCTCAATCCTCAATCGTCAATCCTCAATCCTCAATCTTCAGTCCGCAATACTCAACCTTCAATCCTCAATCCTCAATTATCAATCCTCAGTATTCAATCCTCAATACTCAATCTTCAATCCTCAATCCGCAACCACCAATCCTCAATCCTCAATCCTCAGTCATCAATCCTCAATCTCCAATACTCAATCGTCAATCCACAGTCCACAATCCTCATACCTCAATCCTCGTATCTCAAACCTCAATCCTCAACCCTCAGTCCCCATCCTCAATTCTCAATTCTCAACCCTCAATCCTCAACCCTCAATCTTCAATCCTCAATAATCAATCTCCAATCCTAGATCCCCAGTCCCCAATCCTCAATCCTTAATCCTCAATTTCAATCCTCAATCCCCAGTCCTCAATCTTCAATCCTCAATGCTCAATCCTCAATCCTCAATCCTCAGTCCTCAATCCTCAATCCTCAATCCTCAATCCTCAATCCTAAATCCTCAATCATCAATCCTCAATCTTCAATACTCAATCCTCAATCCTCAATCCTGAATCCTCAATACTAAAGCATCAATCCTCAATTCTCAATACTCAATAGAACATCCTGAATTCTCTGGATTCAACACTCAAAACTCAAACCTCAAACCTCAGACATCATCCTCAATCCTCAATCCTCAATCGTGAATCCTCAACCTTCAATCCTCAACACTAAACCTTCAACCCTCAATCCTCCATCCTCAATCGTCAATCCGCAATCCTCCATCCTCAGTCATCAATCCTCAACCTTCAATACTCAATCCTCAATCCTCAATCCTCAATCCCCAATCCTCAATCCTCATTCCTCAAACCTCAGTCCCCAAACCTCAGTCCTCATCCTCAATTCTCAATCCTCAATCCTCAATCCTCAAACCACAATCCTCAACCGCCAGTCCTCGTCCTCAACACTCAACCCTCAATCCTCAATCCTGAATCTTCAATCATCAATACTCAATCTTCAATCCTCAATCCTCAATCCTCAATCCTCATTCCTCAAACCTCAATCCTCAATCCTCAATCCTTAATCCTCAATTTTGAATCCTCAATCCCCAGTCCCCAATCTTCAATCCTCAATGCTCAATCCTCAATCCTCAATCCTCAGTCCTCAATCCTCAATCCTCAATCCTCAATCCTCAATCTTCAATCCTCAATCTTCAATACTCAATCCTCAATCCTCAATCCTCAATCCTCAATCCTCAATCCTCAATCCTCAACCTTCAATCCTCAATACTCAATCATCAATCCTCAATTCTCAATCCTCAATCCTCAACCCTCAATCCTCAATCGTCAGTCTTCAATCCTCAATACTCAATCTTCAATCCTCAATCATGAATCCTCAATCCTCAATCCTCATTCTTCAATCCTCAATACCCAATCCTCAATCTTCAATCCTCAATCCTCAATCCTCAATTCTCTATACTCAATCCTCAGACATCAGTCCTCAAACCTCAATCCTCAACCCTCAGCCCTCATCCTCAATCCTCAATCCTCAATCCTGAATCTTCAATCCTCAATACTCAATCTTCAATCCTCAATCCTCAATTCTCAATCCACAATCCTCAATCCTCAATCCTCAATCAGTCTTCAATCCTCAATACTCAATCTTCAATCCTCAATCCTGAATCCTCAATCCTCAATCCTCATTCTTCAACCCTCAGTCCTCATCCTCAATTCTCAATTCTGAATCCTCAATCCTCAACCCTCAATCTTCAATCCTCAACCCTCATTCCTCAAACCTCAATCCTCAACCCTCAGTCCTTATGCTCAATTCTCAATTCTCAATCCTCAATCCTCAATCCTCAATCTTCAATCCTCAATAATCAATTCTCAATCCTAGATCTTCAATCCCCAATCCTCAATCCTTAATCCTCAATCTTCAATCCTCAATACTCAATCTTCAATCATCAGTCCTCAGTCCTCAGTCCTCAATCATCAATTCTGAATTCTCAGTCCTGAATCCTCAATCTTCAGCCCTCAGTCCTCAACAATCAGTTGTCAATTCTCAATCCTCAATAGAATATCCTCAATTTACAGTTTCCAATACTCAATACTCAATCTGCAATCTTCAAATCTCTATCCACAAATATCAATTCTCATCACTCAACCCTCAACACTCAGTCCTCAATGTTCAATCCTCAATCCTCACTTCTCAATCCTCAGTCCTCAATCCTCATTCTTCAATCCTCAATACCCAATCCTCAATCTTCAATCCTCAATCCTCAATCCTCAATTCTCAATCCTCAATCCTCAGTCCTCAGACCTCAAACGTCAATCCTCAACCCTCAGCCCATATCGTCTACCCTCAAACCTCAATCCTCAATCCTCAATCGTCAATCCTCAGTCCTCATTCTTCAATCCTCAATACTCAATCTTCAATCCCCAGTCCTCAATCCTCAATTCTCAATACTCAATCCTCAATACTCAATTCTCAATACTCAATCCGCAATCATCAATCCTCAATCCTCAATCCTCAGTCATCAATCCTCAATCTTCAATAATCAATCGTCAATCCTCAGTCCTCAATCCTCAATCCTCAATCCTCGTACCTCAAACCTCAATCCTCAACCCTGAGTCCTCATCCTCAATTCTCAATTCTCAATCCTCTATCCTCAACACTCAATCTTCAATCCTCAATAATCAATCTCCAATCCTAGATCCCCTATCCCCAATCCTCAATCCTTAATCCTCTATCTTCAGTCCTCAATCCCCAGTCCTCAATCTTCAATCCTCAATGCCCAAACCTCCATCCTCAATCCTCAGTACTCAATCCTCAATCCTCAGACCTCGTCATCAATCCTCACCCCTCAATAATCAATCCGCAATCTTCAATCATCAATACTCGATCTTCAATCCTCAATCCTCAGTACTGAATCCTCAATCCTCTATACTCAATCCCCAGTCCTCAGACCTCAATCTTCAATACTCAATCCTCAATCCTCAATCCTCAATCCTCAATCCTCAATCCTCAATCCTCAATCTTCAATCCTCAATGCCCAATCCTCCATCCTCAATCCTCAGTCCTCAATCCTCAACCCTCAGTCCTCGTCATCAATCCTCAACCCTCAATAATCAATCCGCAATCTTCAATCATCAATACTCAATCTTCAATCATCAATCCTCAATACTGAATCCTCAATCCTCAATACTCAATCCCCAGTCCTCATTCCTCAATCTTCAATTCTCAATCCTCTATCCTCAATCCTCAGTCCTCAATCCTCAATCCTCAATCCTCAATACTCAATCTTCAATCCTCAATACTCAATCTTCAATCCTCAATCCTCAATCCTCAATCCTCAATCCTCATTCTTCAATCCTCAATACCCAATCCTCAATCTTCAATCCTCAATCCTCTATCCTCAATTCTCAATCCTCAATCCTCAGTCCTCAGTCCTCAAGCCTCAATCCTCAACCCTCTGCCCTCATCCTCAATCCTCAATCTTTATTCCTCAGTCCTCAATCTTCAATCCTCAATACTCAATTTTCAATCCTCAATCCTCAATCCTCAATCCTCAATTCTAAATCCTCAACCATGAATCCTCAATCTTCAATACTCAATCCTCAATCCTCAATCCTGAATCCTCAATACTAAACCATCAATCCTCAATTCTCAATACTCAATAGAACATCTTGAATTCTCAGGATTCAATACTCAAACCTCAAACCTCAAACCTCAAACCTATGCCATCATCCTCAATCCTCAATCCTCAATCGTCAATCCTCAACCTTCAATCCTCAACACTCAACTTTCAACCCTCAATCCTCAATCCTCAAACGTCAATCCGCAATCCTCAAACCTCAGTCATCAATCCTCAACCTTCAATACTCAATCTTCAATCATCAATACTCAATCTTCAATCCTCAATACTCAATCTTCAATCCCCAATCATCAATCCTCAATCCTCATTCCTCAAACCTCAATCCTCAACCCTCAGTCCTTATCCTCAATTCTCAATTCTCAATCCTCAATCCTCAATCCTCAATCTTTAATCCTCAATAATCAATATTCAGACCTAGATCCTCAATCACCAATCCTCAATCCTTAATCCTCAATCTTCAGTCCTCAATCCCCAGTCCTCAATCTTCAATCCTCAATGCTTCATCCTCAATCCTCTATCCTCAGTCCTCAGTCCTCAACCCTCAATCCTCAAACCTCAATCCTCAACCGTCAGTCCTCGTCCGCAACCCTCAACCCTCAACCCTCAATCCTCAATCTTCAATCATCAATACTCAATCTTCAATCCTCAATACTCAATCTTCAATCCCCAATCATCAATCCTCAATCCTGAATCCTCATTCTTCAATCCTCAATTACCAATCCCCAATCTTCAATCCTCAATCCTCAATCCTCAATTCTCAACCCTCAATCCTCAGTCCTCAGTCCTAAAACCTCAACCCTCAACCATCAGCCATCGTCCTCAATCCTCAAACCTCATTCCTCAATCCTCAACCTTCAATCCTCAATTCTCAATCTTCAATACTCAATCCTCAATCCTCAATCCTCAATCCTCAATCCTCAATCATCAATCCTCAATCTTCAATACTCAATCCTCAATCCTCAATCCTCAATCCTCAATACTCAACCATCAATCCTCAATTCCCAATACTCAATCCTCAACACTCAATCTTCAATACTCAATCCGCCAGTCCTCAATATTCAACACACAACCCTCAACCATCAATCCTCAATACTCAACCATCAATCCAAAATTCTCAATACTCAATAGAATATCCTGAATTCTCAGCTTTCAATACTCAATCCTCAATCTTCAATCTTCAAATATCCATCCACAAACATCAATTCTCATTACTCAACCCTCAACACTCAGTCCCCAATCCTCAATCTTCAATCCTCAATCCTCAATCCTCAATCCTCAATCCTCAATCTTCAATCCTCAATACTCAAACTTCAATCCTCAATCCTCAATCCTCAATACTCAATCTTTAATCCTCAATCCTCAATCCTCAATCCTCAATACTCAATCCTCAGTCCTCAGTCCTCAATACCCAATCCTCAATCTTCAATCCTCAATCCTCAATCCTCAATCCTCAATCCTCAATCCTCAATCCTCAATTCTCAATCCTCAATCCTCAATCATCAGACCTCAAACATCAATACTCAACACTCAGTCCTTATCCTCAATTCTCAATTCTCAATCCTCAATCCTCAATCCTCAATCTTCAATCCTCAATGCTCAATCATCAATCCTCAACCCTCAGCCCTCATCCTCAATCCTCAATCCTCAACCTCAATCCTCAATCTTCAATCCCCAATACTCAATCTTTAATCCTCAATCCGCAGTCCTCAAACCTCAATTCTGAATCCTCAATCCTGAATCCTCAATCTTCAGCCCTCAGTCCTCAACAATCAGTTGCCAATCCTCAATCCTCAATAGAATATCCTAAATGAACAGTTTTCACTACTCAATACTCAATCTGCAATCTTCTAATCTGCAAATCTCTATCCACAAACATGAATTCTCATCACTCAACCCTCAACACTCAGTCCTCAATGTTCAATCCTCAATCCTCAGTTCTCAATCTTCAATCCTCAATACTGAATCTTCAATCCTCGATCCTCAATCCTCAATCCTCAATCCCCAGTCCTCAATCCTCAATCCTCAAACCTCAACCCTCAATCCTCAACCGTCAGTCCTCGTCCTCAATCCTCAACACTCAATCCTCAATCCTCAATCATCAATCATCAAGACTCAATATTCAATCCTCAATCTTCAATCCTCAATCCTCAATCCTCAATCCTCAATATTCAACACACAACCCTCAACCACCAATCCTCAATACTCAACCATCAATCCTGAATTCCTAATACTCAATAGAGTATCCTGAATTCTCATGGTTCAATACTCAATCCACAATATTCAATAATCAAATCTCAATCCTCAAACATCAATCCTCAACACTCAATCCTCAACACTCAGCCCACTCTTTTCAATCCTCCATCCTCAACCTTCAATCCTCAAGCGTCAATCCTCAATCCTCACCTCAATCCTCAATCCTCAATCCTCAATCTTCAATCCTCAATGCCCAATCCTCCATCCTCAATCCTCAGTCCTCAATCCTCAACCCTCAGTCCTCGTCATCAATCCTCAACCCTCAATAATCAATCCGCAATCTTCAACCAGCAATATTCAATCTTCTATTATCAATCCTCAATACTGAATCCTCAGTTCGCAATACTCAATCCCCAGTCCTCAGTCCTCAATCTTCAATCCTCAAACCTCAGTCCTCATCCTCAATTCTCAATCCTCAACCCTCAATCCTCAAACCACAATCCTCAACTGTCAGTCCTCGTCCTCAATCCTCAACCCTCAATCCTCAATCCTCAATCTTCAATCATCAATACTCAATCTTCAATCCTCAACCCTCAATCCTCAATCCTCATTCCTCAAACCTCAATCCTCAACCCTCAGTCCTTATCCTCAATTCTCAACTCTCAATCCTCAATCCTCAATCCTCAATCTTCAATCCTCAATGCTCAATCATCAATCCTCAACCCTCAGCCCTCATCCTCAATCCTCAATCCTCAACCTCAATCCTCAATCTTCATTCCTCAATACTCAATCTTCAATCCTCAATCCTCAACCCTCAGCCCTCATCCTCAATCCTCAATCCTCAAGCGTCAATCCTCAATCCTCACCTCAATCCTCAATCCACAATCCTCAATCTTCAATCCTCAATGCCCAATGCTCCATCCTCAATCCTCAGTCCTCAATCCTCAACCCTCAGTCCTCGTCATCAATCCTCAACCCTCAACAATCAATCCGCAATCTTCAACCAGCAATACTCAATCTTCAATCATCAATCCTCAATACTGAATCCTCAATTCTCAATACTCAATCCCCAGTCCTCAGTCCTCAATCTTCAATTCTCAATCCTCAATCCTCAATCCTCAGTCCTCAATCCTCAATCCTCAATCCTCAATACTCAATCTTCAATCCTCAGTACTCAATCTTCAATCCTCAATCCTCAATCCTCAATCCTCAATCCTCATTCTTCAATCCTCAATACCCAATCCTCAATCTTCAATCCTCAATCCTCTATCCTCAATTCTCAATCCTCAATCCTCAGTCCTCAGTCCTCAAGCCTCAATCCTCAACCCTCAGCCCTCATCCCCAATCCTCAATCTTTATTCCTCAGTCCTCAATCTTCAATCCTCAATACCCAATTTTCAATCCTCAATCCTCAATCCTCAATTCTAAATCCTCAACCATCAATCCTCAATCTTCAATACTCAATCCTCAATCCTCAATCCTGAATCCTCAATACTAAACCATCAATCCTCAATTCTCAATTCTCAATAGAACATCCTGAATTCTCAGGATTCAATACTCAAACCTCAAACCTCAAACCTCAAACCTCAGCCATCATCCTGAATCCTCAATCCTCAATCGTCAATCCTCAACCTTCAATCCTCAACACTCAACTTTCAACCCTCAATCCTCAATCCTCAATCGTCAGTCCGCAATCCTCAAACCTCAGTCATCAATCCTCAACCTTCAATACTCAATCCTCAATCCTCTGTCCTCAATCCTCAATCCTCAATCCTCATTCCTCAATCCTCAATCCTCAAACGCCAGTCCTCATCCTCAATACTCAATCCTCAATCCTCAATCCTCAAACCACAAACCTCAACCCTCAACACTCAATCCTCAATCTTCAATCATCAATACTCAATCTTCAATCCTCAATCCTCAATCCTCAATACTATACCATCAATCCCCAATACTCAATACTCAATAGAACATCCTGACGTCTCAGGATTCAATACTCAAACCTCAAACCTCAAACCTCAGCCATCATCCTCAATACTCAATCCTCAATCGTCAATCCTCAACCTTCAATCCTCAACCTTCAACCCTCAATCCTCAATCCTCAATCGTCAATCCGCAATCCTCAATCCTCAGCCATCAATCCTCAACCTTCAATACTCAATCCTCAATCCTCAATCCTCAATCCTCAATCCTCAATCCTCATTCCTCAAACCTCAATCCTCAAACCTCAGTCCTCATTCTCAATTCTCAATCCTTAATCCTCAATCCTCAAACCACAATCCTCAACCGTCAGTCCTCGTCCTCAATCATCAACCCTCAATCCTCAATCCTCAATCTTCAATCATCAATACTCAATCCTCAATGTTCAATCATCAATACTCAATCTTCAATCCTCAATCCTCAATCCTCATCCTCAATCCTCAATCCTCAATCATCAATCCTCAATCTTCAATACTCAACCCTCAATCCTCAATCCTCAAACCTCATTCCTCATCCTCAATTCTCAATCCTCAACCCTCAATCCTCAAACCACAATCCTCAACACTCAGTCCTTATCCTCAATTCTCACTTCTCAATCCTCAGTCCTCAATCCTCAATCTTCAATCCTCAGCAATCAATATTCAATCCTAGATCCTCAATCCCCAATCCTCAATCCTTAATCCTCAATCTTCAATCCTCAATCCCCAGTCCTCAGTCTTCAATCCTCAATGCTCCATCCTCAATCCTCTATCCCCAGTCCTCAGTCCTCAACCCTCAATCCTCAAACCTCAATCCTCAACCGTCAGTCCTCGTCCTCAACCCTCAACCCTCAATACTCAATCCTCAATCTTCAATCATCAATACTCAATCTTGAATCCTCAATACTCAATCTTCAATCCCCAATCATCAATCCTCAATCCTCGACCCTCATTCTTCAATCCTCAATACCCAATCCTCAATCTTCAATCCTTAATCCTCAATCCTCAATTCTCAATCATCAGTCCTCAGACCTCAGGCCTAAAAGCTCAACCCTCAAGCATCAGCCGTCATCCTCAATCCTCAATCCTCATTCCTCAATCCTCAACCTTAAATCCTCAATTCTCAATCTTCAATCCTCAATCCTCAATCCTCATCCTCAATCCTCAATCCTCAATCATCAATCCTCAATCTTCAATACTCAATCCTCAATCCTCAATCCTCAATCCTCAATACTCAACCATCAATCCTCAATTCTCAATACTCAGTAGAATATCCTGAATTCCCAGGATTCAATACTCAAACCTCAAACCTCAAACCTCAGCCCTCATCCTCAATCCTCAATACTCAATCCTCAATCCTCAACCCTCAATCCTTAACACTCAATCTTCAATCCTCAATCCTCAATCCTCAATACTCAATCCTCAATACTCAGTCATCAATCCTCAACCTTCAATACTAAATCCTCAATCCTCAATCCTCAATCCGCAATCCTTAATCCTCATTCCTCAAACCTCAATCCTCAAACCTGAGTCCTCATTCTCAATTCTCAATTCTCAATCCTCAATCCTCAATCCTCAACCCTCTATCTTCAATCCTAAATAATCAATCTCGAATACTAGATCCTCAATCCCCAATCCTCAATCCTCTATACCCAATCCTAAATCTTCAATCCTCAATCCTCAATTATCAATTCTCAATCCTCAATCCTCAATCCTCTGTCCTCAAACCTCAATCCTCAAACCTCAGTCCTCGTCCTCAAGTCTCAACCCTCAATAATCAATCCGCAATCTTCACTCATCAATACTCAATCTTCAATCCTCAATCCTCAATACTCAATCCTCAATCCTCAATACTCAATCGTCAGTCCTCAGTCCTCAATCTTCAATACTCAATCCGCCAATTCTCAATATTCAACACACAACGCTCAACCATCAATCCAAAATTCTCAATACTCAATAGAAAATCCTGAATTCTCAGTTTTCAATACTCAATCCTCAATTTTCAATCTTCAAATCTCCATTCACAAACATCAATTCTCATCACTCAACCCTCAACACTCAGTCCCCAATCCTCAATCTTCAATCCTCTATCCTCAATCCTCAATCCTCAATCCTCAATCCTCAATCCTCAATCCTCAATATTCAATCCTCAATACTCAGTCTTCAGTCCTCAATCCGCAATCATCAATCCTCAATCCTCAATCCTCAGTCATCAATCATCAAGACTCAATATTCAATCCTCAATCTTCAATCCTCAATCCTCAATCCTCAATCCTCAATATTCAACACACAACCCTCAACCACCAATCCTCAATACTCAACCATCAATCCTCAATTCCTAATACTCAATAGAGTATCCTGAATTCTCATGGTTCAATACTCAATCCACAATATTCAATAATCAAATCTCAATCCTCAAACATCAATCCTCAACACTCAATCCTCAACACTCAGCCCACTCTTTTCAATCCTCCATCCTCAACCTTCAATCCTGAAGCGTCAATCCTCAATCCTCACCTCAATCCTCAATCCTCAATCCTCAATCTTCAATCCTCAATGCCCAATCCTCCATCCTCAATCCTCAGTCCTCAATCCTCAACCCTCAGTCCTCGTCATCAATCCTCAACCCTCAATAATCAATCCGCAATCTTCAACCAGCAATATTCAATCTTCAATCATCAATCCTCAATACTGAATCCTCAGTTCTCAATACTCAATCCCCAGTCCTCAGTCCTCAATCTTCAATCCTCAATCCTCAATCCTCAATCGTCAATCCTCAATCCTCAATCTTCAGTCCGCAATACTCAACCTTCAATCCTCAATCCTCAATTATCAATCCTCAGTATTCAATCCTCAATACTCAATCTTCAATCCTCAATCCGCAACCATCAATCCTCAATCCTCAATCCTCAGTCATCAATCCTCAATCTCCAATACTCAATCGTCAATCCACAGTCCACAATCCTCATACCTCAATCCTCGTATCTCAAACCTCAATCCTCAACCCTCAGTCCCCATCCTCAATTCTCAATTCTCAACCCTCAATCCTCAACCCTCAATCTTCAATCCTCAATAATCAATCTCCAATCCTAGATCCCCAGTCCCCAATCCTCAATCCTTAATCCTCAATTTCAATCCTCAATCCCCAGTCCTCAATCTTCAATCCTCAATGCTCAATCCTCAATCCTCAATCCTCAGTCCTCAATCCTCAATCCTCAATCCTCAATCCTCAATCCTAAATCCTCAATCATCAATCCTCAATCTTCAATACTCAATCCTCAATCCTCAATCCTGAATCCTCAATACTAAAGCATCAATCCTCAATTCTCAATACTCAATAGAACATCCTGAATTCTCTGGATTCAACACTCAAAACTCAAACCTCAAACCTCAGACATCATCCTCAATCCTCAATCCTCAATCGTGAATCCTCAACCTTCAATCCTCAACACTAAACCTTCAACCCTCAATCCTCCATCCTCAATCGTCAATCCGCAATCCTCCATCCTCAGTCATCAATCCTCAACCTTCAATACTCAATCCTCAATCCTCAATCCTCAATCCCCAATCCTCAATCCTCATTCCTCAAACCTCAGTCCCCAAACCTCAGTCCTCATCCTCAATTCTCAATCCTCAATCCTCAATCCTCAAACCACAATCCTCAACCGCCAGTCCTCGTCCTCAACACTCAACCCTCAATCCTCAATCCTGAATCTTCAATCATCAATACTCAATCTTCAATCCTCAATCCTCAATCCTCAATCCTCAATCCTCATTCCTCAAACCTCAATCCTCAATCCTCAATCCTTAATCCTCAATTTTGAATCCTCAATCCCCAGTCCCCAATCTTCAATCCTCAATGCTCAATCCTCAATCCTCAATCCTCAGTCCTCAATCCTCAATCCTCAATCCTCAATCCTCAATCTTCAATCCTCAATCTTCAATACTCAATCCTCAATCCTCAATCCTCAATCCTCAATCCTCAATCCTCAATCCTCAACCTTCAATCCTCAATACTCAATCATCAATCCTCAATTCTCAATCCTCAATCCTCAACCCTCAATCCTCAATCGTCAGTCTTCAATCCTCAATACTCAATCTTCAATCCTCAATCATGAATCCTCAATCCTCAATCCTCATTCTTCAATCCTCAATACCCAATCCTCAATCTTCAATCCTCAATCCTCAATCCTCAATTCTCTATACTCAATCCTCAGACCTCAGTCCTCAAACCTCAATCCTCAACCCTCAGCCCTCATCCTCAATCCTCAATCCTCAATCCTGAATCTTCAATCCTCAATACTCAATCTTCAATCCTCAATCCTCAATTCTCAATCCACAATCCTCAATCCTCAATCCTCAATCAGTCTTCAATCCTCAATACTCAATCTTCAATCCTCAATCCTGAATCCTCAATCCTCAATCCTCATTCTTCAACCCTCAGTCCTCATCCTCAATTCTCAATTCTGAATCCTCAATCCTCAACCCTCAATCTTCAATCCTCAACCCTCATTCCTCAAACCTCAATCCTCAACCCTCAGTCCTTATGCTCAATTCTCAATCCTCAATCCTCAATCCTCAATCTTCAATCCTCAATAATCAATTCTCAATCCTAGATCTTCAATCCCCAATCCTCAATCCTTAATCCTCAATCTTCAATCCTCAATACTCAATCTTCAATCATCAGTCCTCAGTCCTCAGTCCTCAATCATCAATTCTGAATTCTCAGTCCTGAATCCTCAATCTTCAGCCCTCAGTCCTCAACAATCAGTTGTCAATTCTCAATCCTCAATAGAATATCCTCAATTTACAGTTTCCAATACTCAATACTCAATCTGCAATCTTCAAATCTCTATCCACAAATATCAATTCTCATCACTCAACCCTCAACACTCAGTCCTCAATGTTCAATCCTCAATCCTCACTTCTCAATCCTCAGTCCTCAATCCTCATTCTTCAATCCTCAATACCCAATCCTCAATCTTCAATCCTCAATCCTCAATCCTCAATTCTCAATCCTCAATCCTCAGTCCTCAGACCTCAAACGTCAATCCTCAACCCTCAGCCCATATCGTCTACCCTCAAACCTCAATCCTCAATCCTCAATCGTCAATCCTCAGTCCTCATTCTTCAATCCTCAATACTCAATCTTCAATCCCCAGTCCTCAATCCTCAATTCTCAATACTCAATCCTCAATACTCAATTCTCAATACTCAATCCGCAATCATCAATCCTCAATCCTCAGTCATCAATCCTCAATCTTCAATAATCAATCGTCAATCCTCAGTCCTCAATCCTCAATCCTCAATCCTCGTACCTCAAACCTCAATCCTCAACCCTGAGTCCTCATCCTCAATTCTCAATTCTCAATCCTCTATCCTCAACACTCAATCTTCAATCCTCAATAATCAATCTCCAATCCTAGATCCCCTATCCCCAATCCTCAATCCTCAGTATTCAATCCTCAATCCTCAGACCTCGTCATCAATCCTCAACCCTCAATAATCAATCCGCAATCTTCAATCATCAATACTCGATCTTCAATCCTCAATCCTCAGTACTGAATCCTCAATCCTCTATACTCAATCCCCAGTCCTCAGACCTCAATCTTCAATACTCAATCCTCAATCCTCAATCCTCAATCCTCAATCCTCAATCCTCAATCCTCAATCTTCAATCCTCAATGCCCAATCCTCCATCCTCAATCCTCAGTCCTCAATCCTCAACCCTCAGTCCTCGTCATCAATCCTCAACCCTCAATAATCAATCCGCAATCTTCAATCATCAATACTCAATCTTCAATCATCAATCCTCAATACTGAATCCTCAATCCTCAATACTCAATTCCCAGTCCTCATTCCTCAATCTTCAATTCTCAATCCTCTATCCTCAATCCTCAGTCCTCAATCCTCAATCCTCAATCCTCAATACTCAACCTTCAATCCTCAATACTCAATCTTCAATCCTCAATCCTCAATCCTCAATCCTCAATCCTCATTCTTCAATCCTCAATACCCAATCCTCAATCTTCAATCCTCAATCCTCTATCCTCAATTCTCAATCCTCAATCCTCAGTCCTCAGTCCTCAAGCCTCAATCCTCAACCCTCTGCCCTCATCCTCAATCCTCAATCTTTATTCCTCAGTCCTCAATCTTCAATCCTCAATACTCAATTTTCAATCCTCAATCCTCAATCCTCAATCCTCAATTCTAAATCCTCAACCATGAATCCTCAATCTTCAATACTCAATCCTCAATCCTCAATCCTGAATCCTCAATACTAAACCATCAATCCTCAATTCTCAATACTCAATAGAACATCTTGAATTCTCAGGATTCAATACTCAAACCTCAAACCTCAAACCTCAAACCTATGCCATCATCCTCAATCCTCAATCCTCAATCGTCAATCCTCAACCTTCAATCCTCAACACTCAACTTTCAACCCTCAATCCTCAATCCTCAAACGTCAATCCGCAATCCTCAAACCTCAGTCATCAATCCTCAACCTTCAATACTCAATCCTCAATCCTCTGTCCTCAATCCTCAATCCTCAATCCTCATTCCTCAAACCTCAATCCTCAAACCCCAGTCCTCATCCTCAATACTCAATCCTCAATCCTCAATCCTCAAACCACAACCCTCAACACTCAACCCTCAATCCTCAATCTTCAATCATCAATACTCAATCTTCAATCCTCATTCCTCAAACCTCAATCCTCAAACCTCAGTCATCATCCTCAATTCTCAATTCTCAATCCTCAATCCTCAATCCTCAACCCTCTATCTTCAATCCTAAATAATCAATCTCCAATACTAAATCCTCAATCCCCAATCCTCAATCCTCAATACCCAATCCTAAATTTTCAATCCTCAATCTTCAATTATCAATTCTCAATCCTCAATCCTCAATCTTCTGTCCTCAATCCTCAATCCACAACCCTCAGTCCTCGTCCTCAAACCTCAAACCTCAATAATAAATCCGCAATCTTCACTCATCAATACTCTTAAATCATCAATCCTCAATACTGAATCCTCAATCCTCAATACTCAATCCTCAGTCCTCAGTCCTCAATCTTCAATACTCAATCCGCCAGTCCTCAATATTCAACACACAACCCTCAACCATCAATCCTCAATACTCAACCATCAATCAAAATTCTCAATACTCAATAGAATATCCTGAATTCTCAGCTTTCAATACTCAATCCTCAATCTTCAATCTTCAAATATCCATCCACAAACATCAATTCTCATTACTCAACCCTCAACACTCAGTCCCCAATCCTCAATCTTCAATCCTCAATCCTCAATCCTCAATCCTCAATCCTCAACCTTCAATCCTCAATACTCAAACTTCAATCCTCAATCCTCAATCCTCAATACTCAATCTTTAATCCTCAATCCTCAATCCTCAATCCTCAATACTCAATCCTCAGTCCTCAGTCCTCAATACCCAATCCTCAATCTTCAATCCTCAATCCTCAATCCTCAATCCTCAATCCTCAATCCTCAATTCTCAATCCTCAATCCTCAATCATCAGACCTCAAACATCAATACTCAACACTCAGTCCTCGTCCTCAATCCACAACCCTCAATCCTCAATCCTCAATCTTCAATCATCAATATTCAATCTTCAATCCTCAATCCGCAATCCTCGACCCTCAATCCTCAATCCTCAATGTTCAATCCTCAATACCCAATCCTCAATCTTCAATCCTCAATCCTCAATCCTCAATCCTCAATTTTCAATCCTCAATCCTCAGTCCTCAGTCCTCAAACCTCAATCCTCAACCCTCAGACCTCATCGTAAATTCTCAATCCTCAATCCTCAATCCTCAATCTTCAATCCTCAATACTCAATCTTCAATCCACAATCCTCAATCTTCAATCCTCAATACTCAATCTTTAATCCTCAATCCTCAATCCTCAATACTCAATCCTCAATCCTCAGTCCTCAATCCTCAATCTTCAATCCTCAATACTCAATCTTCAATCCTCAATCCTCAATCCTCAATCCTCAATCCTCATTCTTCAATCCTCAAAACCCAATCCTCAATCTTCAATCCTCAATCCACAATCCTCAATTCTCAATCCTCAATCCTCAATAATCAATCTTCAATCCTCAATCCTCAGTCCTCAAACCTCAATTCTGAATCCTCAATCCTGAATCCTCAATCTTCAGCCCTCAGTCCTCAACAGTCAGGTGACAATCCTCAATCCTCAATAGAATATCCTCAATTCACAGTTTACAATACACAATACTCAATCTGCAATCTTCAAATCTCTATCCACAAACATCAATTCTCATCACTCAACCCTCAACACTCAGTCCTCAATGTTCAATCCTCAATCCTCAATTCTCAATCTTCAATCCTCAATACTCAATCTTTAATACTCAATCATCAATCCTCAATCTTCAACCCTCAGTCCTGAATACTCAATCCTCAATCCTCAATCCTCAATCCTCAATCATCAATCCTCAGCCTTCAATACTCAATCCTCAATCCTCAATCCTCAATCCTCAATCCCCAATCATCAATCCTCAATCTTCAATCCTCAACACTCAATCTTTAATCATCAATCCTCAATCCTCAATCTACAATCCTCAATCCTCAATCCTCAATCCTCAACCCTCTATCTTCAATCCTAAATAATCAATCTCCAATACTAAATCCTCAATCCCCAATCCTCAATCCTCAATACCCAATCCTAAATTTTCAATCCTCAATCTTCAATTATCAATTCTCAATCCTCAATCCTCAATCTTCTGTCCTCAAACCTCAATCCACAACCCTCAGGCCTCGTCCTCAAACCTCAGCCCTCAATAATAAATCCGCAATCTTCACTCATCAATACTCTTAAATCCTCAATCCTCAATACTGAATCCTCAATCCTCAATACTCAATCCTCTGTCCTCAGTCCTCAATCTTCAATACTCAATCCGCCAATCCTCAATATTCAACACACAACCCTCAACCATCAATCCTCAATACTCAACCATCAATCCAAAATTCTCAATACTCAATAGAATATCCTGAATTCTCAGCTTTCAATACTCAATCCTCAATCTTCAATTTTCAAATCTCCATCCACAAACATCAATTCTCATTACTCAACACTCAACACTCAGTCCCCAATCCTTAATCTTCAATCCTCAATCCTCAATCCTCAACCCTCAATCCTCAATACTCAATCTTTAATCCTCAATCCTCAATCCTCAATACTCAATCCTCAGTCCTCAGTCCTCAATACCCAATCCTCAATCTTCAATACTCAATCCTCAATCCTCAATCCTCAATCCACAATCCTCAATTCTCAATCCTCAATCCTCAATCATCAGACCTCAAACATCAATACTCAACACTCAGTCCTCGTCCTCAATCCACAACCCTCAATCCTCAATCCTCAATCTTCAATCATCAATATTCAATCTTCAATCCTCAATCCGCAATCCTCGATCCTCAATCCTCAATCCTCAATGTTCAATCCTCAATACCCAATCCTCAATCTTCAATCCTCAATCCTCAATCCTCAATCCTCAATTCTCAATCCTCAATCCTCAGTCCTCAGTCCTCAAACCTCAATCCTCAACCTTCAGACCTCATCGTCAATTCTCAATCCTCAATCCTCAATCCTCAATCTTCAATCCTCAATACTCAATCTTCAATCCACAATCCTCAATCTTCAATCCTCAATACTCAATCTTTAATCCTCAATCCTCAATCCTCAATACTCAATCCTCAATCCTCAGTCCTCAATCCTCAATCTTCAATCCTCAATACTCAATCTTCAATCCTCAATCCTCAATCCTCAATCCTCAATCCTCATTCTTCAATCCTCAAAACCCAATCCTCAATCTTCAATCCTCAATCCACAATCCTCAATTCTCAATCCTCAATCCTCAATAATCAATCTTCAATCCTCAATCCTCAGTCCTCAAACCTCAATTCTGAATCCTCAATCCTGAATCCTCAATCTTCAGCCCTCAGTCCTCAACAGTCAGGTGACAATCCTCAATCCTCAATAGAATATCCTCAATTCACAGTTTACAATACACAATACTCAATCTGCAATCTTCAAATCTCTATCCACAAACATCAATTCTCATCACTCAACCCTCAACACTCAGTCCTCAATGTTCAATCCTCAATCCTCAATTCTCAATCTTCAATCCTCAATACTCAATCTTTAATACTCAATCATCAATCCTCAATCTTCAACCCTCAGTCCTGAATACTCAATCCTCAATCCTCAATCCTCAATCCTCAATCATCAATCCTCAGCCTTCAATACTCAATCCTCAATCCTCAATCCTCAATCCTCAATCCCCAATCATCAATCCTCAATCTTCAATCCTCAACACTCAATCTTTAATCATCAATCCTCAATCCTCAATCTACAATCCTCAATCCTCAATCCTGAATACTCAATCCTCAATCCTCAATCCACAATCCTCAATCCTCAATCTTCAAACCCCAATACTCAATCTTCAATCCTCGATCCTCAATCCTAAATCCTCAGTCCTCATTCTTCAATCCTCAATACCCAATCATCAGTCTTCAATCCTCAATCCTCAATCCTCAATTCTCAATCCTCAATCCTCAATCCTCAGACCTCAAACATCAATTCTCAACACTCAGTCCTCGTCCTCAATCCACAACCCTCAATCCTCAATCCTCAATCTTCAATCATCAATATTCAATCTTTAATCCTCAACCCTCAATCCTCAATCCACAATCCTCAATCGTCAATCTTCAATCCTCAATCCCCAGTCCTCAATCTTCAATCATCAATATTCAATCTTTAATCCTCAACCCTCAATCCTCAATCCACAATCCTCAATCGTCAATCTTCACTCCTCAATCCCCAGTCCTCAATCTTCAATCCTCAATGCTCAATCCTCAATCCTCAATCCTCAGTCCTCAATCCTCAATCTTCAATCCTCAATCCTCAATGCTCAATCCTCAATATTCAACACACAACCCTCAACCACCAATCCTCAATACTCAACCATCAATCCTCAATTCCTAATACTCAATAGAGTATCCTGAATTCTCATGGTTCAATACTCAATCCACAATATTCAATAATCAAATCTCAATCCTCAAACATCAATTCTCAACACTCAATCCTCAACACTCAGTCCACTCTTTTCAATCCTCCATCCTCAACCTTCAATCCTCAAGCGTCAATCCTCAATCCTCAATCCTCAACCCTCAATCCTCTGTCCTTAAACCTCAATCCCGAATCCTGAATCCTGAATCCTCAATCTTTAGCCCTCAGTCCTCAACAATCAATTGTCAATACTCAATCCTCAATAGAATATCCTCAATTCACAGTTTTCAATACTCAATCCCCATTCTTCAATCTTCAAATCTCAATCCACAAACATCAATTCCCACCACTCAACCCTCAACACTAAGTCCTCAATCTTCAATCCTCAACCCTCAATCCTCAACCTTCAATCCCCAATACTCAATCTTCAATCCTCAACACTCAATCCTCACTCCTCAACACTCAATCCTCAACACTCAATCTTCAATCCTAAATCCTCAATCCTCAATCCTCAATCCTCAATCCTCAATCCTCAATCCTCAAACCTCAATCCTCAACCTTCAATCCTCAATACTCAATCATCAATCCTCAATTCTCAATCCTCAATCCTCAACCCTCAATCCTCAATCGTCAGTCTTCAATCCTCAATACTCAATCTTCAATCCTCAATCCTGAATCCTCAATCCTCAATCCTCATTCTTCAATCCTCAATACCCAATCCTCAATCTTCAATCCTCAATCCTCAATCCTCAATTCTCTATACTCAATCCTCAGACCTCAGTCCTCAAACCTCAATCCTCAACCCTCAGCCCTCATCCTCAATCCTCAATCCTCAATCCTCAATCTTCAATCCTCAATACTCAATCTTCAATCCTCAATCCTCAATTCTCAATCCACAATCCTCAATCCTCAATCCTCAATCATCAGTCTTCAATCCTCAATACTCAATCTTCAATCCTCAATCCTGAATCCTCAATCCTCAATCCTCATTCTTCAACCCTCAGTCCTCATCCTCAATTCTCAATTCTCAATCCTCAATCCTCAACCCTCAATCTTCAATCCTCAATCCTCATTCCTCAAACCTCAATCCTCAACCCTCAGTCCTTATGCTCAATTCTCAATTCTCAATCCTCAATCCTCAATCCTCAATCTTCAATCCTCAATAATCAATTCTCAATCCTAGATCCTCAATCCCCAATCCTCAATCCTTAATCCTCAATCTTCAATCCCCAATACTCAATCTTCAATCCTCAACACTCAATCCTCACTCCTCAACACTCAATCCTCAACACTCAATCTTCAATCCTAAATCCTCAATCCTCAATCCTCAATCCTCAATCCTCAATCCTCAATCCTCAAACCTCAATCCTCAACCTTCAATCCTCAATACTCAATCATCAATCCTCAATTCTCAATCCTCAATCCTCAACCCTCAATCCTCAATCGTCAGTCTTCAATCCTCAATACTCAATCTTCAATCCTCAATCCTGAATCCTCAATCCTCAATCCTCATTCTTCAATCCTCAATACCCAATCCTCAATCTTCAATCCTCAATCCTCAATCCTCAATTCTCTATACTCAATCCTCAGACCTCAGTCCTCAAACCTCAATCCTCAACCCTCAGCCCTCATCCTCAATCCTCAATCCTCAATCCTCAATCTCCAATCCTCAATACTCAATCTTCAATCCTCAATCCTCAATTCTCAATCCACAATCCTCAATCCTCAATCCTCAATCATCAGTCTTCAATCCTCAATACTCAATCTTCAATCCTCAATCCTGAATCCTCAATCCTCAATCCTCATTCTTCAACCCTCAGTCCTCATCCTCAATTCTCAATTCTCAATCCTCAATCCTCAACCCTCAATCTTCAATCCTCAATCCTCATTCCTCAAACCTCAATCCTCAACCCTCAGTCCTTATGCTCAATTCTCAATTCTCAATCCTCAATCCTCAATCCTCAATCTTCAATCCTCAATAATCAATTCTCAATCCTAGATCCTCAATCCCCAATCCTCAATCCTTAATCCTCAATCTTCAATCCTCAATACTCAATCTTCAATCATCAGTCCTCAGTCCTCAATCATCAATTCTGAATTCTCAGTCCTGAATCCTCAATCTTCAGCCCTCAGTCCTCAACAATCAGTTGTCAATTCTCAATCCTCAATAGAATATCCTCAATTTACAGTTTCCAATACTCAATGCTCAATCTGCAATCTTCAAATCTCTATCCACAAATATCAATTCTCATCACTCAACCCTCAACACTCAGTCCTCAATGTTCAATCCTCAATCCTCACTTCTCAATCTTCAATCCTCAATACTGAATCTTCAATCCTCAATCATCAATCCTCAATCCTCAATCCTCAATCCTGAATCTTCAACCCTCAGTCGCCAATCCTCAATCCTCAGTCCTCAATCCTCATTCTTCAATCCTCAATACCCAATCCTCAATCTTCATTCCTCAATCCTCAATCCTCAATTCTCAATCCTCAATCCTCAGTCCTCAACCCTCAATCCTCAAACCTCAACCCTCAGCCCTTATCGTCTACCCTGAAACCTCAACCCTCAATCGTCAATCCTCAGTCCTCATACTTCAATCCTCAATACTCAATGTTCAATCCCCAGTCCTCAATCCTCAATTCTCAATACTCAATCCTCAATACTCAATTCTCAATACTCAATTCGCAATCATCAATCCTCAATCCTCAATCCTCAGTCATCAATCCTCAATCTTCAATACTCAATCGTCAATCCTCAGTCCTCAATCCTCAATCCTCAATCCTCGTACCTCAAACCTCAATCCTCAACCCTCAGTCATCATCCTCAATTCTCAATTCTCAATCCTCTATCCTCAACACTCAATCTTCAATCCTCAATAATCAATCTCCAATCCTAGATCCCCTATCCCCAATCCTCAATCCTTAATCCTCTATCTTCAATCCTCAATCCCCAGTCCTCAATCTTCAATCCTCAATGCCCAAACCTCCATCCTCAATCCTCAGTACTCAATCCTCAATCCTCAGACCTCGTCATCAATCCTCAACCCTCAATAATCAATCCGCAATCTTCAATCATCAATACTCGATCTTCAATCCTCAATCCTCAATACTGAATCCTCAATCCTCTATACTCAATCCCCAGTCCTCAGACCTGAATCTTCAATACTCAATCCTCAATCCTCAATCCTCAATCCTCAATCCTCAATCCTCAATCCTCAATCCTCAATCCTCAATCCTCAATCCTCAATCTTCAATCCTCAATGCCCAATCCTCCATCCTCAATCCTCAGTCCTCAATCCTCAACCCTCAGTCCTCGTCATCAATCCTCAACCCTCAATAATCAATCCGCAATCTTCAATCATCAATACTCAATCTTCAATCATCAATCCTCAATACTGAATCCTCAATCCTCAATACTCAATCCCCAGTCCTCAATACTCAATCTTCAATCCTCAATCCTCAATCCTCAATCCTCAATCCTCATTCTTCAATCCTCAATACCCAATCCTCAATCTTCAATCCTCAATCCTTAATCCTCAATCTTCAGTCCTCAATCCCCAGTCCTCAATCTTCAATCCTCAATGCTTCATCCTCAATCCTCTATCCTCAGTCCTCAGTCCTCAACCCTCAATCCTCAAACCTCAATCCTCAACCGTCAGTCCTCGTCCGCAACCCTCAACCCTCAACCCTCAATCCTCAATCTTCAATCATCAATACTCAATCTTCAATCCTCAATACTCAATCTTCAATCCCCAATCATCAATCCTCAATCCTGAATCCTCATTCTTCAATCCTCAATTACCAATCCCCAATCTTCAATCCTCAATCCTCAATCCTCAATTCTCAATCCTCAATCCTCAGTCCTCAGTCCTAAAACCTCAACCCTCAACCATCAGCCATCGTCCTCAATCCTCAAACCTCATTCCTCAATCCTCAACCTTCAATCCTCAATTCTCAATCTTCAATACTCAATCGTCAATCCTCAATCCTCAATCCTCAATCCTCAATCATCAATCCTCAATCTTCAATACTCAATCCTCAATCCTCAATCCTCAATCCTCAATACTCAACCATCAATCCTCAATTCCCAATACTCAATAGAATATCCTGAATTCTCAGGATTCAATACTCAAACCTCAAACCTCAAACATCACTACTCAACACTCAGTCCTCGTCCTCAATCCACAACCCTCAATCCTCAATCTTCAATCTTCAATCATCAATATTCAATCTTCAATCCTCAATCCGCAATCCTCGATTCTCAATCCTCAATCCTCAATGTTCAATCCTCAATACCCAATCCTCAATCTTCAATCCTCAATCCTCAATCCTCAATCCTCAATTATCAATCCTCAATCCTCAGTCCTCAGTCCTCAAACCTCAATCCTCAACCCTCAGACCTCATCGTCAATTCTCAATCCTCAATCCTCAATCCTCAATCTTCAATCCTCAATACTCAATCTTCAATCCACAATCCTCAATCTTCAATCCTCAATACTCAATCTTTAATCCTCAATCCTCAATCCTGAATACTCAATCCTCAATCCTCAGTCCTCAATCCTCAATCTTCAATCCTCAATACTCAATCTTCAATCCTCAATCCTCAATCCTCAATCCTCAATCCTCATCCTTCAATCCTCAAAACCCAATCCTCAATCTTCAATCCTCAATACACTATCCTCAATTCTCAATCCTCAATCCTCAATAATCAATCTTCAATCCTCAGTCCTCAGTCCTCAAACCTCAATTCTGAATCCTCAATCCTGAATCCTCAATCTTCAGCCCTCAGTCCTCAACAGTCAGGTGACAATCCTCAATCCTCAATAGAATATCCTCAATTCACAGTTTACAATCCACAATACTCAATCTACAATCTTCAAATCTCTATCCACAAACATCAATTCTCATCACTCAACCCTCAACACTCAGTCCTCAATGTTCAACCTCAATCCTCAATTCTCAATCTTCAATCCTCAATACTCAATCTTTAATACTCAATCATCAATCCTCAATCTTCAACCCTCAGGCCTGAATACTCAATCCTCAATCCTCAATCCTCACTGTCAGTCCTCGTCCTCAATCCTCAACCCTCAATCCTCAATCCTCAATCTTCAATCATCAATACTCAATCTTCAATCCTCAACCCTCAATCCTCAATCCTGATTCCTCAAACCTCAATCCTCAACCCTCAGTCCTTATCCTCAATTCTCAATTCTAAATCCTCAATCCTCAATCCTCAATCTTCAATCCTCAATGCTCAATCATCAATCCTCAACCCTCAGCCCTCATCCTCAATCCTCAATCCTCAACCTCAATCCTCAATCTTCAATCCTCAATACTCAATCTTTAATCCTCAATCCTCAGTCCTCAAACCTCAATTCTGAATCCTCAATCCTGAATCCTCAATCTTCAGCCCTCAGTCCTCAACAATCAGTTGCCAATCCTCAATCCTCAATAGAATATCCTAAATTCACAGTTTTCACTACTCAACACTCAATCTGCAATCTTCTAATCTGCAAATCTCTATCCACAAACATCAATTCTCATCACTCAACCCTCAACACTCAGTCCTCAATGTTCAATCCTCAATCCTCAGTTCTCAATCTTCAATCCTCAATACTGAATCTTCAATCCTCGATCCTCAATCCTCAATCCTCAATCCCCAGTCCTCAGTCCTCAATCCTCAAACCTCAAACCTCAATCCTCAACCGTCAGTCCTCGTCCTCAATCCTCAACACTCAATCCTCAATCCTCAATCATCAATCATCAAGACTCAATATTCAATCCTCAATCTTCAATCCTCAATCCTCAATCCTCAATCCTCAATATTCAACACACAACCCTCAACAACCAATCCTCAATACTCAACCATCAATCCTCAATTCCTAATACTCAATAGAGTATCCTGAATTCTCATGGTTCAATACTCAATCCACAATATTCAATAATCAAATCTCAATCCTCAAAAATCAATTCTCAACACTCAATCCTCAACACTCAGTCCACTCTTTTCAATCCTCCATCCTCAACCTTCAATCCTCAAGCGTCAATCCTCAATCCTCACCTCAATCCTCAATCCTCAATCCTCAATCTTCAATCCTCAATGCCCAATCCTCCATCCTCAATCCTCAGTCCTCAATCCTCAACCCTCAGTCCTCGTCATCAATCCTCAACCCTCAATAATCAATCCGCAATCTTCAACCAGCAATACTCAATCTTCAATCATCAATCCTCAGTCCTCAATCCTCAATTCTGAATTCTCAATCCTGAATCCTCAATCTTCAGCCCTCAGTCCTCAACAATCAGCTGTCAATTCTCAATCCTCAATAGAATATCATCAATTCACAGTTTTCAATACTCAATGCTCAATCTGCAATCTTCAAATATCTATCCACAAACATCAATTCTCATCACACAGCCCTCAACACTCAGTCCACATTCCTCAATCTTCAATCCTCAATCCTCAATCCTCAATCCTCAATCCTCAATCTTCAACCATCAATACTCAATCATCAGTCCTCAATTCTCAATCCTCAATCCTCAATCCTCAATACTCAATCGTCAGTCTTCAATCCTCAATACTCAATATTCAATCCACAATCCTGAATCCTCAATCCTCAATCCTCATTCTTCAATCCTCAATACCCAATCCTCAATCTTCAATACTCAATCCTCAATCCTCAATTCTCAATACTCAATCCTCAGACCTCAGTCCTCAAACCTCAATCCTCAACCCTCAGCCCTCATCCTCAATCCTCAATCCTCAACCTCAATCCTCAATCTTCCATCCTCAATCCTCAATTCTCAATCCTCGATCCTCAATACTGAATCTTCAATCCTCAATCCTGAATCCTCAATCCTCAATCCTCAATCCTGAATATTCAATCCTCAGTCCCCAATCCTCAATCCTCAATCCTCAATCCTCATTCTTCAATCCTCAATACCCAATCCTCAATCTTCAATCCTCAACCCTCAATCCTCAATCCTCAATTCTCAATCCTTAATCCTCAGACCTCAGACCTCAAACCTCAATCCTCAACCCTCAGCCCTCATCGTCAATACTCAAACCTCAATCGTCAATCCTCAATCCTCAATCTTGAATCCACAATACTCAACCTTCAATCCTCAATATTCAATCCTCAATCCTCAATATTCAATCCTCAATACTCAGCTTTCAATACTCAATCAGCAATAATCAATCCTCAATCCTGAATCCTTAGTTATCAAGCCTCAATCTTCAATACTCAATCGTCAATCCTCAGTCCTCAATCCTCAAACCTCAATCCTCGTACCTCAAACCTCAATCCTCAACCCTCAGTCCTCATCCTCAATTCTCAATCCTCAATCCTCAATCCTCAATCTTCAATCCTCAATAATCAATCTTCAATCCTCAATACTCAATCCTCAATCCTCAATTTCAATCCTCAATACTCAATCTTCAGTCCTCAATCCGCAATCATCAACCCTCAATCCTCAATCCTCAGTCATCAATCCTCAAACCTCAGTCCCCATCCTCAATTCTCAATCCTCAACCCTCAATCCTCAAACCACAATCCTCAACTGTCAGTCCTCGTCCTCAATCCTCAACCCTCAATCCTCAATCCTCAATCTTCAATCATCAATACTCAATCTTCAATCCTCAACCCTCAATCCTCAATCCTCATTCCTCAAACCTCAATCCTCAACCCTCAGTCCTTATCCTCAATTCTCAATTCTCAATCCTCAATCCTCAATCCTCAATCTTCAATCCTCAATGCTCAATCATCAATCCTCAACCCTCAGCCCTCATCCTCAATCCTCAATCCTCAACCTCAATCCTCAATCTTCAATCCTCAATACTCAATCTTTAATCCCCAATCCTCAGACCTCAAACCTCAATTCTGAATCCTCAATCCTGAATCCTCAATCTTCAGCCCTCAGTCCTCAACAATCAGTTGCCAATCCTCAATCCTCAATAGAATATCCTAAATTCACAGTTTTCACTACTCAATACTCAATCTGCAATCTTCTAATCTGCAAATCTCTATCCACAAACATCAATTCTCATCACTCAACCCTCAACACTCAGTCCTCAATGTTCAATCCTCAATCCTCAGTTTTCAATCTTCAATCCTCAATACTGAATCTTCAATCCTCGATCCTCAATCCTCAATCCTCAATCCCCAGTCCTCAATCCTCAATCCTCAAACCTCAAACCTCAATCCTCAACCGTCAGTCCTCGTCCTCAATCCTCAACACTCAATCCTCAGTCCTCAATCCTCAATCCTCAAACCTCAAACCTCAATCCTCAACCGTCAGTCCTCGTCCTCAATCCTCAACACTCAATCCTCAATCCTCAATCATCAATCATCAAGACTCAATATTCAATCCTCAATCTTCAATCCTCAATCCTCAATCCTCAATCCTCAATCCTCAATATTCAACACACAACCCTCAACGACCAATCCTCAATACTCAACCATCAATCCCCAATTCCTAATACTCAATAGAGTATCCTGAATTCTCATGGTTCAATACTCAATCCACAATATTCAATAATCAAATCTCAATCCTCAAACATCAATTCTCAACACTCAATCCTCAACACTCAGTCCACTCTTTTCAATCCTCCATCCTCAACCTTCAATCCTCAAGCGTCAATCCTCAATCCTCACCTCAATCCTCAATCCTCAATCCTCAATCTTCAATCCTCAATGCTGAATCCTCAATTCTCAATACTCAATCCCCAGTCCTCAGTCCTCAATCTTCAACTCTCAATCCTCAATCCTCAATCCTCAGTCCTCAATCCTCAATCCTCAATCCTCAATACTCAATCTTCAATCCTCAATACTCAATCTTCAATCCTCAATCCTCAATCCTCAATCCTCAATCCTCATTATTCAATCCTCAATACCCAATCCTCAATCTTCAATCCTCAATCCTCTATCCTCAATTCTCAATCCTCAATCCTCAGTCCTCAGTCCTCAAGCCTCAATCCTCAACCCTCAGCCCTCATCCTCAATCCTCAATCTTTATTCCTCAGTCCTCAATCTTCAATCCTCAATCCTCAATATTCAACACACAACCCTCAACCACCAATCCTCAATACTCAACCATCAATACTCAATTCCTAATACTCAATAGAGTATCCTGAATTCTCATGGTTCAATACTCAATCCACAATATTCAATAATCAAATCTCAATCCTCAAACATCAATTCTCAACACTCAATCCTCAACACTCAGTCCACTCTTTTCAATCCTCCATCCTCAACCTTCAATCCTCAAGCGTCAATCCTCAATCCTCAATCCTCAACCCTCAAACCTCTGTCCTTAAACCTCAATCCCGAATCCTGAATCCTGAATCCTCAATCTTTAGCCCTCAGTCCTCAACAATCAATTGTCAATACTCAACACTCAATAGAATATCCTCAATTCACAGTTGTCAATACTCAATCCCCATTCTTCAATCTTCAAATCTCAATCCACAAACATCAATTCCCACCACTCAACCCTCAACACTAAGTCCTCAATCTTCCATCCTCAACCCTCAATCCTCAACCTTCAATCCTCAATACTCAATCTTCAATCCTCAATCCTCAATCCTCAATCCTCAATACTCAACCATCAATCCTCAATTCCCAATACTCAATAGAATATCCTGAATTCTCAGGATTCAATACTCAAACCTCAAACCTCAAACCTCAGCCCTCATCCTCAATCCTCAACACTCAATCCTCACTCCTCAACACTCAATCCTCAACACTCAATCTTCAATCCTCAATCCTCAATCATCAATCCTCAATCGTCAGTCATCAATCCTCAATCTTCAATACTCAATCCTCAATCCTCAATCCTCAATCCTCAATCCTCAATCCTCAATCCTCAACCTTCAATCCTCAATACTCAATCATCAATCCTCAATTCTCAATCCTCAATCCTCAACCCTCAATCCTCAATCGTCAGTCTTCAATCCTCAATACTCAATCTTCAATCCTCAATCCTGAATCCTCAATCCTCAATCCTCATTCTTCAATCCTCAATACCCAATCCTCAATCTTCAATCCTCAATCCTCAATCCTCAATTCTCTATACTCAATCCTCAGACCTCAGTCCTCAAACCTCAATCCTCAACCCTCAGCCCTCATCCTCAATCCTCAATCCTCAATCCTCAATCTTCAATCCTCAATACTCAATCTTCAATCCTCAATCCTCAATACTCAATCCACAATCCTCAATCCTCAATCCTCAATCATCAGTCTTCAATCCTCAATACTCAATCTTCAATCCTCAATCCTGAATCCTCAATCCTCAATCCTCATTCTTCAACCCTCAGTCCTCATCCTCAATTCTCAATTCTCAATCCTCAATCCTCAACCCTCAATCTTCAATCCTCAATCCTCATTCCTCAAACCTCAATCCTCAACCCTCAGTCCTTATGCTCAATTCTCAATTCTCAATCCTCAATCCTCAATCCTCAATCTTCAATCCTCAATAATCAATTCTCAATCCTAGATCCTCAATCCCCAATCCTCAATCCTTAATCCTCAATCTTCAATCCTCAATACTCAATCTTCAATCATCAGTCCTCAGTCCTCAATCATCAATTCTGAATTCTCAGTCCTGAATCCTCAATCTTCAGCCCTCAGTCCTCAACAATCAGTTGTCAATTCTCAATCCTCAATAGAATATCCTCAATTTACAGTTTCCAATACTCAATGCTCAATCTGCAATCTTCAAATCTCTATCCACAAATATCAATTCTCATCACTCAACCCTCAACACTCAGTCCTCAATGTTCAATCCTCAATCCTCACTTCTCAATCTTCAATCCTCAATACTGAATCTTCAATCCTCAATCATCAATCCTCAATCCTCAATCCTCAATCCTCAATCCTGAATCTTCAACCCTCAGTCGCCAATACTCAATCCTCAATCTTCTGTCCTCAATCCTCAATCCACAACCCTCAGTCCTCGTCCTCAAGCCTCAGCCCTCAATAATAAATCCGCAATCTTCACTCATCAATACTCTTAAATCCTCAATCCTCAATACTCAATCCTCAATCCTCAATACTCAATCCTCAGTCCTCAGTCCTCAATCTTCAATACTCAATCCGCCAATCCTCAATATTCAACACACAACCCTCAACCATCAATCCTCAATACTCAACCATCAATCCAAAATTCTCAATACTCAATAGAATATCCTGAATTCTCAGCTTTCAATACTCAATCCTCAATCTTCAATTTTCAAATCTCCATCCACAAACATCAATTCTCATTACTCAACCCTCAACACTCAGTCCCCAATCCTTAATCTTCAATCCTCAATCCTCAATCCTCAATCCTCAATCCTCAATCTTCAATCCTCAATACTCAAACTTCAATCCTCAACCCTCAATCCTCAATACTCAATCTTTAATCCTCAATCCTCAATCCTCAATACTCAATCCTCAGTCCTCAGTCCTCAATACCCAATCCTCAATCTTCAATCCTCAATCCTCAATCCTCAATCCTCAATCCACAATCCTCAATTCTCAATCCTCAATCCTCAATCATCAGACCTCAAACATCAATACTCAACACTCAGTCCTCGTCCTCAATCCACAACCCTCAATCCTCAATCCTCAATCTTCAATCATCAATATTCAACCTTCAATCCTCAATCCGCAATCCTCGATCCTCAATCCTCAATCCTCAATGTTCAATCCTCAATACCCAATCCTCAATCTTCAATCCTCAATCCTCAATCCTCAATCCTCAATTCTCAATCCTCAATCCTCAGTCCTCAGTCCTCAAACCTCAATCCTCAACCTTCAGACCTCATCGTCAATTCTCAATCCTCAATCCTCAATCCTCAATCTTCAATCCTCAATACTCAATCTTCAATCCACAATCCTCAATCTTCTATCCTCAATACTCAATCTTTAATACTCAATCCTCAATCCTCAATACTCAATCCTCAATCCTCAGTCCTCAATCCTCAATCTTCAATCCTCAATACTCAATCTTCAATCCTCAATCCTCAATCCTCAATCCTCAATCCTCATCCTTCAATCCTCAAAACCCAATCCTCAATCTTCAATCCTCAATCCACAATCCTCAATCCTCAATCCTCAATCTTCAATCCTCAATACTCAAACTTCAATCCTCAATCCTCAATCCTCAATACTCAATCCTCAATCCTCAATCATCAGTCCCCAATCATCAATCCTCAACCTTCAATACCCAATCATTAATCCTCAATCATCAATCCTCAATCTTCAATCCTCAATACTCAACCTTCAATCCTCAATCCTCAATCCTCAATCCTCAATCCTCATTCTACAATCCTCAATACCCAATCCTCAATCTTGAATCCTCAATCCTCAATCCTCAATTCTCAATCCTCAATCCTCAATCCTCAATCCTCAATACTCAATCCTCAACCTTCAATCCTCAATACTCAATCTTCAATCCTCAATCCTCAATCCTCAATCCTCAATCCTCAATCCTCAATCCTCAATATTCATCACAAAACCCTCAACCATCAATCCTCAATATTCAACTATCAATCCTCAATTCTCAATACTCAATAGAATACCCTGAATTCTCATCGTTCAATACTCAATCCACAAAAATTAGTAATCAAATCTCAACCCTCAAACATCAATTTTCAACACTCAATCCTCAACACTCAGTCCTCTCTCTTCAATCCTCCATCCTCAGTCCTCAATCCTCAATCTTCAATCCTCAATACTCAATCTTCAATCCTCAATCCTCAGTCCTCAAACCTCAATTCCGCATCCTCAATCCTTAATCCTCAATCTTCAGCCCTCAGTCCTCGACAATCAATTGTCAATCCTCAATCCTCAATAGAATATCCTCAATTCACAGTTTCCAATACTCGATACTCAATCTGCAATCTTCAAATCTCTATCCACAAACATTAATTCTCATCCCTCAACCCTCAACACTCAGTCCCCAATCCTCAATCCTCAATCCTCAATCCTCAATCCTCAATCCTCAATCCTCAATCCTCAATCCTCAATCTTCAATCCTCAATACTCAATCTTCAATCCTCAATCCTCAATCCTCTTTCCTCAATCCTCATTCTTCAATCCTCAATACCCAATCCTCAATCTTCAATCCTCAATCCTCAGTCCTCAATCCTTATTCCTCAGTCCTCAATCTCCAACCCTCAATACTCAATTTTCAATCCTCAACCCTCAGTCCTTATCCTCAATTCTCAATTCTCAATACTAAATCCTCAATCCTCAATCTTCAATCCTCAATAATCAATTTTCAATCCTAGATCCTCAATCCCCAATCCTCAATCCTTAATCCTCAATCTTCAATCCTCAATACTCAATCTTCAATCCTCAGTCCTCAGTCCTCAATCCTCAATTCTGAATTCTCAATCCTGAAACCACAATCTTCAGCCCTCAGTCCTCAACAATCAGTTGTCAATTCTCAATCCTCAATAGAATATCATCAATTTACAGTTTTCAATACTCAATGCTCAATCTGCAATCTTCAAATATCTATCCACAAACATCAATTCTCATCACACAACCCTCAACACTCAGTCCCCAATCAACAATCTTCAATCCTCAATCCTCAATCCTCAATCCTCAATCCTAAACCTTCAATCCTCAATACTCAATCTTCAATCCTCAATCCTCAGTCCTCAAACCTCAATTCTGAATCCTCAACCCTGAATCATCAATCTTCAGCCCTCAGTCCTCAACAATCAGTTGTCAATCCTCAATCCTCAGTATAATATCCTCAATTCACAGTTTTCAATACTCAATACCCAATCTGCAATCTTCAAATCTCTATCCACAAACATCAATTCTCATAACTCAACCCTCAACACTCAGTCCTCAATGTTCAATCCTCAATCCTCAATTCTCAATCTTCGATCCTCAATACTGTATCTTCAATCCTCAATCCTCAATCCTCAATCCTGAATATTCAATCCTCAGTCCCCAATCCTCAATCCTCAATCCTCAATCCTCATCCTTCAATCCTCAATACCCAATCCTCAATCTTCAATCCTCAATCCTCAATCCTCAATCCTCAATTCTCAATCCTCAATCCTCAGTCCTCAGACCTCAAACCTCAATCCTCAACCCTCAGCCCTCATCCTCAATCCTCAATCCTCAATCCTCAATCTTCAATCCTCAATACTCAATCTTCAATCCTCAATCCTCAATTCTCAATCCACAATCCTCAATCCTCAATCCTCAATCATCAGTCTTCAATCCTCAATACTCAATCTTCAATCCTCAATCCTGAATCCTCAATCCTCAATCCTCATTCTTCAACCCTCAGTCCTCATCCTCAATTCTCAATTCTCAATCCTCAATCCTCAACCCTCAATCTTCAATCCTCAATCCTCATTCCTCAAACCTCAATCCTCAACCCTCAGTCCTTATGCTCAATTCTCAATTCTCAATCCTCAATCCTCAATCCTCAATCTTCAATCCTCAATAATCAATTCTCAATCCTAGATCCTCAATCCCCAATCCTCAATCCTTAATCCTCAATCTTCAATCCTCAATACTCAATCTTCAATCATCAGTCCTCAGTCCTCAATCATCAATTCTGAATTCTCAGTCCTGAATCCTCAATCTTCAGCCCTCAGTCCTCAACAATCAGTTGTCAATTCTCAATCCTCAATAGAATATCCTCAATTTACAGTTTCCAATACTCAATGCTCAATCTGCAATCTTCAAATCTCTATCCACAAATATCAATTCTCATCACTCAACCCTCAACACTCAGTCCTCAATGTTCAATCCTCAATCCTCACTTCTCAATCTTCAATCCTCAATACTGAATCTTCAATCCTCAATCATCAATCCTCAATCCTCAATCCTCAATCCTGAATCTTCAACCCTCAGTCGCCAATCCTCAATCCTCAGTCCTCAATCCTCATTCTTCAATCCTCAATACCCAATCCTCAATCTTCAATCCTCAATCCTCAATCCTCAATTCTCAATCCTCAATCCTCAGTCCTCAACCCTCAATCCTCAAACCTCAACCCTCAGCCCTTATCGTCTACCCTGAAACCTCAACCCTCAATCGTCAATCCTCAGTCCTCATACTTCAATCCTCAATACTCAATGTTCAATCCCCAGTCCTCAATCCTCAATTCTCAATACTCAATCCTCAATACTCAATTCTCAATACTCAATCCGCAATCATCAATCCTCAATCCTCAATCCTCAGTCATCAATCCTCAATCTTCAATACTCAATCGTCAATCCTCAGTCCTCAATCCTCAATCCTCAATCCTCGTACCTCAAACCTCAATCCGCAACCCTCAGTCATCATCCTCAATTCTCAATTCTCAATCCTCTATCCTCAACACTCAATCTTCAATCCTCAATAATCAATCTCCAATCCTAGATCCCGTATCCCCAATCCTCAATCCTTAATCCTCTATCTTCAATCCTCAATCCCCAGTCCTCAATCTTCAATCCTCAATGCCCAAACCTCCATCCTCAAGCCTCAGTACTCAATCCTCAATCCTCAGACCTCGTCATCAATCCTCAACCCTCAATAATCAATCCGCAATCTTCAATCATCAATACTCGATCTTCAATCCTCAATCCTCAATACTGAATCCTCAATCCTCTATACTCAATCCCCAGTCCTCAGACCTCAATCTTCAATACTCAATCCTCAATCCTCAATCCTCAATCCTCAATCCTCAATCCTCAATCCTCAATCCTCAATCCTCAATCCTCAATCTTCAATCCTCAATGCCCGATCCTCCATCCTCAATCCTCAGTCCTCAATCCTCAACCCTCAGTCCTCGTCATCAATCGTCAACCCTCAATAATCAATCCGCAATCTTCAATCATCAATACTCAATCTTCAATCATCAATCCTCAATACTGAATCCTCAATCCTCAATACTCAATCCCCAGTCCTCAATACTCAATCTTCAATCCTCAATCCTCAATCCTCAATCCTCAATCCTCATTCTTCAATCCTCAATACCCAATCCTCAATCTTCAATCCTCAATCCTTAATCCTCAATCTTCAGTCCTCAATCCCCAGTCCTCAATCTTCAATCCTCAATGCTTCATCCTCAATCCTCTATCCTCAGTCCTCAGTCCTCAACCCTCAATCCTCAAACCTCAATCCTCAACCGTCAGTCCTCGTCCGCAACCCTCAACCCTCAACCCTCAACCCTCAATCCTCAATCTCCAATCATCAATACTCAATCTTCAATCCTCAATACTCAATCTTCAATCCCCAATCATCAATCCTCAATCCTGAATCCTCATTCTTCAATCCTCAATTACCAATCCCCAATCTTCAATCCTCAATCCTCAATCCTCAATTCTCAATCCTCAATCCTCAGTCCTCAGTCCTAAAACCTCAACCCTCAACCATCAGCCATCGTCCACAATCCTCAAACCTCATTCCTCAATCCTCAACCTTCAATCCTCAATTCTCAATCTTCAATACTCAATCCTCAATACTCAATCCTCAATCCTCAATCCTCAATCATCAATCCTCAATCTTCAATACTCAATCCTCAATACTCAATCATCAATCCTCAATTCTCAATCCTCAATCCTCAATCCTCAACCTCAATCCTCAATCTTCAATCCTCAATACTCAATCTTTAATCCCCAATCCTCAGACCTCAAACCTCAATTCTGAATCCTCAATCCTGAATCCTCAATCTTCAGCCCTCAGTCCTCAACAATCAGTTGCCAATCCTCAATCCTCAATAGAATATCCTAAATTCACAGTTTTCACTACTCAATACTCAATCTGCAATCTTCTAATCTGCAAATCTCTATCCACAAACATCAATTCTCATCACTCAACCCTCAACACTCAGTCCTCAATGTTCAATCCTCAATCCTCAGTTTTCAATCTTCAATCCTCAATACTGAATCTTCAATCCTCGATCCTCAATCCTCAATCCTCAATCCCCAGTCCTCAATCCTCAATCCTCAAACCTCAAACCTCAATCCTCAACCGTCAGTCCTCGTCCTCAATCCTCAACACTCAATCCTCAGTCCTCAATCCTCAATCCTCAAACCTCAAACCTCAATCCTCAACCGTCAGTCCTCGTCCTCAATCCTCAACACTCAATCCTCAATCCTCAATCATCAATCATCAAGACTCAATATTCAATCCTCAATCTTCAATCCTCAATCCTCAATCCTCAATCCTCAATCCTCAATATTCAACACACAACCCTCAACGACCAATCCTCAATACTCAACCATCAATCCCCAATTCCTAATACTCAATAGAGTATCCTGAATTCTCATGGTTCAATACTCAATCCACAATATTCAATAATCAAATCTCAATCCTCAAACATCAATTCTCAACACTCAATCCTCAACACTCAGTCCACTCTTTTCAATCCTCCATCCTCAACCTTCAATCCTCAAGCGTCAATCCTCAATCCTCACCTCAATCCTCAATCCTCAATCCTCAATCTTCAATCCTCAATGCTGAATCCTCAATTCTCAATACTCAATCCCCAGTCCTCAGTCCTCAATCTTCAACTCTCAATCCTCAATCCTCAATCCTCAGTCCTCAATCCTCAATCCTCAATCCTCAATACTCAATCTTCAATCCTCAATACTCAATCTTCAATCCTCAATCCTCAATCCTCAATCCTCAATCCTCATTATTCAATCCTCAATACCCAATCCTCAATCTTCAATCCTCAATCCTCTATCCTCAATTCTCAATCCTCAATCCTCAGTCCTCAGTCCTCAAGCCTCAATCCTCAACCCTCAGCCCTCATCCTCAATCCTCAATCTTTATTCCTCAGTCCTCAATCTTCAATCCTCAATCCTCAATATTCAACACACAACCCTCAACCACCAATCCTCAATACTCAACCATCAATACTCAATTCCTAATACTCAATAGAGTATCCTGAATTCTCATGGTTCAATACTCAATCCACAATATTCAATAATCAAATCTCAATCCTCAAACATCAATTCTCAACACTCAATCCTCAACACTCAGTCCACTCTTTTCAATCCTCCATCCTCAACCTTCAATCCTCAAGCGTCAATCCTCAATCCTCAATCCTCAACCCTCAAACCTCTGTCCTTAAACCTCAATCCCGAATCCTGAATCCTGAATCCTCAATCTTTAGCCCTCAGTCCTCAACAATCAATTGTCAATACTCAACACTCAATAGAATATCCTCAATTCACAGTTGTCAATACTCAATCCCCATTCTTCAATCTTCAAATCTCAATCCACAAACATCAATTCCCACCACTCAACCCTCAACACTAAGTCCTCAATCTTCCATCCTCAACCCTCAATCCTCAACCTTCAATCCTCAATACTCAATCTTCAATCCTCAATCCTCAATCCTCAATCCTCAATACTCAACCATCAATCCTCAATTCCCAATACTCAATAGAATATCCTGAATTCTCAGGATTCAATACTCAAACCTCAAACCTCAAACCTCAGCCCTCATCCTCAATCCTCAACACTCAATCCTCACTCCTCAACACTCAATCCTCAACACTCAATCTTCAATCCTCAATCCTCAATCATCAATCCTCAATCGTCAGTCATCAATCCTCAATCTTCAATACTCAATCCTCAATCCTCAATCCTCAATCCTCAATCCTCAATCCTCAATCCTCAACCTTCAATCCTCAATACTCAATCATCAATCCTCAATTCTCAATCCTCAATCCTCAACCCTCAATCCTCAATCGTCAGTCTTCAATCCTCAATACTCAATCTTCAATCCTCAATCCTGAATCCTCAATCCTCAATCCTCATTCTTCAATCCTCAATACCCAATCCTCAATCTTCAATCCTCAATCCTCAATCCTCAATTCTCTATACTCAATCCTCAGACCTCAGTCCTCAAACCTCAATCCTCAACCCTCAGCCCTCATCCTCAATCCTCAATCCTCAATCCTCAATCTTCAATCCTCAATACTCAATCTTCAATCCTCAATCCTCAATACTCAATCCACAATCCTCAATCCTCAATCCTCAATCATCAGTCTTCAATCCTCAATACTCAATCTTCAATCCTCAATCCTGAATCCTCAATCCTCAATCCTCATTCTTCAACCCTCAGTCCTCATCCTCAATTCTCAATTCTCAATCCTCAATCCTCAACCCTCAATCTTCAATCCTCAATCCTCATTCCTCAAACCTCAATCCTCAACCCTCAGTCCTTATGCTCAATTCTCAATTCTCAATCCTCAATCCTCAATCCTCAATCTTCAATCCTCAATAATCAATTCTCAATCCTAGATCCTCAATCCCCAATCCTCAATCCTTAATCCTCAATCTTCAATCCTCAATACTCAATCTTCAATCATCAGTCCTCAGTCCTCAATCATCAATTCTGAATTCTCAGTCCTGAATCCTCAATCTTCAGCCCTCAGTCCTCAACAATCAGTTGTCAATTCTCAATCCTCAATAGAATATCCTCAATTTACAGTTTCCAATACTCAATGCTCAATCTGCAATCTTCAAATCTCTATCCACAAATATCAATTCTCATCACTCAACCCTCAACACTCAGTCCTCAATGTTCAATCCTCAATCCTCACTTCTCAATCTTCAATCCTCAATACTGAATCTTCAATCCTCAATCATCAATCCTCAATCCTCAATCCTCAATCCTCAATCCTGAATCTTCAACCCTCAGTCGCCAATACTCAATCCTCAATCTTCTGTCCTCAATCCTCAATCCACAACCCTCAGTCCTCGTCCTCAAGCCTCAGCCCTCAATAATAAATCCGCAATCTTCACTCATCAATACTCTTAAATCCTCAATCCTCAATACTCAATCCTCAATCCTCAATACTCAATCCTCAGTCCTCAGTCCTCAATCTTCAATACTCAATCCGCCAATCCTCAATATTCAACACACAACCCTCAACCATCAATCCTCAATACTCAACCATCAATCCAAAATTCTCAATACTCAATAGAATATCCTGAATTCTCAGCTTTCAATACTCAATCCTCAATCTTCAATTTTCAAATCTCCATCCACAAACATCAATTCTCATTACTCAACCCTCAACACTCAGTCCCCAATCCTTAATCTTCAATCCTCAATCCTCAATCCTCAATCCTCAATCCTCAATCTTCAATCCTCAATACTCAAACTTCAATCCTCAACCCTCAATCCTCAATACTCAATCTTTAATCCTCAATCCTCAATCCTCAATACTCAATCCTCAGTCCTCAGTCCTCAATACCCAATCCTCAATCTTCAATCCTCAATCCTCAATCCTCAATCCTCAATCCACAATCCTCAATTCTCAATCCTCAATCCTCAATCATCAGACCTCAAACATCAATACTCAACACTCAGTCCTCGTCCTCAATCCACAACCCTCAATCCTCAATCCTCAATCTTCAATCATCAATATTCAACCTTCAATCCTCAATCCGCAATCCTCGATCCTCAATCCTCAATCCTCAATGTTCAATCCTCAATACCCAATCCTCAATCTTCAATCCTCAATCCTCAATCCTCAATCCTCAATTCTCAATCCTCAATCCTCAGTCCTCAGTCCTCAAACCTCAATCCTCAACCTTCAGACCTCATCGTCAATTCTCAATCCTCAATCCTCAATCCTCAATCTTCAATCCTCAATACTCAATCTTCAATCCACAATCCTCAATCTTCTATCCTCAATACTCAATCTTTAATACTCAATCCTCAATCCTCAATACTCAATCCTCAATCCTCAGTCCTCAATCCTCAATCTTCAATCCTCAATACTCAATCTTCAATCCTCAATCCTCAATCCTCAATCCTCAATCCTCATCCTTCAATCCTCAAAACCCAATCCTCAATCTTCAATCCTCAATCCACAATCCTCAATCCTCAATCCTCAATCTTCAATCCTCAATACTCAAACTTCAATCCTCAATCCTCAATCCTCAATACTCAATCCTCAATCCTCAATCATCAGTCCCCAATCATCAATCCTCAACCTTCAATACCCAATCATTAATCCTCAATCATCAATCCTCAATCTTCAATCCTCAATACTCAACCTTCAATCCTCAATCCTCAATCCTCAATCCTCAATCCTCATTCTACAATCCTCAATACCCAATCCTCAATCTTGAATCCTCAATCCTCAATCCTCAATTCTCAATCCTCAATCCTCAATCCTCAATCCTCAATACTCAATCCTCAACCTTCAATCCTCAATACTCAATCTTCAATCCTCAATCCTCAATCCTCAATCCTCAATCCTCAATCCTCAATCCTCAATATTCATCACAAAACCCTCAACCATCAATCCTCAATATTCAACTATCAATCCTCAATTCTCAATACTCAATAGAATACCCTGAATTCTCATCGTTCAATACTCAATCCACAAAAATTAGTAATCAAATCTCAACCCTCAAACATCAATTTTCAACACTCAATCCTCAACACTCAGTCCTCTCTCTTCAATCCTCCATCCTCAGTCCTCAATCCTCAATCTTCAATCCTCAATACTCAATCTTCAATCCTCAATCCTCAGTCCTCAAACCTCAATTCCGCATCCTCAATCCTTAATCCTCAATCTTCAGCCCTCAGTCCTCGACAATCAATTGTCAATCCTCAATCCTCAATAGAATATCCTCAATTCACAGTTTCCAATACTCGATACTCAATCTGCAATCTTCAAATCTCTATCCACAAACATTAATTCTCATCCCTCAACCCTCAACACTCAGTCCCCAATCCTCAATCCTCAATCCTCAATCCTCAATCCTCAATCCTCAATCCTCAATCCTCAATCCTCAATCTTCAATCCTCAATACTCAATCTTCAATCCTCAATCCTCAATCCTCTTTCCTCAATCCTCATTCTTCAATCCTCAATACCCAATCCTCAATCTTCAATCCTCAATCCTCAGTCCTCAATCCTTATTCCTCAGTCCTCAATCTCCAACCCTCAATACTCAATTTTCAATCCTCAACCCTCAGTCCTTATCCTCAATTCTCAATTCTCAATACTAAATCCTCAATCCTCAATCTTCAATCCTCAATAATCAATTTTCAATCCTAGATCCTCAATCCCCAATCCTCAATCCTTAATCCTCAATCTTCAATCCTCAATACTCAATCTTCAATCCTCAGTCCTCAGTCCTCAATCCTCAATTCTGAATTCTCAATCCTGAAACCACAATCTTCAGCCCTCAGTCCTCAACAATCAGTTGTCAATTCTCAATCCTCAATAGAATATCATCAATTTACAGTTTTCAATACTCAATGCTCAATCTGCAATCTTCAAATATCTATCCACAAACATCAATTCTCATCACACAACCCTCAACACTCAGTCCCCAATCAACAATCTTCAATCCTCAATCCTCAATCCTCAATCCTCAATCCTAAACCTTCAATCCTCAATACTCAATCTTCAATCCTCAATCCTCAGTCCTCAAACCTCAATTCTGAATCCTCAACCCTGAATCATCAATCTTCAGCCCTCAGTCCTCAACAATCAGTTGTCAATCCTCAATCCTCAGTATAATATCCTCAATTCACAGTTTTCAATACTCAATACCCAATCTGCAATCTTCAAATCTCTATCCACAAACATCAATTCTCATAACTCAACCCTCAACACTCAGTCCTCAATGTTCAATCCTCAATCCTCAATTCTCAATCTTCGATCCTCAATACTGTATCTTCAATCCTCAATCCTCAATCCTCAATCCTGAATATTCAATCCTCAGTCCCCAATCCTCAATCCTCAATCCTCAATCCTCATCCTTCAATCCTCAATACCCAATCCTCAATCTTCAATCCTCAATCCTCAATCCTCAATCCTCAATTCTCAATCCTCAATCCTCAGTCCTCAGACCTCAAACCTCAATCCTCAACCCTCAGCCCTCATCCTCAATCCTCAATCCTCAATCCTCAATCTTCAATCCTCAATACTCAATCTTCAATCCTCAATCCTCAATTCTCAATCCACAATCCTCAATCCTCAATCCTCAATCATCAGTCTTCAATCCTCAATACTCAATCTTCAATCCTCAATCCTGAATCCTCAATCCTCAATCCTCATTCTTCAACCCTCAGTCCTCATCCTCAATTCTCAATTCTCAATCCTCAATCCTCAACCCTCAATCTTCAATCCTCAATCCTCATTCCTCAAACCTCAATCCTCAACCCTCAGTCCTTATGCTCAATTCTCAATTCTCAATCCTCAATCCTCAATCCTCAATCTTCAATCCTCAATAATCAATTCTCAATCCTAGATCCTCAATCCCCAATCCTCAATCCTTAATCCTCAATCTTCAATCCTCAATACTCAATCTTCAATCATCAGTCCTCAGTCCTCAATCATCAATTCTGAATTCTCAGTCCTGAATCCTCAATCTTCAGCCCTCAGTCCTCAACAATCAGTTGTCAATTCTCAATCCTCAATAGAATATCCTCAATTTACAGTTTCCAATACTCAATGCTCAATCTGCAATCTTCAAATCTCTATCCACAAATATCAATTCTCATCACTCAACCCTCAACACTCAGTCCTCAATGTTCAATCCTCAATCCTCACTTCTCAATCTTCAATCCTCAATACTGAATCTTCAATCCTCAATCATCAATCCTCAATCCTCAATCCTCAATCCTGAATCTTCAACCCTCAGTCGCCAATCCTCAATCCTCAGTCCTCAATCCTCATTCTTCAATCCTCAATACCCAATCCTCAATCTTCAATCCTCAATCCTCAATCCTCAATTCTCAATCCTCAATCCTCAGTCCTCAACCCTCAATCCTCAAACCTCAACCCTCAGCCCTTATCGTCTACCCTGAAACCTCAACCCTCAATCGTCAATCCTCAGTCCTCATACTTCAATCCTCAATACTCAATGTTCAATCCCCAGTCCTCAATCCTCAATTCTCAATACTCAATCCTCAATACTCAATTCTCAATACTCAATCCGCAATCATCAATCCTCAATCCTCAATCCTCAGTCATCAATCCTCAATCTTCAATACTCAATCGTCAATCCTCAGTCCTCAATCCTCAATCCTCAATCCTCGTACCTCAAACCTCAATCCGCAACCCTCAGTCATCATCCTCAATTCTCAATTCTCAATCCTCTATCCTCAACACTCAATCTTCAATCCTCAATAATCAATCTCCAATCCTAGATCCCGTATCCCCAATCCTCAATCCTTAATCCTCTATCTTCAATCCTCAATCCCCAGTCCTCAATCTTCAATCCTCAATGCCCAAACCTCCATCCTCAAGCCTCAGTACTCAATCCTCAATCCTCAGACCTCGTCATCAATCCTCAACCCTCAATAATCAATCCGCAATCTTCAATCATCAATACTCGATCTTCAATCCTCAATCCTCAATACTGAATCCTCAATCCTCTATACTCAATCCCCAGTCCTCAGACCTCAATCTTCAATACTCAATCCTCAATCCTCAATCCTCAATCCTCAATCCTCAATCCTCAATCCTCAATCCTCAATCCTCAATCCTCAATCTTCAATCCTCAATGCCCGATCCTCCATCCTCAATCCTCAGTCCTCAATCCTCAACCCTCAGTCCTCGTCATCAATCGTCAACCCTCAATAATCAATCCGCAATCTTCAATCATCAATACTCAATCTTCAATCATCAATCCTCAATACTGAATCCTCAATCCTCAATACTCAATCCCCAGTCCTCAATACTCAATCTTCAATCCTCAATCCTCAATCCTCAATCCTCAATCCTCATTCTTCAATCCTCAATACCCAATCCTCAATCTTCAATCCTCAATCCTTAATCCTCAATCTTCAGTCCTCAATCCCCAGTCCTCAATCTTCAATCCTCAATGCTTCATCCTCAATCCTCTATCCTCAGTCCTCAGTCCTCAACCCTCAATCCTCAAACCTCAATCCTCAACCGTCAGTCCTCGTCCGCAACCCTCAACCCTCAACCCTCAACCCTCAATCCTCAATCTCCAATCATCAATACTCAATCTTCAATCCTCAATACTCAATCTTCAATCCCCAATCATCAATCCTCAATCCTGAATCCTCATTCTTCAATCCTCAATTACCAATCCCCAATCTTCAATCCTCAATCCTCAATCCTCAATTCTCAATCCTCAATCCTCAGTCCTCAGTCCTAAAACCTCAACCCTCAACCATCAGCCATCGTCCACAATCCTCAAACCTCATTCCTCAATCCTCAACCTTCAATCCTCAATTCTCAATCTTCAATACTCAATCCTCAATACTCAATCCTCAATCCTCAATCCTCAATCATCAATCCTCAATCTTCAATACTCAATCCTCAATACTCAATCATCAATCCTCAATTCTCAATCCTCAATCCTCAACCCTCAATCCTCAATCGTCAGTCTTCAATCCTCAATACTCAATCTTCAATCCTCAATCCTGAATCCTCAATCCTCAATCCTCATTCTTCAATCCTCAATACCCAATCCTCAATCTTCAATCCTCAATCCTCAATCCTCAATTCTCTATACTCAATCCTCAGACCTCAGTCCTCAAACCTCAATCCTCAACCCTCAGCCCTCATCCTCAATCCTCAATACTCAATCCTCAATCTTCAATCCTCAATACTCAATCTTCAATCCTCAATCCTCAATTCTCAATCCACAATCCTCAATCCTCAATCCTCAATCATCAGTCTTCAATCCTCAATACTCAATCTTCAATCCTCAATCCTGAATCCTCAATCCTCAATCCTCATTCTTCAACCCTCAGTCCTCATCCTCAATTCTCAATTCTCAATCCTCGATCCTCAACCCTCAATCTTCAATCCTCAATCCTCATTCCTCAAACCTCAATCCTCAACCCTCAGTCCTTATGCTCAATTCTCAATTCTCAATCCTCAATCCTCAATCCTCAATCTTCAATCCTCAATAATCAATTCTCAATCCTAGATCCTCAATCCCCAATCCTCAATCCTTAATCCTCAATCTTCAATCCTCAATACTCAATCTTCAATCATCTGTCCTCAGTCCTCAATCATCAATTCTGAATTCTCAGTCCTGAATCCTCAATCTTCAGCCCTCAGTCCTCAACAATCAGTTGTCAATTCTCAATCCTCAATAGAATATCCTCAATTTACAGTTTCCAATACTCAATGCTCAATCTGCAATCATCAAATCTCTATCCACAAATATCAATTCTCATCACTCAACCCTCAACACTCAGTCCTCAATGTTCAATCCTCAATCCTCACTTCTCAATCTTCAATCCTCAATACTGAATCTTCAATCCTCAATCATCAATCCTCAATCCTCAATCCTCAATCCTGAATCTTCAACCCTCAGTCGCCAATCCTCAATCCTCAGTCCTCAATCCTCATTCTTCAATCCTCAATACCCAATCCTCAATCTTCAATCCTCAATCCTCAATCCTCAATTCTCAATCCTCAATCCTCAGTCCTCAACCCTCAATCCTCAAACCTCAACCCTCAGCCCTTATCGTCTACCCTGAAACCTCAACCCTCAATCGTCAATCCTCAGTCCTCATACTTCAATCCTCAATACTCAATCTTCAATCCCCAGTCCTCAATCCTCAATTCTCAATACTCAATCCTCAATACTCAATTCTCAATACTCAATCCGCAATCATCAATCCTCAATCCTCAATCCTCAGTCATCAATCCTCAATCTTCAATACTCAATCGTCAATCCTCAGTCCTCAATACTCAATCCTCAATCCTCGTACCTCAAACCTCAATCCTCAACCCTCAGTCATCATCCTCAATTTTCAATTCTCAATCCTCTATCCTCAACACTCAATCTTCAATCCTCAATAATCAATCTCCAATCCTAGATCCCCTATCCCCAATCCTCAATCCTTAATCCTCTATTACTCAATCCTCAATCCCCAGTCCTCAATCTTCAATCCTCAATGCCCAAACCTCCATCCTCAATCCTCAGTATTCAATCCTCAATCCTCAGACCTCGTCATCAATCCTCAACCCTCAATAATCAATCCGCAATCTTCAATCATCAATACTCGATCTTCAATCCTCAATCCTCAATACTGAATCCTCAATCCTCTATACTCAATCCCCAGTAATCAGACCTCAATCTTCAATACTCAATCCTCAATCCTCAATCCTCAATCCTCAATCCTCAATCCTCAATCCTCAATCCTCAATCTTCAATCCTCAATGCCCAATCCTCCATCCTCAATCCTCAGTCCTCAATCCTCAACCCTCAGTCCTCGTCATCAATCCTCAACCCTCAATAATCAATCCGCAATCTTCAATCATCAATACTCAATCTTCAATCATCAATCCTCAATACTGAATCCTCAATCCTCAATACTCAATCCCCAGTCCTCAATACTCAATCATCAATCCTCAATCTTCAACCCTCAGGCCTGAATACTCAATCCTCAATCCTCAATCCTCAATCCTCAATCATCAATCCTCAGCCTTCAATACTCAATCCTCAATCCTCAATCCTCAACCCTCTATCTTCAATCCTAAATAATCAATCTCCAATACTAGATCCTCAATCCCCAATCCTCAATCCTCAATACCCAATCCTAAATCTTCAATCCTCAATCCTCAATTATCAATTCTCAATCCTTAACCCTCAATCCTCTGTCCTCAAACCTCAATCCTCAACCCTCAGTCCTCGTCCTCAAATCTCAAACCTCAATAATCAATCCGCAATCTTCACTCATCAATACTCAATCTTCAATCCTCAATCCTCAATACTCAATCCTCAACCCTCAATACTCAATCCTCAGTCCTCAGTCCTCAATCTTCAATACTCAATCCGCCAATACTCAATATTCAACACACAACACTCAACCATCAATCCAAAATTCTCAATACTCAATAGAAAATCCTGAATTCTCAGTTTTCAATACTCAATCCTCAATTTTCAATCTTCAAATCTCCATTCACAAACATCAATTCTCATCACTCAACCCTCAACACTCATTTCCCAATCGTCAATCTTCAACCCTCAATCCTCAATCCTCAATCCTCAATCCTCAATCCTCAATCTTCAATCCTCAATACTCAATCTTCAATCCTCAATCCTCAATTCTCAATCCTCAATCTTCAATCCTCAATACCCAATCCTCAATCCTCAATCCCCATTCTTCAATCCTCAATTCCCAATCCTCAATCTTCGATCCTCAATCCTCAATCCTCAATTCTCAATCCTAAATCCTCAACCCTCAATCCTCAATCCTCAATCGTCAGTCTTCAATCCTCAATACTCAATCTTCAATCCTCAATCCTCAATACTCTATCCTCAATCCTCATTCTTCAATCCTCAACACCCAATCCTCAATCTTCAATCCTCAATCCTCAATCCTTAATTCTCAACCCTCAATCCTCAGTCCTCAGTCCTCAAACCTCAATCCTCAACCTTCAGCACTCATCCTGGATCCTCAAACCTCAATCTTCAATCCTCAATCCTCAATCCTCAAGCCTCAATCCTCAATCCTCAATCCTCAGTCCTCAAACCTCAATCCTGAATCCTCAATCCTCAGTCCTCAACCTTCAGACTTCAGACCTCAACAATCAGTTGTCAATCCTCAATCCTCAATAGAATATCATCAATTCACAGTTTTCAATACTAAATTCTCGGTCTGCAATCTTCGAATCTCTATCCACAAACATCAATCCTCTTCACTCAACACTCAACACTCAGTCCCCAATCCTCAATCTACAATCCTCTATCCTCAATCCTCAATCCTCAATCCTCAATCCTCAATCCTCAATCCTCAATCCTCAATCCTCAATCCTCAATCTTCAATCCTCAATACTCAATCTTCAATCCTCAATACTCAATCCTCAATCCTCAATATTCAATCATCAATACTCAATCTTCAGTCCTCAATCCGCAATCATCAATCCTCAATCCTCAATCCTCAGTCATCAATCCCCAAACCTCAGTCCTCATCCTCAATTCTCAATCCTCAACCCTCAATCCTCAAACCACAATCCTCAACTGTCAGTCCTCGTCCTCAATCCTCAACCCTCAATCCTCAATCCTCAATCTTCAATCATCAATACTCAATCTTCAATCCTCAACCCTCAATCCTCAATCCTCATTCCTCAATCTTCAATCATCAATATTCAATCTTCAATCCTCAATCCGCAATCCTCGATACTCAATCCTCAATCCTCAATGTTCAATCCTCAATACCCAATCCTCAATCTTCAATCCTCAATCCTCAATCCTCAATCCTCAATTCTCAATCCTCAATCATCAGTCCTCAGTCCTCAAACCTCAATCCTCAACCCTCAGACCTCATCGTCAACTCTCAATCCTCAATCCTCAATCCTCAACCTTCAATCCTCAATACTCAATCTCAATCCACAATCCTCAATCTTCAATCCTCAATACTCAATCTTTAATCCTCAATCCTCAATCCTCAATACTCAATCCTCAATCCTCAGTCCTCAATCCTCAATCTTCAATCCTCAATACTCAATCTTCAATCCTCAATCCTCAATCCTCAATCCTCAATCCTCATTCTTCAATCCTCAAAACCCAATCCTCAATCTTCAATCCTCAATCCACAATCCTCAATTCTCAATCCTCAATCCTCAATAATCAATCTTCAATCCTCAATCCTCAGTCCTCAAACCTCAATTCTGAATCCTCAATCCTGAATCCTCAATCTTCAGCCCTCAGTCCTCAACAGTCAGGTGACAATCCTCAATCCTCAATAGAATATCCTCAATTCACAGCTTACAATACACAATACTCAATCTGCAATCTTCAAATCTCTATCCACAAACATAAATTCTCATCACTCAACCCTCAACACTCAGTCCTCAATGTTCAATCCTCAATCCTCAATTCTCAATCTTCAATCCTCAATACTCAATCTTTAATACTCAATCATCAATCCTCAATCTTCAACCCTCAGTCCTGAATACTCAATCCTCAATCCTCAATCCTCAATCCTCAATCATCAATCCTCAGCCTTCAATACTCAATCCTCAATCCTCAATCCTCAATCCTCAATCCCCAATCATCAATCCTCAATCTTCAATCCTCAACACTCAATCTTTAATCATCAATCCTCAATCCTCAATCTACAATCCTCAATCCTCAATCCTGAATACTCAATCCTCAATCCTCAATCCACAATCCTCAATCCTCAATCTTCAATCCCCAATACTCAATCTTCAATCCTCGATCCTCAATCCTAAATCCTCAGTCGTCATTCTTCAATCCTCAATACCCAATCCTCAATCTTCAATCCTCAATACTCAATCCTCAATAGTCAGTCCTCAATCCTCAATCTTCAATCCTCAATACTCAATCTTCAATCCTCAATCCTCAATCCTCAATCCTCAATCCTCAATATTCAACACACAACCCTCAACCACCAATCCTCAATACTCAACCATCAATCCTCAATTCCTAATACTCAATAGAGTATCCTGAATTCTCATGGTTCAATACTCAATCCACAATATTCAATAATCAAATCTCAATCCTCAAACATCAATTCTCAACACTCAATCCTCAACACTCAGTCCACTCTTTTCAATCCTCCATCCTCAACCTTCAATCCTCAAGCGTCAATCCTCAATCCTCACCTCAATCCTCAATCCTCAATCCTCAATCTTCAATCCTCAATGCTGAATCCTCAATTCTCAATACTCAATCCCCAGTCCTCAGTCCTCAATCTTCAACCCTCAATCCTCAATCCTCAATCCTCAGTCCTCAATCCTCAATCCTCAATCCTCAATACTCAATCTTCAATCCTCAATACTCAATCTTCAATCCTCAATCCTCAATCCTCAATCCTCAATCCTCATTATTCAATCCTCAATACCCAATCCTCAATCTTCAATCCTCAATCCTCTATCCTCAATTCTCAATCCTCAATCCTCAGTCCTCAGTCCTCAAGCCTCAATCCTCAACCCTCAGCCCTCATCCTCAATCCTCAATCTTTATTCCTCAGTCCTCAATCTTCAATCCTCAATACTCAATTTTCAATCCTCAATCCTCAATCCTCAATCTTCAATCCTCAATACTCAAACTTCAATCCTCAACCCTCAATCCTCAATACTCAATCTTTAATCCTCAATCCTCAATCCTCAATCCTCAATACTCAATCCTCAGTCCTCAGTCCTCAATACCCAATCCTCAATCTTCAATCCTCAATCCTCAATCCTCAATCCTCAATCCTCAATCCTCAATTCTCAATCCTCAATCCTCAATCATCAGACCTCAAACATCAATACTCAACACTCAGTCCTCGTCCTCAATCCACAACCCTCAATCCTCAATCCTCAATCTTCAATCATCAATATTCAATCTTCAATCCTCAATCCGCAATCCTCGATCCTCAATCCTCAATCCTCAATGTTCAATCCTCAATACCCAATCCTCAATCTTCAGTCCACAATACTCAACCTTCAATCCTCAATCCTCAATTATCAATGCTCAGTATTCAATCCTCAATACTCAATCTTCAATCCTCAATCCGCAACCATCAATCCTCAATCCTCAATCCTCAGTCATCAATCCTCAATCTCCAATACTCAATCGTCAATCCTCAGTCAACAATCCTCATACCTCAATCCTCGTATCTCAAACCTCAATCCTCAACCCTCAGTCCCCATCCTCAATTCTCAATTCTCAACGCTCAATCCTCAACCCTCAATCTTCAATCCTCAATAATCAATCTCCAATCCTAGATCCCCGGTCCCCAATCCTCAATCCTTAATCCTCAATTTCAATCCTCCATCCCCAGTCCTCAATCTTCAATCCTCAATGCTCAATCCTCAATCCTCAATCCTCAGTCCTCAGTCCTCAATCCTCAATCCTCAATCCTCAATCCTAAATCCTCAATCATCAATCCTCAATCTTCAATACTCAATCCTCAATCCTCAATCCTGAATCCTCAATACTAAAGCATCAATCCTCAATTCTCAATACTCAATAGAACATTCTGAATTCTCCGGATTCAACACTCAAACCTCAAACCTCAAACCTCAGACATCATCCTCAATCCTCAATCCTCAATCGTGAATCCTCAACCTTCAATCCTCACTCCTCAATTATCAATGCTCAGTATTCAATCCTCAATACTCAATCTTCAATCCTCAATCCGCAACCATCAATCCTCAATCCTCAATCCTCAGTCATCAATCCTCAATCTCCAATACTCAATCGTCAATCCTCAGTCAACAATCCTCAATCCTCAATCCTCGTACCTCAAACCTCAATCCGCAACCCTCAGTCATCATCCTCAATTCTCAATTCTCAATCCTCTATCCTCAACACTCAATCTTCAATCCTCAATAATCAATCTCCAATCCTAGATCCCGTATCCCCAATCCTCAATCCTTAATCCTCTATCTTCAATCCTCAATCCCCAGTCCTCAATCTTCAATCCTCAATGCCCAAACCTCCATCCTCAAGCCTCAGTACTCAATCCTCAATCCTCAGACCTCGTCATCAATCCTCAACCCTCAATAATCAATCCGCAATCTTCAATCATCAATACTCGATCTTCAATCCTCAATCCTCAATACTGAATCCTCAATCCTCTATACTCAATCCCCAGTCCTCAGACCTCAATCTTCAATACTCAATCCTCAATCCTCAATCCTCAATCCTCAATCCTCAATCCTCAATCCTCAATCCTCAATCCTCAATCCTCAATCTTCAATCCTCAATGCCCGATCCTCCATCCTCAATCCTCAGTCCTCAATCCTCAACCCTCAGTCCTCGTCATCAATCGTCAACCCTCAATAATCAATCCGCAATCTTCAATCATCAATACTCAATCTTCAATCATCAATCCTCAATACTGAATCCTCAATCCTCAATACTCAATCCCCAGTCCTCAATACTCAATCTTCAATCCTCAATCCTCAATCCTCAATCCTCAATCCTCATTCTTCAATCCTCAATACCCAATCCTCAATCTTCAATCCTCAATCCTTAATCCTCAATCTTCAGTCCTCAATCCCCAGTCCTCAATCTTCAATCCTCAATGCTTCATCCTCAATCCTCTATCCTCAGTCCTCAGTCCTCAACCCTCAATCCTCAAACCTCAATCCTCAACCGTCAGTCCTCGTCCGCAACCCTCAACCCTCAACCCTCAATCCTCAATCTCCAATCATCAATACTCAATCTTCAATCCTCAATACTCAATCTTCAATCCCCAATCATCAATCCTCAATCCTGAATCCTCATTCTTCAATCCTCAATTACCAATCCCCAATCTTCAATCCTCAATCCTCAATCCTCAATTCTCAATCCTCAATCCTCAGTCCTCAGTCCTAAAACCTCAACCCTCAACCATCAGCCATCGTCCACAATCCTCAAACCTCATTCCTCAATCCTCAACCTTCAATCCTCAATTCTCAATCTTCAATACTCAATCCTCAATCCTCAATCCTCAATCCTCAATCCTCAATCATCAATCCTCAATCTTCAATACTCAATCCTCAATACTCAATCATCAATCCTCAATTCTCAATCCTCAATCCTCAACCCTCAATCCTCAATCGTCAGTCTTCAATCCTCAATACTCAATCTTCAATCCTCAATCCTGAATCCTCAATCCTCAATCCTCATTCTTCAATCCTCAATACCCAATCCTCAATCTTCAATCCTCAATCCTCAATCCTCAATTCTCTATACTCAATCCTCAGACCTCAGTCCTCAAACCTCAATCCTCAACCCTCAGCCCTCATCCTCAATCCTCAATACTCAATCCTCAATCTTCAATCCTCAATACTCAATCTTCAATCCTCAATCCTCAATTCTCAATCCACAATCCTCAATCCTCAATCCTCAATCATCAGTCTTCAATCCTCAATACTCAATCTTCAATCCTCAATCCTGAATCCTCAATCCTCAATCCTCATTCTTCAACCCTCAGTCCTCATCCTCAATTCTCAATTCTCAATCCTCGATCCTCAACCCTCAATCTTCAATCCTCAATCCTCATTCCTCAAACCTCAATCCTCAACCCTCAGTCCTTATGCTCAATTCTCAATTCTCAATCCTCAATCCTCAATCCTCAATCTTCAATCCTCAATAATCAATTCTCAATCCTAGATCCTCAATCCCCAATCCTCAATCCTTAATCCTCAATCTTCAATCCTCAATACTCAATCTTCAATCATCTGTCCTCAGTCCTCAATCATCAATTCTGAATTCTCAGTCCTGAATCCTCAATCTTCAGCCCTCAGTCCTCAACAATCAGTTGTCAATTCTCAATCCTCAATAGAATATCCTCAATTTACAGTTTCCAATACTCAATGCTCAATCTGCAATCATCAAATCTCTATCCACAAATATCAATTCTCATCACTCAACCCTCAACACTCAGTCCTCAATGTTCAATCCTCAATCCTCACTTCTCAATCTTCAATCCTCAATACTGAATCTTCAATCCTCAATCATCAATCCTCAATCCTCAATCCTCAATCCTGAATCTTCAACCCTCAGTCGCCAATCCTCAATCCTCAGTCCTCAATCCTCATTCTTCAATCCTCAATACCCAATCCTCAATCTTCAATCCTCAATCCTCAATCCTCAATTCTCAATCCTCAATCCTCAGTCCTCAACCCTCAATCCTCAAACCTCAACCCTCAGCCCTTATCGTCTACCCTGAAACCTCAACCCTCAATCGTCAATCCTCAGTCCTCATACTTCAATCCTCAATACTCAATCTTCAATCCCCAGTCCTCAATCCTCAATTCTCAATACTCAATCCTCAATACTCAATTCTCAATACTCAATCCGCAATCATCAATCCTCAATCCTCAATCCTCAGTCATCAATCCTCAATCTTCAATACTCAATCGTCAATCCTCAGTCCTCAATACTCAATCCTCAATCCTCGTACCTCAAACCTCAATCCTCAACCCTCAGTCATCATCCTCAATTTTCAATTCTCAATCCTCTATCCTCAACACTCAATCTTCAATCCTCAATAATCAATCTCCAATCCTAGATCCCCTATCCCCAATCCTCAATCCTTAATCCTCTATTACTCAATCCTCAATCCCCAGTCCTCAATCTTCAATCCTCAATGCCCAAACCTCCATCCTCAATCCTCAGTATTCAATCCTCAATCCTCAGACCTCGTCATCAATCCTCAACCCTCAATAATCAATCCGCAATCTTCAATCATCAATACTCGATCTTCAATCCTCAATCCTCAATACTGAATCCTCAATCCTCTATACTCAATCCCCAGTAATCAGACCTCAATCTTCAATACTCAATCCTCAATCCTCAATCCTCAATCCTCAATCCTCAATCCTCAATCCTCAATCCTCAATCCTCAATCCTCAATCTTCAATCCTCAATGCCCAATCCTCCATCCTCAATCCTCAGTCCTCAATCCTCAACCCTCAGTCCTCGTCATCAATCCTCAACCCTCAATAATCAATCCGCAATCTTCAATCATCAATACTCAATCTTCAATCATCAATCCTCAATACTGAATCCTCAATCCTCAATACTCAATCCCCAGTCCTCAATACTCAATCATCAATCCTCAATCTTCAACCCTCAGGCCTGAATACTCAATCCTCAATCCTCAATCCTCAATCCTCAATCATCAATCCTCAGCCTTCAATACTCAATCCTCAATCCTCAATCCTCAACCCTCTATCTTCAATCCTAAATAATCAATCTCCAATACTAGATCCTCAATCCCCAATCCTCAATCCTCAATACCCAATCCTAAATCTTCAATCCTCAATCCTCAATTATCAATTCTCAATCCTTAACCCTCAATCCTCTGTCCTCAAACCTCAATCCTCAACCCTCAGTCCTCGTCCTCAAATCTCAAACCTCAATAATCAATCCGCAATCTTCACTCATCAATACTCAATCTTCAATCCTCAATCCTCAATACTCAATCCTCAACCCTCAATACTCAATCCTCAGTCCTCAGTCCTCAATCTTCAATACTCAATCCGCCAATACTCAATATTCAACACACAACACTCAACCATCAATCCAAAATTCTCAATACTCAATAGAAAATCCTGAATTCTCAGTTTTCAATACTCAATCCTCAATTTTCAATCTTCAAATCTCCATTCACAAACATCAATTCTCATCACTCAACCCTCAACACTCATTTCCCAATCGTCAATCTTCAACCCTCAATCCTCAATCCTCAATCCTCAATCCTCAATCCTCAATCTTCAATCCTCAATACTCAATCTTCAATCCTCAATCCTCAATTCTCAATCCTCAATCTTCAATCCTCAATACCCAATCCTCAATCCTCAATCCCCATTCTTCAATCCTCAATTCCCAATCCTCAATCTTCGATCCTCAATCCTCAATCCTCAATTCTCAATCCTAAATCCTCAACCCTCAATCCTCAATCCTCAATCGTCAGTCTTCAATCCTCAATACTCAATCTTCAATCCTCAATCCTCAATACTCTATCCTCAATCCTCATTCTTCAATCCTCAACACCCAATCCTCAATCTTCAATCCTCAATCCTCAATCCTTAATTCTCAACCCTCAATCCTCAGTCCTCAGTCCTCAAACCTCAATCCTCAACCTTCAGCACTCATCCTGGATCCTCAAACCTCAATCTTCAATCCTCAATCCTCAATCCTCAAGCCTCAATCCTCAATCCTCAATCCTCAGTCCTCAAACCTCAATCCTGAATCCTCAATCCTCAGTCCTCAACCTTCAGACTTCAGACCTCAACAATCAGTTGTCAATCCTCAATCCTCAATAGAATATCATCAATTCACAGTTTTCAATACTAAATTCTCGGTCTGCAATCTTCGAATCTCTATCCACAAACATCAATCCTCTTCACTCAACACTCAACACTCAGTCCCCAATCCTCAATCTACAATCCTCTATCCTCAATCCTCAATCCTCAATCCTCAATCCTCAATCCTCAATCCTCAATCCTCAATCCTCAATCCTCAATCTTCAATCCTCAATACTCAATCTTCAATCCTCAATACTCAATCCTCAATCCTCAATATTCAATCCTCAATACTCAATCTTCAGTCCTCAATCCGCAATCATCAATCCTCAATCCTCAATCCTCAGTCATCAATCCCCAAACCTCAGTCCTCATCCTCAATTCTCAATCCTCAACCCTCAATCCTCAAACCACAATCCTCAACTGTCAGTCCTCGTCCTCAATCCTCAACCCTCAATCCTCAATCCTCAATCTTCAATCATCAATACTCAATCTTCAATCCTCAACCCTCAATCCTCAATCCTCATTCCTCAATCTTCAATCATCAATATTCAATCTTCAATCCTCAATCCGCAATCCTCGATACTCAATCCTCAATCCTCAATGTTCAATCCTCAATACCCAATCCTCAATCTTCAATCCTCAATCCTCAATCCTCAATCCTCAATTCTCAATCCTCAATCATCAGTCCTCAGTCCTCAAACCTCAATCCTCAACCCTCAGACCTCATCGTCAACTCTCAATCCTCAATCCTCAATCCTCAACCTTCAATCCTCAATACTCAATCTCAATCCACAATCCTCAATCTTCAATCCTCAATACTCAATCTTTAATCCTCAATCCTCAATCCTCAATACTCAATCCTCAATCCTCAGTCCTCAATCCTCAATCTTCAATCCTCAATACTCAATCTTCAATCCTCAATCCTCAATCCTCAATCCTCAATCCTCATTCTTCAATCCTCAAAACCCAATCCTCAATCTTCAATCCTCAATCCACAATCCTCAATTCTCAATCCTCAATCCTCAATAATCAATCTTCAATCCTCAATCCTCAGTCCTCAAACCTCAATTCTGAATCCTCAATCCTGAATCCTCAATCTTCAGCCCTCAGTCCTCAACAGTCAGGTGACAATCCTCAATCCTCAATAGAATATCCTCAATTCACAGCTTACAATACACAATACTCAATCTGCAATCTTCAAATCTCTATCCACAAACATAAATTCTCATCACTCAACCCTCAACACTCAGTCCTCAATGTTCAATCCTCAATCCTCAATTCTCAATCTTCAATCCTCAATACTCAATCTTTAATACTCAATCATCAATCCTCAATCTTCAACCCTCAGTCCTGAATACTCAATCCTCAATCCTCAATCCTCAATCCTCAATCATCAATCCTCAGCCTTCAATACTCAATCCTCAATCCTCAATCCTCAATCCTCAATCCCCAATCATCAATCCTCAATCTTCAATCCTCAACACTCAATCTTTAATCATCAATCCTCAATCCTCAATCTACAATCCTCAATCCTCAATCCTGAATACTCAATCCTCAATCCTCAATCCACAATCCTCAATCCTCAATCTTCAATCCCCAATACTCAATCTTCAATCCTCGATCCTCAATCCTAAATCCTCAGTCGTCATTCTTCAATCCTCAATACCCAATCCTCAATCTTCAATCCTCAATACTCAATCCTCAATAGTCAGTCCTCAATCCTCAATCTTCAATCCTCAATACTCAATCTTCAATCCTCAATCCTCAATCCTCAATCCTCAATCCTCAATATTCAACACACAACCCTCAACCACCAATCCTCAATACTCAACCATCAATCCTCAATTCCTAATACTCAATAGAGTATCCTGAATTCTCATGGTTCAATACTCAATCCACAATATTCAATAATCAAATCTCAATCCTCAAACATCAATTCTCAACACTCAATCCTCAACACTCAGTCCACTCTTTTCAATCCTCCATCCTCAACCTTCAATCCTCAAGCGTCAATCCTCAATCCTCACCTCAATCCTCAATCCTCAATCCTCAATCTTCAATCCTCAATGCTGAATCCTCAATTCTCAATACTCAATCCCCAGTCCTCAGTCCTCAATCTTCAACCCTCAATCCTCAATCCTCAATCCTCAGTCCTCAATCCTCAATCCTCAATCCTCAATACTCAATCTTCAATCCTCAATACTCAATCTTCAATCCTCAATCCTCAATCCTCAATCCTCAATCCTCATTATTCAATCCTCAATACCCAATCCTCAATCTTCAATCCTCAATCCTCTATCCTCAATTCTCAATCCTCAATCCTCAGTCCTCAGTCCTCAAGCCTCAATCCTCAACCCTCAGCCCTCATCCTCAATCCTCAATCTTTATTCCTCAGTCCTCAATCCTCAATCCTCAATACTCAATTTTCAATCCTCAATCCTCAATCCTCAATCTTCAATCCTCAATACTCAAACTTCAATCCTCAACCCTCAATCCTCAATACTCAATCTTTAATCCTCAATCCTCAATCCTCAATCCTCAATACTCAATCCTCAGTCCTCAGTCCTCAATACCCAATCCTCAATCTTCAATCCTCAATCCTCAATCCTCAATCCTCAATCCTCAATCCTCAATTCTCAATCCTCAATCCTCAATCATCAGACCTCAAACATCAATACTCAACACTCAGTCCTCGTCCTCAATCCACAACCCTCAATCCTCAATCCTCAATCTTCAATCATCAATATTCAATCTTCAATCCTCAATCCGCAATCCTCGATCCTCAATCCTCAATCCTCAATGTTCAATCCTCAATACCCAATCCTCAATCTTCAGTCCACAATACTCAACCTTCAATCCTCAATCCTCAATTATCAATGCTCAGTATTCAATCCTCAATACTCAATCTTCAATCCTCAATCCGCAACCATCAATCCTCAATCCTCAATCCTCAGTCATCAATCCTCAATCTCCAATACTCAATCGTCAATCCTCAGTCAACAATCCTCATACCTCAATCCTCGTATCTCAAACCTCAATCCTCAACCCTCAGTCCCCATCCTCAATTCTCAATTCTCAACGCTCAATCCTCAACCCTCAATCTTCAATCCTCAATAATCAATCTCCAATCCTAGATCCCCGGTCCCCAATCCTCAATCCTTAATCCTCAATTTCAATCCTCCATCCCCAGTCCTCAATCTTCAATCCTCAATGCTCAATCCTCAATCCTCAATCCTCAGTCCTCAGTCCTCAATCCTCAATACTCAATCCTCAATCCTAAATCCTCAATCATCAATCCTCAATCTTCAATACTCAATCCTCAATCCTCAATCCTGAATCCTCAATACTAAAGCATCAATCCTCAATTCTCAATACTCAATAGAACATTCTGAATTCTCCGGATTCAACACTCAAACCTCAAACCTCAAACCTCAGACATCATCCTCAATCCTCAATCCTCAATCGTGAATCCTCAACCTTCAATCCTCACTCCTCAATTATCAATGCTCAGTATTCAATCCTCAATACTCAATCTTCAATCCTCAATCCGCAACCATCAATCCTCAATCCTCAATCCTCAGTCATCAATCCTCAATCTCCAATACTCAATCGTCAATCCTCAGTCAACAATCCTCATACCTCAATCCTCGTATCTCAAACCTCAATCCTCAACCCTCAGTCCCCATCCTCAATTCTCAATTCTCAACCCTCAAACCTCAACCCTCAATCTTCAATCCTCAATAATCAATCTCCAATCCTAGATCCCCAGTCCCCAATCCTCAATCCTTAATCCTCAATTTCAATCCTCAATCCCCAGTCCTCAATCTTCAATCCTCAATGCTCAATCCTCAATCCTCAATCCTCAGTCCTCAATCCTCAATCCTCAATCCTCAATCCTCAATCCTAAATCCTCAATCATCAATCCTCAATCTTCAATACTCAATCCTCAATCCTCAATCCTGAATCCTCAGTACTAAAGCATCAATCCTCAATTCTCAATACTCAGTAGAACATCCTGAATTCTCCGGATTCAACACTCAAACCTCAAACCTCAAACCTCAGACATCATCCTCAATCCTCAATCCTCAATCGTGAATCCTCAACCTTCAATCCTCAACACTAAACCTTCAACCCTCAATCCTCCATCCTCAATCGTCAATCCGCAATCCTCCATCCTCAGTCATCAATCCTCAACCTTCAATACTCAATCCTCAATCCTCAATCCTCAATCCCCAATCCTCAATCCTCATTGCTCAAACCTCAGTCCCCAAACCTCAGTCCTCATCCTCAATTCTCAATCCTCAATCCTCAATCCTCAAACCACAATCCTCAACCGCCAGTCCTCGTCCTCAACACTCAACGCACAATCCTCAATCCTGAATCTTCAATCATCAATACTCAATCTTCAATCCTCAATCCGCAATCCTCATTCCTCAAACCTCAATCCTCAATCCTCAATCCTTAATCCTCAATTTTGAATCCTCAATCCCCAGTCCTCAATCTTCAATCCTCAATGCTCAATCCTCAATCCTCAATCCTCAGTCCTCAATCCTCAATCCTCAATCCTCAATCCTCAATCTTCAATCCTCAATCTTCGATACTCAATCCTCAATCCTCAATCCTCAATCCTCAATCCTCAATCCTCAACCTTCAATCCTCAATACTCAATCATCAATCCTCAATTCTCAATCCTCAATCCTCAACCCTCAATCCTCAATCGTCAGTCTTCAATCCTCAATACTCAATCTTCAATCCTCAATCCTGAATCCTCAATCCTCAATCCTCATTCTTCAATCCTCAATACCCAATCCTCAATCTTCAATCCTCAATCCTCAATCCTCAATTCTCTATACTCAATCCTCAGACCTCAGTCCTCAAACCTCAATCCTCAACCCTCAGCCCTCATCCTCAATCCTCAATCCTCAACCCTCAATCCTCAATCCTCAACCCTCTATCTTCAATCCTCAATACCCAATCTTCAATCCTCAATCCTCAATACTCAATCCTCAATCCTCATTCTTCAATCCTCAACACCCAATCCTCAATCTTCAATCCTCAATCCTCAATCCTTAATTCTCAACCCTCAATTCTCAGTCCTCAGTCCTCAGTCCTCAAACCTCAATCCTCAACCCTCAGCCCTCATCCTCAATCCTCAATCCTCAACCTCAATCCTCAATCTTCCATCCTCAATCCTCAATTCTCAATCCTCGATCCTCAATACTGAATCTTCAATCCTCAATCCTCAATCCTCAATCCTCAATCCTCAATCCTCATTCCTCAAACCTCAATCCTCAAACCTCAGTCCTCATCCTCAATTCTCAATCCTCAATCCTCAATCCTCAAACCACAATCCTCAACCGTCAGTCCTCGTCCTCAATCCACAATCCTCAATCTTCAATCATCAATACTCAATCTTCAATCCTCAATCCTCAATCCTCTAACCTCAGTCCTCAGTCCTCAACCCTCAATCCTCAACCGTCAGTCCTCGTCCTCAACCCTCAACCCTCAATACTCAATCCTCAATCTTCAATCATCAATACTCAATCTTCAATCCTCAATACTCAATCTTCAATCCCCAATCATCAATACTCAATCCTCAATCCTCTTTCTTCAATCCTCAATACCCAATCCTCAATCTTCAATCCTCAGTCCTCAAACCTCAATTCTGAATCCTCAATCCTGAATCCTCAATCTTCAGCCCTCAGTCCTCAACAATCAGTTGCCAATCCTCAATCCTCAATAGAATATCCTAAATTCACAGTTTTCATTACTCAATACTCAATCTGCAATCTTCTAATCTGCAAATCTCTATCCACAAACATCAATTCTCATCACTCAACCCTCAACACTCAGTCCTCAATGTTCAATCCTCAATCCTCAGTTCTCAATCTTCAATCCTCAATACTGAATCTTCAATCCTCGAACCTCAATCCTCAATCCTCAATCCTCAATCCTGAATCTTCAATCCTCAGTCCCCAATCCTCAACCTTCAATCCTCAATACTCAATATTCAATCCTCAATCCTCAATCCTCAATCCTCAATCCCCAATTCTCAATCCTCAATATTCAACACAAAGCCCTCAACCATCAATCCTCAATACTCAACAATGAATCCTCAATTATCAATACTCAATAGAATACCCTGAATTCTCATCGTTCAATACTCAATCCACAAAAATCAATAATCAAATCTCAACCCTCAAACATCAATTCTCAACACTCAAACGTCAACACTCAGTCCTCTCTCTTCAATCCTCCATCCTCAATCCTCAATCCTCAATCTTCAATCCTCAATACTCAATCTTCAATCCTCAATCCTCAGTCCTCAAACCTCAATTCTGAATCCTCAATCCTGAATCCTCAATCTTCAGCCCTCAGTCCTCAACAATCAGCTGCCAATCCTCAATCCTCAATAGAATATCCTAAATTCACAGTTTTCACTACTCAATACTCAATCTGAAATCTTCTAATCTGCAAATCTCTATCCACAAACATCAATTCTCATCACTCAACCCTCAACACTCAGTCCTCAATGGTCAATCCTCAATCCTCAGTTCTCAATCTTCAATCCTCAATACTGAATCTTCAATCCTCGATCCTCAATCCTCAATCCTCAATCCTCAATCCTGAATCTTCAATCCTCAGTCCCCAATCCTCAACCTTCAATCCTCAATACTCAATATTCAATCCTCAATCCTCAATCCTCAATCCTCAATCCCCAATTCTCAATCCTCAATATTCAACACAAAACCCTCAACCATCAATCCTCAATACTCAACAATGAATCCTCAATTATCAATACTCAATAGAATACCCTGAATTCTCGTCGTACAATACTCAATCCACAAAAATCAATAATCAAATCTCAACCCTCAAACATCAATTCTCAACACTCAAACGTCAACACTCAGTCCTCTCTCTTCAATCCTCCATCCTCAATCCTCAATCCTCAATCTTCAATCCTCAATACTCAATCTTCAATCCTCAATCCTCAGTCCTCAAACCTCAATTCAGAATCCTCAATCCTGAATACTCAATCTTCAGCCCTCAGTCCTCGACAGTCAATTGTCAATCCTCAATCCTCAATAGAATATCCTCAATTCACAGTTTCCAATACTCGATACTCCATCTGCAATCTTCAAATCTCTATCCACAAACATTAATTCTCATCACTCAACCCTCAACACTCAGTCCCCAATCCTCAATATTCAATCCTCAATCCTCAATCCTCAATCCTCAATCCTCAATCCGCGGTCCTCACTCCTCAAACCTCAATCCTCAACCCTCAGCCCTCATCCTCAATCCTCAATCCTTATTCCTCAGTCCTCCACCATCAATCCTCAATACTCAATTATCAATCCTCAATCCTCAATCCTCAATCCTCATTCTTCAATCCTCAACACCCAATCCTCAATCTTCAATTCTCAATCCTCAATCCTTAATTCTCAACCCTCAATCCTCAGTCCTCAGTCCTCAAACCTCAATCCTCAACCTTCAGCACTCATCCTGGATCCTCAAACCTCAATCTTCAATCCTCAATCCTCAATCCTCAAGCCTCAATCCTCAATCCTCTATCCTCAGTCCTCAAACCTCAATCCTGAATCCTCAATCCTCAGTCCACAAACTTCAGACTTCATAACTCAACAATCAGTTGTCAATCCTCAATCCTCAATAGAATATCATCAATTCACAGTTTTCAATACTAAATTCTCGGTCTGCAATCTTCGAATCTCTATCCACAAACATCAATCCTCATCACTCAACCCTGAACACTCAGTCCCCAATCCTCAATCTTCAATGCTCTATCCTCAATCCTCAATCCTCAATCCTCAATCCTCAATCCGCAATCATCAATCCTCAATCCTCAATCCTCAGTCATCAATCCTCAATCTTCAATACTCAATCGTCAATCCTCAGTCCTCAATCCTCAATCCTCAATCCTCGTACCTCAAACCTCAATCCGCAACCCTCAGTCATCATCCTCAATTCTCAATTCTCAATCCTCTATCCTCAACACTCAATCTTCAATCCTCAATAATCAATCTCCAATCCTAGATCCCGTATCCCCAATCCTCAATCCTTAATCCTCTATCTTCAATCCTCAATCCCCAGTCCTCAATCTTCAATCCTCAATGCCCAAACCTCCATCCTCAAGCCTCAGTACTCAATCCTCAATCCTCAGACCTCGTCATCAATCCTCAACCCTCAATAATCAATCCGCAATCTTCAATCATCAATACTCGATCTTCAATCCTCAATCCTCAATACTGAATCCTCAATCCTCTATACTCAATCCCCAGTCCTCAGACCTCAATCTTCAATACTCAATCCTCAATCCTCAATCCTCAATCCTCAATCCTCAATCCTCAATCCTCAATCCTCAATCCTCAATCCTCAATCTTCAATCCTCAATGCCCGATCCTCCATCCTCAATCCTCAGTCCTCAATCCTCAACCCTCAGTCCTCGTCATCAATCGTCAACCCTCAATAATCAATCCGCAATCTTCAATCATCAATACTCAATCTTCAATCATCAATCCTCAATACTGAATCCTCAATCCTCAATACTCAATCCCCAGTCCTCAATACTCAATCTTCAATCCTCAATCCTCAATCCTCAATCCTCAATCCTCATTCTTCAACCCTCAATACCCAATCCTCAATCTTCAATCCTCAATCCTTAATCCTCAATCTTCAGTCCTCAATCCCCAGTCCTCAATCTTCAATCCTCAATGCTTCATCCTCAATCCTCTATCCTCAGTCCTCAGTCCTCAACCCTCAATCCTCAAACCTCAATCCTCAACCGTCAGTCCTCGTCCGCAACCCTCAACCCTCAACCCTCAATCCTCAATCTCCAATCATCAATTCTCAATCTTCAATCCTCAATACTCAATCTTCAATCCCCAATCATCAATCCTCAATCCTGAATCCTCATTCTTCAATCCTCAATTACCAATCCCCAATCTTCAATCCTCAATCCTCAATCCTCAATTCTCAATCCTCAATCCTCAGTCCTCAGTCCTAAAACCTCAACCCTCAACCATCAGCCATCGTCCACAATCCTCAAACCTCATTCCTCAATCCTCAACCTTCAATCCTCAATTCTCAATCTTCAATACTCAATCCTCAATCCTCAATCCTCAATCCTCAATCCTCAATCATCAATCCTCAATCTTCAATACTCAATCCTCAATACTCAATCATCAATACTCAATTCTCAATCCTCAATCCTCAACTCTCAATCCTCAATCGTCAGTCTTCAATCCTCAATACTCAATCTTCAATCCTCAATCCTGAATCCTCAATCCTCAATCCTCATTCTTCAATCCTCAATACCCAATCCTCAATCTTCAATCCTCAATCCTCAATCCTCAATTCTCTATACTCAATCCTCAGACCTCAGTCCTCAAACCTCAATCCTCAACCCTCAGCCCTCATCCTCAATCCTCAATACTCAATCCTCAATCTTCAATCCTCAATACTCAATCTTCAATCCTCAATCCTCAATTCTCAATCCACAATCCTCAATCCTCAATCCTCAATCATCAGTCTTCAATCCTCAATACTCAATCTTCAATCCTCAATCCTGAATCCTCAATCCTCAATCCTCATTCTTCAACCCTCAGTCCTCATCCTCAATTCTCAATTCTCAATCCTCGATCCTCAACCCTCAATCTTCAATCCTCAATCCTCATTCCTCAAACCTCAATCCTCAACCCTCAGTCCTTATGCTCAATTCTCAATTCTCAATCCTCAATCCTCAATCCTCAATCTTCAATCCTCAATAATCAATTCTCAATCCTAGATCCTCAATCCCCAATCCTCAATCCTTAATCCTCAATCTTCAATCCTCAATACTCAATCTTCAATCATCTGTCCTCAGTCCTCAATCATCAATTCTGAATTCTCAGTCCTGAATCCTCAATCTTCAGCCCTCAGTCCTCAACAATCAGTTGTCAATTCTCAATCCTCAATAGAATATCCTCAATTTACAGTTTCCAATACTCAATGCTCAATCTGCAATCATCAAATCTCTATCCACAAATATCAATTCTCATCACTCAACCCTCAACACTCAGTCCTCAATGTTCAATCCTCAATCCTCACTTCTCAATCTTCAATCCTCAATACTGAATCTTCAATCCTCAATCATCAATCCTCAATCCTCAATCCTCAATCCTGAATCTTCAACCCTCAGTCGCCAATCCTCAATCCTCAGTCCTCAATCCTCATTCTTCAATCCTCAATACCCAATCCTCAATCTTCAATCCTCAATCCTCAATCCTCAATTCTCAATCCTCAATCCTCAGTCCTCAACCCTCAATCCTCAAACCTCAACCCTCAGCCCTTATCGTCTACCCTGAAACCTCAACCCTCAATCGTCAATCCTCAGTCCTCATACTTCAATCCTCAATACTCAATCTTCAATCCCCAGTCCTCAATCCTCAATTCTCAATACTCAATCCTCAATACTCAATTCTCAATACTCAATCCGCAATCATCAATCCTCAATCCTCAATCCTCAGTCATCAATCCTCAATCTTCAATACTCAATCGTCAATCCTCAGTCCTCAATACTCAATCCTCAATCCTCGTACCTCAAACCTCAATCCTCAACCCTCAGTCATCATCCTCAATTTTCAATTCTCAATCCTCTATCCTCAACACTCAATCTTCAATCCTCAATAATCAATCTCCAATCCTAGATCCCCTATCCCCAATCCTCAATCCTTAATCCTCTATTACTCAATCCTCAATCCCCAGTCCTCAATCTTCAATCCTCAATGCCCAAACCTCCATCCTCAATCCTCAGTACTCAATCCTCAATCCTCAGACCTCGTCATCAATCCTCAACCCTCAATAATCAATCCGCAATCTTCAATCATCAATACTCGATCTTCAATCCTCAATCCTCAATACTGAATCCTCAATCCTCTATACTCAATCCCCAGTAATCAGACCTCAATCTTCAATACTCAATCCTCAATCCTCAATCCTCAATCCTCAATCCTCAATCCTCAATCCTCAATCCTCAATCCTCAATCCTCAATCTTCAATCCTCAATGCCCAATCCTCCATCCTCAATCCTCAGTCCTCAATCCTCAACCCTCAGTCCTCGTCATCAATCCTCAACCCTCAATAATCAATCCGCAATCTTCAATCATCAATACTCGATCTTCAATCCTCAATCCTCAATACTCAATCTTCAATCCTCAATCCTCAATTCTCAATCCTCAATCTTCAATCCTCAATACCCAATCCTCAATCCTCAATCCCCATTCTTCAATCCTCAATTCCCAATCCTCAATCTTCGATCCTCAATCCTCAATCCTCAATTCTCAATCCTAAATCCTCAACCCTCAATCCTCAATCCTCAATCGTCAGTCTTCAATCCTCAATACTCAATCTTCAATCCTCAATCCTCAATACTCTATCCTCAATCCTCATTCTTCAATCCTCAACACCCAATCCTCAATCTTCAATCCTCAATCCTCAATCCTTAATTCTCAACCCTCAATCCTCAGTCCTCAGTCCTCAAACCTCAATCCTCAACCTTCAGCACTCATCCTGGATCCTCAAACCTCAATCTTCAATCCTCAATCCTCAATCCTCAAGCCTCAATCCTCAATCCTCAATCCTCAGTCCTCAAACCTCAATCCTGAATCCTCAATCCTCAGTCCTCAACCTTCAGACTTCAGACCTCAACAATCAGTTGTCAATCCTCAATCCTCAATAGAATATCATCAATTCACAGTTTTCAATACTAAATTCTCGGTCTGCAATCTTCGAATCTCTATCCACAAACATCAATCCTCTTCACTCAACACTCAACACTCAGTCCCCAATCCTCAATCTACAATCCTCTATCCTCAATCCTCAATCCTCAATCCTCAATCCTCAATCCTCAATCCTCAATCCTCAATCCTCAATCCTCAATCTTCAATCCTCAATACTCAATCTTCAATCCTCAATACTCAATCCTCAATCCTCAATATTCAATCCTCAATACTCAATCTTCAGTCCTCAATCCGCAATCATCAATCCTCAATCCTCAATCCTCAGTCATCAATCCCCAAACCTCAGTCCTCATCCTCAATTCTCAATCCTCAACCCTCAATCCTCAAACCACAATCCTCAACTGTCAGTCCTCGTCCTCAATCCTCAACCCTCAATCCTCAATCCTCAATCTTCAATCATCAATACTCAATCTTCAATCCTCAACCCTCAATCCTCAATCCTCATTCCTCAATCTTCAATCATCAATATTCAATCTTCAATCCTCAATCCGCAATCCTCGATACTCAATCCTCAATCCTCAATGTTCAATCCTCAATACCCAATCCTCAATCTTCAATCCTCAATCCTCAATCCTCAATCCTCAATTCTCAATCCTCAATCATCAGTCCTCAGTCCTCAAACCTCAATCCTCAACCCTCAGACCTCATCGTCAACTCTCAATCCTCAATCCTCAATCCTCAACCTTCAATCCTCAATACTCAATCTCAATCCACAATCCTCAATCTTCAATCCTCAATACTCAATCTTTAATCCTCAATCCTCAATCCTCAATACTCAATCCTCAATCCTCAGTCCTCAATCCTCAATCTTCAATCCTCAATACTCAATCTTCAATCCTCAATCCTCAATCCTCAATCCTCAATCCTCATTCTTCAATCCTCAAAACCCAATCCTCAATCTTCAATCCTCAATCCACAATCCTCAATTCTCAATCCTCAATCCTCAATAATCAATCTTCAATCCTCAATCCTCAGTCCTCAAACCTCAATTCTGAATCCTCAATCCTGAATCCTCAATCTTCAGCCCTCAGTCCTCAACAGTCAGGTGACAATCCTCAATCCTCAATAGAATATCCTCAATTCACAGCTTACAATACACAATACTCAATCTGCAATCTTCAAATCTCTATCCACAAACATCAATTCTCATCACTCAACCCTCAACACTCAGTCCTCAATGTTCAATCCTCAATCCTCAATTCTCAATCTTCAATCCTCAATACTCAATCTTTAATACTCAATCATCAATCCTCAATCTTCAACCCTCAGTCCTGAATACTCAATCCTCAATCCTCAATCCTCAATCCTCAATCATCAATCCTCAGCCTTCAATACTCAATCCTCAATCCTCAATCCTCAATCCTCAATCCCCAATCATCAATCCTCAATCTTCAATCCTCAACACTCAATCTTTAATCATCAATCCTCAATCCTCAATCTACAATCCTCAATCCTCAATCCTGAATACTCAATCCTCAATCCTCAATCCACAATCCTCAATCCTCAATCTTCAATCCCCAATACTCAATCTTCAATCCTCGATCCTCAATCCTAAATCCTCAGTCGTCATTCTTCAATCCTCAATACCCAATCCTCAATCTTCAATCCTCAATACTCAATCCTCAATAGTCAGTCCTCAATCCTCAATCTTCAATCCTCAATACTCAATCTTCAATCCTCAATCCTCAATCCTCAATCCTCAATCCTCAATATTCAACACACAACCCTCAACCACCAATCCTCAATACTCAACCATCAATCCTCAATTCCTAATACTCAATAGAGTATCCTGAATTCTCATGGTTCAATACTCAATCCACAATATTCAATAATCAAATCTCAATCCTCAAACATCAATTCTCAACACTCAATCCTCAACACTCAGTCCACTCTTTTCAATCCTCCATCCTCAACCTTCAATCCTCAAGCGTCAATCCTCAATCCTCACCTCAATCCTCAATCCTCAATCCTCAATCTTCAATCCTCAATGCTGAATCCTCAATTCTCAATACTCAATCCCCAGTCCTCAGTCCTCAATCTTCAACCCTCAATCCTCAATCCTCAATCCTCAGTCCTCAATCCTCAATCCTCAATCCTCAATACTCAATCTTCAATCCTCAATACTCAATCTTCAATCCTCAATCCTCAATCCTCAATCCTCAATCCTCATTATTCAATCCTCAATACCCAATCCTCAATCTTCAATCCTCAATCCTCTATCCTCAATTCTCAATCCTCAATCCTCAGTCCTCAGTCCTCAAGCCTCAATCCTCAACCCTCAGCCCTCATCCTCAATCCTCAATCTTTATTCCTCAGTCCTCAATCTTCAATCCTCAATACTCAATTTTCAATCCTCAATCCTCAATCCTCAATCTTCAATCCTCAATACTCAAACTTCAATCCTCAACCCTCAATCCTCAATACTCAATCTTTAATCCTCAATCCTCAATCCTCAATCCTCAATACTCAATCCTCAGTCCTCAGTCCTCAATACCCAATCCTCAATCTTCAATCCTCAATCCTCAATCCTCAATCCTCAATCCTCAATCCTCAATTCTCAATCCTCAATCCTCAATCATCAGACCTCAAACATCAATACTCAACACTCAGTCCTCGTCCTCAATCCACAACCCTCAATCCTCAATCCTCAATCTTCAATCATCAATATTCAATCTTCAATCCTCAATCCGCAATCCTCGATCCTCAATCCTCAATCCTCAATGTTCAATCCTCAATACCCAATCCTCAATCTTCAGTCCACAATACTCAACCTTCAATCCTCAATCCTCAATTATCAATGCTCAGTATTCAATCCTCAATACTCAATCTTCAATCCTCAATCCGCAACCATCAATCCTCAATCCTCAATCCTCAGTCATCAATCCTCAATCTCCAATACTCAATCGTCAATCCTCAGTCAACAATCCTCATACCTCAATCCTCGTATCTCAAACCTCAATCCTCAACCCTCAGTCCCCATCCTCAATTCTCAATTCTCAACGCTCAATCCTCAACCCTCAATCTTCAATCCTCAATAATCAATCTCCAATCCTAGATCCCCGGTCCCCAATCCTCAATCCTTAATCCTCAATTTCAATCCTCCATCCCCAGTCCTCAATCTTCAATCCTCAATGCTCAATCCTCAATCCTCAATCCTCAGTCCTCAGTCCTCAATCCTCAATCCTCAATCCTCAATCCTAAATCCTCAATCATCAATCCTCAATCTTCAATACTCAATCCTCAATCCTCAATCCTGAATCCTCAATACTAAAGAATCAATCCTCAATTCTCAATACTCAATAGAACATTCTGAATTCTCCGGATTCAACACTCAAACCTCAAACCTCAAACCTCAGACATCATCCTCAATCCTCAATCCTCAATCGTGAATCCTCAACCTTCAATCCTCACTCCTCAATTATCAATGCTCAGTATTCAATCCTCAATACTCAATCTTCAATCCTCAATCCGCAACCATCAATCCTCAATCCTCAATCCTCAGTCATCAATCCTCAATCTCCAATACTCAATCGTCAATCCTCAGTCAACAATCCTCATACCTCAATCCTCGTATCTCAAACCTCAATCCTCAACCCTCAGTCCCCATCCTCAATTCTCAATTCTCAACCCTCAAACCTCAACCCTCAATCTTCAATCCTCAATAATCAATCTCCAATCCTAGATCCCCAGTCCCCAATCCTCAATCCTTAATCCTCAATTTCAATCCTCAATCCCCAGTCCTCAATCTTCAATCCTCAATGCTCAATCCTCAATCCTCAATCCTCAGTCCTCAATCCTCAATCCTCAATCCTCAATCCTCAATCCTAAATCCTCAATCATCAATCCTCAATCTTCAATACTCAATCCTCAATCCTCAATCCTGAATCCTCAGTACTAAAGCATCAATCCTCAATTCTCAATACTCAGTAGAACATCCTGAATTCTCCGGATTCAACACTCAAACCTCAAACCTCAAACCTCAGACATCATCCTCAATCCTCAATCCTCAATCGTGAATCCTCAACCTTCAATCCTCAACACTAAACCTTCAACCCTCAATCCTCCATCCTCAATCGTCAATCCGCAATCCTCCATCCTCAGTCATCAATCCTCAACCTTCAATACTCAATCCTCAATCCTCAATCCTCAATCCCCAATCCTCAATCCTCATTGCTCAAACCTCAGTCCCCAAACCTCAGTCCTCATCCTCAATTCTCAATCCTCAATCCTCAATCCTCAAACCACAATCCTAAACCGCCAGTCCTCGTCCTCAACACTCAACGCACAATCCTCAATCCTGAATCTTCAATCATCAATACTCAATCTTCAATCCTCAATCCGCAATCCTCATTCCTCAAACCTCAATCCTCAATCCTCAATCCTTAATCCTCAATTTTGAATCCTCAATCCCCAGTCCTCAATCTTCAATCCTCAATGCTCAATCCTCAATCCTCAATCCTCAGTCCTCAATCCTCAATCCTCAATCCTCAATCCTCAATCTTCAATCCTCAATCTTCGATACTCAATCCTCAATCCTCAATCCTCAATCCTCAATCCTCAAACCTCAACCTTCAATCCTCAATACTCAATCATCAATCCTCAATTCTCAATCCTCAATCCTCAACCCTCAATCCTCAATCGTCAGTCTTCAATCCTCAATACTCAATCTTCAATCCTCAATCCTGAATCCTCAATCCTCAATCCTCATTCTTCAATCCTCAATACCCAATCCTCAATCTTCAATCCTCAATCCTCAATCCTCAATTCTCTATACTCAATCCTCAGACCTCAGTCCTCAAACCTCAATCCTCAACCCTCAGCCCTCATCCTCAATCCTCAATCCTCAACCCTCAATCCTCAATCCTCAACCCTCTATCTTCAATCCTCAATACCCAATCTTCAATCCTCAATCCTCAATACTCAATCCTCAATCCTCATTCTTCAATCCTCAACACCCAATCCTCAATCTTCAATCCTCAATCCTCAATCCTTAATTCTCAACCCTCAATTCTCAGTCCTCAGTCCTCAGTCCTCAAACCTCAATCCTCAACCCTCAGCCCTCATCCTCAATCCTCAATCCTCAACCTCAATCCTCAATCTTCCATCCTCAATCCTCAATTCTCAATCCTCGATCCTCAATACTGAATCTTCAATCCTCAATCCTCAATCCTCAATCCTCAATCCTCAATCCTCATTCCTCAAACCTCAATCCTCAAACCTCAGTCCTCATCCTCAATTCTCAATCCTCAATCCTCAATCCTCAAACCACAATCCTCAACCGTCAGTCCTCGTCCTCAATCCACAATCCTCAATCTTCAATCATCAATACTCAATCTTCAATCCTCAATCCTCAATCCTCTAACCTCAGTCCTCAGTCCTCAACCCTCAATCCTCAACCGTCAGTCCTCGTCCTCAACCCTCAACCCTCAATACTCAATCCTCAATCTTCAATCATCAATACTCAATCTTCAATCCTCAATACTCAATCTTCAATCCCCAATCATCAATACTCAATCCTCAATCCTCTTTCTTCAATCCTCAATACCCAATCCTCAATCTTCAATCCTCAGTCCTCAAACCTCAATTCTGAATCCTCAATCCTGAATCCTCAATCTTCAGCCCTCAGTCCTCAACAATCAGTTGCCAATCCTCAATCCTCAATAGAATATCCTAAATTCACAGTTTTCATTACTCAATACTCAATCTGCAATCTTCTAATCTGCAAATCTCTATCCACAAACATCAATTCTCATCACTCAACCCTCAACACTCAGTCCTCAATGTTCAATCCTCAATCCTCAGTTCTCAATCTTCAATCCTCAATACTGAATCTTCAATCCTCGAACCTCAATCCTCAATCCTCAATCCTCAATCCTGAATCTTCAATCCTCAGTCCCCAATCCTCAACCTTCAATCCTCAATACTCAATATTCAATCCTCAATCCTCAATCCTCAATCCTCAATCCCCAATTCTCAATCCTCAATATTCAACACAAAGCCCTCAACCATCAATCCTCAATACTCAACAATGAATCCTCAATTATCAATACTCAATAGAATACCCTGAATTCTCATCGTTCAATACTCAATCCACAAAAATCAATAATCAAATCTCAACCCTCAAACATCAATTCTCAACACTCAAACGTCAACAATCAGTCCTCTCTCTTCAATCCTCCATCCTCAATCCTCAATCCTCAATCTTCAATCCTCAATACTCAATCTTCAATCCTCAATCCTCAGTCCTCAAACCTCAATTCTGAATCCTCAATCCTGAATCCTCAATCTTCAGCCCTCAGTCCTCAACAATCAGCTGCCAATCCTCAATCCTCAATAGAATATCCTAAATTCACAGTTTTCACTACTCAATACTCAATCTGAAATCTTCTAATCTGCAAATCTCTATCCACAAACATCAATTCTCGTCACTCAACCCTCAACACTCAGTCCTCAATGGTCAATCCTCAATCCTCAGTTCTCAATCTTCAATCCTCAATACTGAATCTTCAATCCTCGATCCTCAATCCTCAATCCTCAATCCTCAATCCTGAATCTTCAATCCTCAGTCCCCAATCCTCAACCTTCAATCCTCAATACTCAATATTCAATCCTCAATCCTCAATCCTCAATCCTCAATCCCCAATTCTCAATCCTCAATATTCAACACAAAACCCTCAACCATCAATCCTCAATACTCAACAATGAATCCTCAATTATCAATACTCAATAGAATACCCTGAATTCTCGTCGTACAATACTCAATCCACAAAAATCAATAATCAAATCTCAACCCTCAAACATCAATTCTCAACACTCAAACGTCAACACTCAGTCCTCTCTCTTCAATCCTCCATCCTCAATCCTCAATCCTCAATCTTCAATCCTCAATACTCAATCTTCAATCCTCAATCCTCAGTCCTCAAACCTCAATTCAGAATCCTCAATCCTGAATACTCAATCTTCAGCCCTCAGTCCTCGACAGTCAATTGTCAATCCTCAATCCTCAATAGAATATCCTCAATTCACAGTTTCCAATACTCGATACTCCATCTGCAATCTTCAAATCTCTATCCACAAACATTAATTCTCATCACTCAACCCTCAACACTCAGTCCCCAATCCTCAATATTCAATCCTCAATCCTCAATCCTCAATCCTCAATCCTCAATCCGCGGTCCTCACTCCTCAAACCTCAATCCTCAACCCTCAGCCCTCATCCTCAATCCTCAATCCTTATTCCTCAGTCCTCCACCATCAATCCTCAATACTCAATTATCAATCCTCAATCCTCAATCCTCAATCCTCATTCTTCAATCCTCAACACCCAATCCTCAATCTTCAATTCTCAATCCTCAATCCTTAATTCTCAACCCTCAATCCTCAGTCCTCAGTCCTCAAACCTCAATCCTCAACCTTCAGCACTCATCCTGGATCCTCAAACCTCAATCTTCAATCCTCAATCCTCAATCCTCAAGCCTCAATCCTCAATCCTCTATCCTCAGTCCTCAAACCTCAATCCTGAATCCTCAATCCTCAGTCCACAAACTTCAGACTTCATAACTCAACAATCAGTTGTCAATCCTCAATCCTCAATAGAATATCATCAATTCACAGTTTTCAATACTAAATTCTCGGTCTGCAATCTTCGAATCTCTATCCACAAACATCAATCCTCATCACTCAACCCTGAACACTCAGTCCCCAATCCTCAATCTTCAATGCTCTATCCTCAATCCTCAATCCTCAATCCTCAATCCTCAATCCTCAATCCTCAATCCTCAATCCTCAATCCTCAATCTTCAATCCTCAATACTCAATCTTCAATTCTCAATACTCAATCCTCAATCCTCAATATTCAATCCTCAATACTCAATCTTCAGTCCTCAATCCGCAATCATCAATCCTCAATCCTCAATCCTCAGTCATCAATCCCCAAACCTCAGTCCTCATCCTCAATTCTGAATCCTCAACCCTCAATCCTCAAACCACAATCCTCAACTGTCAGTCCTCGTCCTCAATCCTCAACCCTCAATCCTCAATCCTCAATCTTCAATCATCAATACTCAATCTTCAATCCTCAACCCTCAATCCTCAATCCTCATTCCTAAAACCTCAATCCTCAACCCTCAGTCCTTATCAACAATTCTCAAATCTCAATCCTCAATTCTCAATCCTGAATCTTCGATCCTCTATAATCAATTTTCAATCCTAGATCCTCAATCCCCAATCCTCGATCCTTAATCCTCAATCTTCAATCCTCAATACTCAATCTTCAATCCTCAGTCCTCAGTCCTCAATCCTCAATTCTGAATTCTCAATCCTGAATCCTCAATCTTCATCCCTCAGTCCTCAACAATCAGCTGTCAATTCTCTATCCTCAATCTTCAATCCTCAACGCTCTATCTTCAATCCTAAATAATCAATCTCCAATACTAGATCCTCAATCCCCAATCCTCAATCCTCAATACCCAATCCTAAATCCTCAACCCTCAATCCTCAATCCTCAATCGTCAGTCTTCAATCTTCAATACTCAATCTTCAATCCTCTATCCTCAATACTCAATCCTCAATCCTCATTCTTGAATCCTCTACTCCCAATCCTCAATCTTCAATCCTCAATCCTCAATCCTTAATTCTCAACACTCAATCCTCAGTCCTCAGTCCTCAAACCTCAATCCTCAACCTTCAGCACTCATCCTGGATCCTCAAACCTCAATCTTCAATCCTCAATCCTCAATCCTCAAGCCTCAATCCTCAATCCTCAATCCTCAGTCCTCAAACCTCAATCCTGAATCCTCAATCCTCAGTCCTCAACCTTCAGACTTCAGACCTCAACAATCAGTTGTCAATCCTCAATCCTCAATAGAATATCATCAATTCACAGTTTTCAATACTAAATTCTCGGTCTGCAATCTTCGAATCTCTATCCACAAACATCAATCCTCATCACTCAACGCTCAACACTCAGTCCCCAATCCTCAATCTTCAACCCTCTATCCTCAATCCTCAATCCTCAATCCTCAATCCTCAATCCTCAATCCTCAATCCTCAATCCTCAATCCTCAATCTTCAATCCTCAATACTCAATCTTCAATCCTCAATACTCAATCCTCAATCCTCAATATTCAATCCTCAATACTCAATCTTCAGTCCTCAATCCGCAATCATCAATCCTCAATCCTCAATCCTCAGTCATCAATCCTCAAACCTCAGTCCTCATCCTCAATTCTCAATCCTCAACCCTCAATCCTCAAACCACAATCCTCAACTGTCAGTCCTCGTCCTCAATCCTCAACCCTCAATCCTCAATCCTCAATCTTCAATCATCAATACTCAGTCTTCAATCCTCAACCCTCAATCCTCAATCCTCATTCCTCAAACCTCAATCCTCAACCCTCTGTCCTTATCCTCAATTCTCAATTCTCAATCCTCAATCCTCAATCCTCAATCTTCAATCCTCAATGCTCAATCATCAATCCTCGACCCTCAGCCCTCATCCTCAATCCTCAATCCTCAAATTCAATCCTCAATCTTCAATCCTCAATACTCAATCTTCAATCCTCAATCCTCAGTCCTCAAACCTCAATTCTGAATCCTCGATCCTGAATCCTCAACCTCCAGCCCTCAGTCCTCAACAATCAGCTGTCAATTCTCAATCCTCAATAGAATATCATCAATTCACAGTTTTCAATACTCAATGCTCAATCTGCAATCTTCAAATATCTGTCCACAAACATCAATTCTCATCACACAACCCTCAACTCTCAGTCCACAATCCTCAATCTTGAATCCTCAATCGTCAATCCTCAATCCTCAATCCTCAACCTTCAACCATCAATACTCAATCATCAGTCCTCTATTCTCAATCCTCAATCCTCAATCCTCAATAGTCAACCGTCAGTCTTCAGTCCTCAATACTCAATATTCAATCCACAATCCTGAATCCTCAATCCTCAATCCTCATTCTTCAATCCTCAATACCCAATCCTCAATCTTCAATCCACAATCCCCAGTCCTCAATCTTCAATCCTCAATGCCCAGTCCTCAATCCTCAATCCTCAGTCCTCAATCCTCAGCCCTCAGTCCTCGTCATCAATCCTCAACCCTCAATAATCAACCCGCAATCTGCAATCATCAATACTCAATCTTCAATCCTCAATCCTCAATACTCAATCCTCAATCCTCAACCCTCAATCCTCAACACTCAGTCTTCAATCCTCAATCCTCAATCCTCAATCCTCAATCCTCAATCCTCAATCCTCAGTCATCAATCCTCAACCTTCAATACTCAATCCTCAATCCTCAATCCTCAATCCTCAATCCTCAATCCTCATTCCTCAAACCTCAATACCCAATCCTCAATCTTCAATCTTCAAATCTCCATTCACAAACATCAATTCTCATCACTCAACCCTCAACACTCATCTCCCAATCGTCAATATTCAATCCTCAATCCTCAATCCTCAATCCTCAATCCTCAATGTTCAATCCTCAATACTCAATCTTCAATTCTCAATCCTCAATTCTCAATCCTCAATCTTCAATCCTCAATACCCAATCCTCAATCCTCAATCCCCATTCTTCAATCCTCAATACCCAATCCTCAATCTTCGATCCTCAATCCTCAATCCTCAATTCTCAATCCTAAATCCTCAACCCTCAATCCTCAATCCTCAACCCTCTATCTTCAATCCTCAATACTCAATCTTCAATCCTCAATCCTCAATCCTCAATCCTCAATTCTCAATCCTAAATCCTCAACCCTCAATCCTCAATCCTCAACCCTCTATCTTCAATCCTCAATACTCAATCTTCAATCCTCAATCCTCAATACTCAATCCTCAATCCTCATTCTTCAATCCTCAACACCCAATCCTCAATCTTCAATCCTCAATCCTCAATCCTTAATTCTCAACCCTCAATTCTCAGTCCTCAGTCCTCAGTCCTCAAACCTCAATCCTCAACCCTCAGCACTCATCCTGGATCCTCAAACCTCAATCTTCAATCCTCAATCCTCAATCCTCAAGCCTCAATCCTCAATCCTCTATCCTCAGTCCTCAAACCTCAATCCTGAATCCTCAATCCTCAGTCCTCAAACTTCAGACTTCATAACTCAACAATCAGTTGTCAATCCTCAATCCTCAATAGAATATCATCAATTCACAGTTTTCAATACTAAATTCTCGGTCTGCAATCTTCGAATCTCTATCCACAAACATCAATCCTCATCACTCAACCCTGAACACTCAGTCCCCAATCCTCAATCTTCAATCTTCTATCCTCAATCCTCAATCCTCAATCCTCAATCCTCAATCCTCAATCCTCAATCCTCAATCTTCAATCATCAATACTCAATCTTCAATCCTCAATCCTCAATCCTCTAACCTCAGTCCTCAGTCCTCAACCCTCAATCCTCAACCGTCAGTCCTCGTCCTCAACCCTCATCCCTCAATACTCAATCCTCAATCTTCAATCATCAATACTCAATCTTCAATCCTCAATACTCAATCTTCAATCCCCAATCATCAATACTCAATCCTCAATCCTCTTTCTTCAATCCTCAATACCCAATCCTCAATCTTCAATCCTCAGTCCTCAAACCTCAATTCTGAATCCTCAATCCTGAATCCTCAATCTTCAGCCCTCAGTCCTCAACAATCAGTTGCCAATCCTCAATCCTCAATAGAATATCCTAAATTCACAGTTTTCATTACTCAATACTCAATCTGCAATCTTCTAATCTGCAAATCTCTATCCACAAACATCAATTCTCATCACTCAACCCTCAACACTCAGTCCTCAATGTTCAATCCTCAATCCTCAGTTCTCAATCTTCAATCCTCAATACTGAATCTTCAATCCTCGATCCTCAATCCTCAATCCTCAATCCTGAATCTTCAATCCTCAGTCCCCAATCCTCAACCTTCAATCCTCAATACTCAATATTCAATCCTCAATCCTCAATCCTCAATCCTCAATCCCCAATTCTCAATCCTCAATATTCAACACAAAACCCTCAACCATCAATCCTCAATACTCAACAATGAATCCTCAATTATCAATACTCAATAGAATACCCTGAATTCTCATCGTTCAATACTCAATCCACAAAAATCAATAATCAAATCTCAACCCTCAAACATCAATTCTCAACACTCAAACGTCAACACTCAGTCCTCTCTCTTCAATCCTCCATCCTCAATCCTCAATCCTCAATCTTCAATCCTCAATACTCAATCTTCAATCCTCAATCCTCAGTCCTCAAACCTCAATTCAGAATCCTCAATCCTGAATACTCAATCTTCAGCCCTCAGTCCTCGACAGTCAATTGTCAATCCTCAATCCTCAATAGAATATCCTCAATTCACAGTTTCCAATACTCGCTACTCCATCTGCAATCTTCAAATCTCTATCCACAAACATTAATTCTCATCACTCAACCCTCAACACTCAGTCCCCAATCCTCAATATTCAATCCTCAATCCTCAATCCTCAATCCTCAATCATCAATCCTCAATCCTCCATCTTCAATCCTCAATACTCAATCTTCAATCCTCAATCCTCAATCCTCAATCCTCAATCCTCAATCCTCATTCTTCAATCCTCAATACCCAATCCTCAATCTTCAATCCTCAATCCTCAATCCTCAATTCTCAATCATCAATCCGCGGTCCTCACTCCTCAAACCTCAATCATCAATCCTGAATCCTCAATCCTCAGTCCTCAAACTTCAGACTTCATAACTCAACAATCAGTTGTCAATCCTCAATCCTCAATAGAATATCATCAATTCACAGTTTTCAATACTAAATTCCCGGTCTGCAATCTTCGAATCTCTATCCACAAACATCAATCCTCATCACTCAACCCTGAACACTCAGTCCCCAATCCTCAATCTTCAATCCTCTATCCTCAATCCTCAATCCTCAATCCTCAATCCTCAATCCTCAATCCTCAATACTCAATCCTCAATCCTCAATCTTCAATCCTCAATACTCAATCTTCAATCCTCAATACTCAATCCTCAATCCTCAATATTCGATCCTCAATACTCAATCTTCAGTCCTCAATCCGCAATCATCAATCCTCAATCCTCAATCCTCAGTCATCAATCCCCAAACCTCAGTCCTCATCCTCAATTCTCAATCCTCAATCCTCATTCTTCAATCCTCAACACCCAATCCTCAATCATCAATCCTCAATCCTCAATCCTTAATTCTCATCCCTCAATTCTCAGTCCTCGGTCCTCAGTCCTCAAACCTCAATCCTCAACCTTCAGCCCTCATCCTGGATCCTCAAACCTCAATCTTCAATCCTCAATCCTCAATCCTCAAGCCTCAATTCTCAATCCTCAATCCTCAGTCCTCAAACCTCAATCTTGAATCCTCAATCCTCAGTCCTCAACCTTCAGGCTTCAGACCTCAACAATGAGTTGTCAATCCTCAATCCTCAATAGAATATCATCAATTCACAGTTTTCAATACTAAATTCTCGGTCTGCAATCTTCGAATCTCTATCCACAAACATCAATCCTCATCACTCGACCCTCAACACTCAGTCCCCAATACTCAATCTTCAATCCTCTATCCTCAATCCTCAATCCTCAATCCTCAATCCTCAATCCTCAATCCTCAATCCTCAATCCTCAATCCTCAATTTTCAATCCTCAATACTCAATCTTCAAACCTCAATACTCAATCCTCAATCCTCAATATTCAGTCCTCAATACTCAATCTTCAGTCCTCAATCGGCAATCATCAATCCTCAATCCTCAATCCTCAGTCATCAACCCTCAAACCTCAGCCCACATCCTCAATTCTCAATCCTCAACCCTCAATCCTCAAACCACAATCCTCTACTGTCAGTCCTCGTCCTCAATCCTCAACACTCAATCCTCAATCCTCAATCTTCAATCATCAATACTCAATCTTCAATCCTCAACCCTCAATCCTCAATCCTCATTCCTCAAACCTCAATCCTCAACCCTCAGTCCTTATCCTCAATTCTCAATTCTCAATACTCAATCCTCAATCCTCAATCTTCAATCCCAAAGAATCAATTTTCAATCCTAGATCCTCAACCCCAATCCTCAATCCTTAATCCTCAATCTTCAGCCCTCAGTCCTCAACAATCAGTTGACAATCCTCAATCCTCAATAGAATATTCTCAATTCACAGTCTTCAATACTCAATACTCAATCTGCAACCTTCAAACCTCTATCCACAAGCATCAATTCTCATCACTGGACCCTCAACACTCAGTCCTCAATGTTCAATACTCAATCTTCAATCCACATTCCTCAATCGTCAATCTTCCATCCTCAATACTCAATCTTCAATCCTCAATCCTCAATCCTCAATCCTCAATCCTCATTCTTCAATCCTTAATACCAAATCCTCAATCTTCAATCCTCAATCCTCAATCCTCAATTCTCAATCCTCAATCCTCAGTCCTCAGTCCTTAAATCTCAATCCTCAACCCTCAGCCCTCATCCTCAATCCTCAATCCTCAATCTTCAACCCTCAATACTCAATCTTCGATCCTCCATCCTCAATCCTCAGTCCTCAAACCTCAATTCTGAATCCTCAATACTGAGTCATCAATCTTCAGCCCTCAGTTCTCAACAATCAGGTGACAATCCTCAATCCTCAATAGAATATCCTCAATTCACAGTTTTCAATACACAATACTCAATCTGCAATCTTCAAATCTCTATCCACAAACATCAATTCTCATCACTCAACCCTCAGCACTCAGTCCTCAATATTCAATCCTCAATCCTCAATCCTCAATCTTCAATCCTCAATACTCAATCTTCAATCCTAAATCCTCAGTCGTCAAACCTCAATTCTGAATCCTCAATCCTGAATCCTCAATCTTCAGCCCTCAGTCCTCGACTATCAATTGTCAATCCTCAATCCTCAATAGAATATCCTCAATTCACAGTTTTCAATACTCGATACTCAATCTGCAATCTTCAAATCTCTATCCACAAACATTAATTCTCATCACTCAACCCTCAACACTCTGTCCCCAATCCTGAATCTTCAATCCTCAATCCTCAATCCTCAATCCTCAATCCTCAATCCTCAATCCTCAATCTTCAATCCTCAATACTCAATCTTCAATCCTCAATCCTCAATCCTCAATCCTCAATCCTCATTCTTCAATCCTCAATACCCAATCCTCAACCTTCAATCCTCAATCCTCAATCCTCAATTCTCAATCCTCAATCCACAGTCCTCAGTCCTCAAACCTCAATCCTCAACCATCAGCCCTCATCCTCAATCCTCAATCCTTATTCCTCTGTCCTCAACCTTCACTCCTCAATACTCAATTTTCAATCCTCAATCCTCAATCCTCAATCCTCATTCCTCAAACATCAATCCTCAAACCTCAGTCCTCATCCTCAATCCTCGATCCTCAATCCTCAATCCTCAATCTTCAATCCTCAATCCTCAATCCTCAATTCTCAATCCTCAACCCTCAGACCTCAGACCTCGAAGCTCAATCCTCAACCCTCAGCCCTCATCGTCAATCCTCAAACCTCGATCCTCAATCCTCAATCGTCAATGCTCAATCCTCAATCATCAATCCTCAATACTCAATCTTCAATCCTCAATCCTCATTCCTCAAACATCAATCCTCAAACCTCAGTCCTCATCCTCAATCCTCGATCCTCAATCCTCAATCCTGAATCTTCAATCCTCAATCCTCAATCCTCAATTCTCAATCCTCAACCCTCAGACCTCAGACCTCGAACCTCAATCCTCAACCCTCAGCCCTCATCGTCAATCCTCAATCCTCAAGCCTCAATCCTCAATCCTCAATCCTCAGTCCTCAAACCTCAATCCTGAAACCTCAATCCTCAGTACTCAACCTTCAGACTTCAGACCTCAACAATCAGTTGTCAATCCTCAATCCTCAATAGAATATCATCAATTCACAGTTTTCAATACCAAATTCTCAATCTGCAATCTTCGAATCTCTATCCACAAACATCAATCCTCATCACTCAACCCTCAACACTCAGTCCCCAATCCTCAATCTTCAATCCTCAATCCCTCAACCCTCATTCCTCAATCCTCAATCCTCAATCCTCAATCCTCAATCCTCAACCTTCAATCCTCAATACTCAATCTACAATCCTCAATACTCAATCCTCAATCCTCAATATTCAGTCCTCAATACTCAATCTTCAATCCTCAATCCGCAATCATCAATCCTCAATCCTCAATCCTCAGTCATCAATCCTCAATCCTCATTCCTCAAACCTCAATCCTCAACCCTCAGTCCTTATCCTCAATTCTCAATTCTCAATCCTCAATCCTCAATCCTCAATCTTCAATCCCAAATAATCAATTTTCAATCCTAGATCCTCAATCCCCAATCCTCAATCCTTAATCCTCAATCCTCAATTCTCAATCCTCAATCCTCAGTCCTCAGACCTCAAACCTCAATCCTCAACCCTCAGCCCTCATCGTCAGTCCTCAAACCTCAATCCTCAATCCTCAATCGTCAATCCTCAATCCTCAATCTTCAATCCTCAATACTCAATCTTCAATCCTCAATCCCCAATCCTCAATCCTCAATATTCAATCCTCAATACCCAATTTTCAATACTCAATTTGCAATCATCATACCTCAATCCTCAATCCTCAGTCATCAATCCTCAATCTTCAATACTCAATGGTCAATCCTCAGTCCTCAATACTCTATCGTCAATCCTCAGTCCTCAATCCTCAATCCTCAATCCTCGTACCTCAAACCTCAATCCTCAATCCTCAATCCTCATTCTTCAATCCTCAATACCCAATCCTCAACCTTCAATCCTCAATCCTCAATCCTCAATTCTCAATCCTCAATCCTCAGTCCTCAGTCCTCAAACCTCAATCCTCAACCATCAGCCCTCATCCTCAATCCTCAATTCTTATTCCTCTGTCCTCAACCTTCAATCCTCAATACTCAATTTTCAATCCTCAATCCTCAATCCTCAATCCTCATTCCTCAATCCTCAATTCTCAACCTTCAATCCTCAATACTCAACCTTCAATCCTCAATCCTCAATCCTCAATCCTCAATCCTCAATATTCAACACAAAACCCTCAACCATCAATCCTCAATACTCAACAATCAATCCTCAATTCTCAATACTCAATAGAATAACCTGAATTCTCATCGTTCAATACTCAATCCACAAAAATCAATAATCAAATCTCAACCCTCAAACATCAATTCTCAACTCTCAATCCTCAACACTCAGTCCTCTCTCTTCAATACTCCATCCTCAATCCTCAATCCTCAATCTTCAATCCTCAATCCTCAATCCTCAATCCTCAATCTTCAATCCTCAATACTCAATCATCAGTCCTCTATTCTCAATCCTCAATCCTCAATCCTCAATAGTCAACCGTCAGTCTTCAGTCCTCAATACTCAATATTCAATCCACAATCCTGAATCCTCAATCCTCAATCCTCATTCTTCAATCCTAAATACCCAATCCTCAATCTTCAATCCACAATCCCCAGTCCTCAATCTTCAATCCTCAATGCCCAGTCCTCAATCCTCAATCCTCAGTCCTCAATCCTCAGCCCTCAGTCCTCGTCATCAATCCTCAACCCTCAATAATCAACCCGCAATCTGCAATCATCAATACTCAATCTTCAATCCTCAATCCTCAATACTCAATCCTCAATCCTCAACCCTCAATCCTCAACACTCAATCTTCAATCCTCAATCCTCAATCCTCAATCCTCAATCCTCAATCCTCAATCCTCAGTCATCAATCCTCAACCTTCAATACTCAATCCTCAATCCTCAATCCTCAATCCTCAATCCTCAATCCTCATTCCTCAAACCTCAATACCCAATCCTCAATCTTCAATCTTCAAATCTCCATTCACAAACATCAATTCTCATCACTCAACCCTCAACACTCATCGCCCAATCGTCAATATTCAATCCTCAATCCTCAATCCTCAATCCTCAATCCTCAATGTTCAATCCTCAATACTCAATCTTCAATCCTCAATCCTCAATTCTCAATCCTCAATCTTCAATCCTCAATACCCAATCCTCAATCCTCAATCCCCATTCTTCAATCCTCAATACCCAATCCTCAATCTTCGATCCTCAATCCTCAATCCTCAATTCTCAATCCTAAATCCTCAACCCTCAATCCTCAATCCTCAACCCTCTATCTTCAATCCTCAATACTCAATCTTCAATCCTCAATCCTCAATACTCAATCCTCAATCCTCATTCTTCAATCCTCAACACCCAATCCTCAATCTTCAATCCTCAATCCTCAATCCTTAATTCTCAACCCTCAATTCTCAGTCCTCAGTCCTCAAACCTCAATCCTCAACCTTCAGCCCTCATCCTGGATCCTCAAACCTCAATCTTCAATCCTCAATCCTCAATCCTCAAGCCTCAATTCTCAATCCTCAATCCTCAGTCCTCAAACCTCAATCTTGAATCCTCAATCCTCAGTCCTCAACCTTCAGGCTTCAGACCTCAACAATGAGTTGTCAATCCTCAATCCTCAATAGAATATCATCAATTCACAGTTTTCAATACTAAATTCTCGGTCTGCAATCTTCGAATCTCTATCCACAAACATCAATCCTCATCACTCGACCCTCAACACTCAGTCCCCAATACTCAATCTTCAATCCTCCATCCTCAATCCTCAATCCTCAATCCTCAATCCTCAATCCTCAATCCTCAATCCTCAATCCTCAATCCTCAATCCTCAATCTTCAATCCTCAATACTCAATCTTCAATCCTCATTACTCAATCCTCAATCCTCAATATTCAGTCCTCAATACTCAATCTTCAGTCCTCAATCGGCAATCATCAATCCTCAATCCTCAATCCTCAGTCATCAACCCTCAAACCTCAGTCCACATCCTCAATTCTCAATCCTCAACCCTCAATCCTCAAACCACAATCCTCTACTGTCAGTCCTCGTCCTCAATCCTCAACACTCAATCCTCAATCCTCAATCTTCAATCATCAATACTCAATCTTCAATCCTCAACCCTCAATCCTCAATCCTCATTCCTCAAACCTCAATCCTCAACCCTCAGTCCTTATCCTCAATTCTCAATTCTCAATACTCAATCCTCAATCCTCAATCTTCAATCCCAAAGAATCAATTTTCAATCCTAGATCCTCAATCCCCAATCCTCAATCCTTAATCCTCAATCTTCAGCCCTCAGTCCTCAACAATCAGTTGACAATCCTCAATCCTCAATAGAATATCCTCAATTCACAGTCTTCAATACTCAATACTCAATCTGCAACCTTCAAACCACTATCCACAAGCATCAATTCTCATCACTGGACCCTCAACACTCAGTCCTCAATGTTCAATACTCAATCTTCAATCCACATTCCTCAATCGTCAATCTTCAATCCTCAATACTCAATCTTCAATCCTCAATCCTCAATCCTCAATCCTCAATCCTCATTCTTCAATCCTTAATACCAAATCCTCAATCTTCAATCCTCAATCCTCAATCCTCAATTCTCAATCCTCAATCCTCAGTCCTCAGTCCTTAAATCTCAATCCTCAACCCTCAGCCCTCATCCTCAATCCTCAATCCTCAATCTTCAACCCTCAATACTCAATCTTCGATCCTCCATCCTCAATCCTCAGTCCTCAAACCTCAATTCTGAATCCTCAATACTGAATCCTCAATCTTCAGCCCTCAGTTCTCAACAATCAGGTGACAATCCTCAATCCTCAATAGAATATCCTCAATTCACAGTTTTCAATACACAATACTAAATCTGCAATCTTCAAATCTCTATCCACAAACATCAATTCTCATCACTCAACCCTCAACACTCAGTCCTCAATATTCAATCCTCAATCCTCAATCCTCAATCTTCAACCCTCAATACTCAATCTTCGATCCTCCATCCTCAATCCTCAGTCCTCAAACCTCAATTCTGAATCCTCAATACTGAATCCTCAATCTTCAGCCCTCAGTTCTCAACAATCAGGTGACAATCCTCAATCCTCAATAGAATATCCTCAATTCACAGTTTTCAATACACAATACTCAATCTGCAATCTTCAAATCTCTATCCACAAACATCAATTCTCATCACTCAACCCTCAACACTCAGTCCTCAATATTCAATCCTCAATCCTCAATCCTCAATCTTCAATCCTCAATACTCAATCTTCAATCCTAAATCCTCAGTCCTCAAACCTCAATTCTGAATCCTCAATCCTGAATCCTCAATCTTCAGCCCTCAGTCCTCGACTATCAATTGTCAATCCTCAATCCTCAATAGAATATCCTCAATTCACAGTTTTCAATACTCGATACTCAATCTGCAATCTTCAAATCTCTATCCACAAACATTAATTCTCATCACTCAACCCTCAACACTCTGTCCCCAATCCTGAATCTTCAATCCTCAATCCTCAATCCTCAATCCTCAATCCTCAATCCTCAATCCTCAATCTTCAATCCTCAATACTCAATCTTCAATCCTCAATCCTCAATCCTCAATCCTCAATCCTCATTCTTCAATCCTCAATACCCAATCCTCAACCTTCAATCCTCAATCCTCAATCCTCAATTCTCAATCCTCAATCCACAGTCCTCAGTCCTCAAACCTCAATCCTCAACCATCAGCCCTCATCCTCAATCCTCAATCCTTATTCCTCTGTCCTCAACCTTCACTCCTCAATACTCAATTTTCAATCCTCAATCCTCAATCCTCAATCCTCATTCCTCAAACATCAATCCTCAAACCTCAGTCCTCATCCTCAATCCTCGATCCTCAATCCTCAATCCTCAATCTTCAATCCTCAATCCTCAATCCTCAATTCTCAATCCTCAACCCTCAGACCTCAGACCTCGAACCTCAATCCTCAACCCTCAGCCCTCATCGTCAATCCTCAAACCTCGATCCTCAATCCTCAATCGTCAATGCTCAATCCTCAATCATCAATCCTCAATACTCAATCTTCAATCCTCAATCCTCATTCCTCAAACATCAACCCTCAAACCTCAGTCCTCATCCTCAATCCTCGATCCTCAATCCTCAATCCTCAATCTTCAATCCTCAATCCTCAATCCTCAATTCTCAATCCTCAACCCTCAGACCTCAGACCTCGAACCTCAATCCTCAACCCTCAGCCCTCATCGTCAATCCTCAATCCTCAAGCCTCAATCCTCAATCCTCAATCCTCAATCCTCAATCCTCAATCCTCAATCCTCAATCCTCAATACTCAATCTTCAATCCTCAATCCTCAATCCTCAATCCTCAATCCTCATTCTTCAATCCTCAATACCCAATCCACAATCTTCAATCCTCAATCCACAATCCTCAATTCTCAATCCTCAATCCTCGGTCCTCACTCCTCAAACCTCAATCCTCAACCCTCAGCCCTCATCCTCAATCCTCAATCCTTATTCCTTAGTCCTCCACCTTCAATCCTCAATGCCCAGTCCTCAATCCTCAATCCTCAGTCCTCAATCCTCAACCCTCAGCCCTCGTCATCAATCCTCAGCCCTCAATAATCAATCCGCAATCTTCAATCATCAATACTCAATCTTCAATCCTCAATCCTCAATACTCAATCCTCAATCCTCAATACTCAATCCCCAGTCCTCAGTCCTCAATCTTCAATACTCAATCCGCCAATCCTCAATATTCAACACACAACCCTCAACCATCAATCCTCAATACTCAACCATCAATCCTCAGTTCTCAATACTCAGTAGAATATCCTGAATTCTCAGTTTTCAATACTCAATCCTCAATCTTCAATCTTCAAATCTCCATCCACAAACATCAATTCTCATCTCTCAACCCTCAACACTCAGTCCTCAATATTCAATCCTCAATCCTCAATCCTCAATCTTCAATCCTCAATACTCAATCTTCAATCCTCAATCCTCAGTCCTCAAACCTCAATTCTGAATCCTCAATCATGAATCCTCAATCTTCAGCCCTCAGTCCTCGACTATCAATTGTCAATCCTCAATCCTCAATAGAATATCCTCAAATCACAGTTTTCAATACTCGATACTCAATCTGCAATCTTCAAATCTCTATCCACAAACATTAATTCTCATCACTCAACCCTCAACACTCTGTCCCCAATCCTGAATCTTCAATCCTCAATCCTCAATCCTCAATCCTCAATCCTCAATCCTCAATCCTCAATCTTCAATCCTCAATACTCAATCTTCAATCCTCAATCCTCAATCCTCAATCCTCAATCCTCATTCTTCAATCCTCAATACCCAATCCTCAATCTTCAATCCTCAATCCTCAATCCTCAATTCTCAATCCTCAATCCTCGGTCCTCACTCCTCAAACCTCAATCCTCAACCCTCAGCCCCCATCCTCAATCCTCAATCCTTATTCCTCAGTCCACCACCTTCAATCCTCAATACTCAATTATCAATGCTCAATCTTGAATCCTCAATCCTCAATCCTTAATTCTCAACCCTCAATCCTCAGACCTCAGTCCTCAAACCTCAATCCTCAAACTTCAGCCCTCATCCTGGATCCTCAATCCTCAATCTTCAAGCCTCAATCCTCAATCCTCAAGCCTCAATCCTCAATCCTCAATCCTCAGTCCTCAAACCCCAATCCTGAAACCTCAATCCTCAGTACTCAACCTTCAGACTTCAGACCTCAACAATCAGTTGTCAATCCTCAATCCTCAATAGAATATCATCAATTCACAGTTTTCAATACTAAATTCTCAATCTGCAATCTTCGAATCTCTATCCACAAACATCAATCCTCATCACTCAACCCTCAACACTCAGTCCCCAATCCTCGATCTTCAATCCTTTATCCTCAACCCTCATTCCTCAATCCTCAATCCTCAATCCTCAATCCTCAATCCTCAACCTTCAATCCTAAATACTCAATCATCAATCTTCAATACTCAATCCTCAATCCTCAATATTCAATCCTCAATACTCAATCTTCAATCCTCAATCCGCAATCATCAATCCTCAATCCTCAATCCTCAGTCATCAATCCTCAAACCTCAGTCCTCATCCTCAATTCTCAATCCGCAACCCCCAAACCTCAAACCACAATCCTCAACTGTCAGTCCTCGTCCTCAATCCTCAACCCTCAATCCTCAAACCTCAATCTTCAATCATCAATACTCAATCTTCAATCCTCAATCCTCAATACTCAGTCCTCATTCCTCAAACCTCAATCCTCGACCCTCAGTCCTTATCCTCAATTCTCAATTCTCAATCCTCAATACTCAATCCTCAATCTTCAATCCCAAATAATCAATTTTCAATCCTAGATCCTCAATACCCAATCCTCAATCCTTAATCCTCAATCCTCAATTCTCAATCCTCAATCCTCAGTCCTCAGACCTCAAACCTCAATCCTCAACCCTCAGCCCTCATCGTCAGTCCTCAAACCTCAATCCTCAATCCTCAATCGTCAATCCTCAATCCTCAACCTTCAATCCTCAATACTCAATCTTCAATCCTCAATCCTCAATCCTCAATATTCAATCCTCAATACCCAATTTTCAATACTCAATCCGCAATCATCATACCTCAATCCTCAATCCTCTGTCATCAATCCTCAATCTTCAATACTCAATGGTCAATCCTCAGTCCTCAATACTCAATCCTCAATTCTCAATCCTCAATCCTCAGTCCTCAGTCCTCAAACCTCAATCCTCAACCATCAGCCCTCATCCTCAATCCTCAATCCTTATTCCTCTGTCCTCAACCTTCAATCCTCAATCGTCAATCCTCATTCTTCAATCCTCAATACCCAATCCTCAATCTTCAATCCTCAATCCTCAATCCTCAATTCTCAATCCTCAATCCTCGGTCCTCACTCCTCAAACCCCAATCCTCAACCCTCAGCCCTCATCCTCAATCGTCAAACCTTATTCCTCAGTCCTCCACCTTCAATCCTCAATACTCAATTATCAATGCTCAATCTTCAATCCTCAATCCTCAATCCTTAGTTCTCAACCCTCAATCCTCAGACCTCAGTCCTCAAACCTCAATCCTCAACCTTCAGCCCTCATCCTGGATCCTCAATCCTCAATCTTTAATCCCCAATCCTCAATCCTCAAGCCTCAATCCTCAATCCTCAATCCTCAGTCCTCAAACCTCAATCCTGAAACCTTAATCCTCAGTACTCAACCTTCAGACTTCAGACCTCAACAATCAGTTGTCAATCCTCAATCCTCAATAGAATATCATCAATTCACAGTTTTCAATACTAAATTCTCAATCTGCAATCTTCGAATCTCTATCCACAAAAATCAATCCTCATCACTCAACCCTCAACACTCAGTCCCCAATCCTCAATTTTCAATCCTCTACCCTCAACCCTCATTCCTCAATCCTCAATCCTCAATCCTCAATCCTCAATCCTCAACCTTCAATCCTCAATACTCAATCTTCAATCCTCAATACTCAATCCTCAATCCTCAATATTCAATCCTCAGTCATCAATCCTCAAACCTCAGTCCTCATCCTCAATTCTCAATCCGCAACCCTCAATCCTCAAACCACAATCCTCAACTGTCAGTCCTCGTCCTCAATCCTCAACCCTCAATCCTCAAACCTCAATCTTCAATCATCAATACTCAATCTTCAATCCTCATTCCTCAATCCTCAATCCTCATTCCTCAAACCTCAATCCTCAACCCTCAGTCCTTATCCTCAATTCTCAATTCTCAATCTTCAATCCTCAATCCTCAATCTTCAATCCCAAATAATCAATTTTCAATCCTAGATCCTCAATCCCCAATCCTCAATCCTTAATCCTCAATCCTCAATTCTCAATCCTCAATCCTCAGTCCTCAGACCTCAAACCTCAATCATCAACCCTCAGCCCTCATCGTCAGTCCTCAAACCTCAATCCTCAATCCTCAATCGTCAATCCTCAATCCTCAATGTTCAATCCTCAATACTCAATCTTCAATCCTCAATCCTCAATCCTCAATCCTCAATATTCAATCCTCAATACCCAATTTTCAATACTCAATTTGCAATCATCATACCTCAATCCTCAATCCTCAGTCATCAATCCTCAATCTTCAATACTCAATGGTCAATCCTCAGTCCTCAATACTCTATCGTCAATCCTCAGTCCTCAATCCTCAATCCTCAATCCTCGTACCTCAAACCTCAATCCTCAATCCTCAATCCTCATCCTTCAATCCTCAATACCCAATCCTCAACCTTCAATCCTCAATCCTCAATCCTCAATTCTCAATCCTCAATCCTCAGTCCTCAGTCCTCAAACCTCAATCCTCAACCATCAGCCCTCATCCTCAATCCTCAATCCTTATTCCTCTGTCCTCAACCTTCAATCCTCAATACTCAATTTTCAATCCTCAATCCTCAATCCTCAATCCTCATTCCTCAAACATCAATCCTCAAACCTCAGTCCTCATCCTCAATCCTCGATCCTCAATCCTCAATCCTCAATCTTCAATCCTCAATCCTCAATCCTCAATTCTCAATCCTCAACCCTCAGACCTCAGACCTCGAACCTCAATCCTCAACCCTCAGCCCTCATCGTCAATCCTCAAACCTCGATCCTCAATCCTCAATCGTCAATGCTCAATCCTCAATCATCAATCCTCAATACTCAATCTTCAATCCTCAATCCTCAATCCTCAGTCCTCATCCTCAATTCTCCATCTCAATCCTCAATACTTAACCCTCAATCTTCAATCCTCAATACTCAATCTTCAATCCTCAATCCTCAATCCTCAATCCTCAATCCTCAATCCTCATTCTTCAATCCTCAATACCCAATCCTCAATCTTCAATCCTCAATCCTCAATCCTCAATTCTCAATCCTCAATCCTCGGTTCTCACTCCACAAACCTCAATCCTCAACCCTCAGCCCTCATCCTCAATCATCAATCCTTATTCCTCAGTCCACCACCTTCAATCCTCAATACTCAATTATCAATGCTCAATCTTCAATCCTCAATCCTCAATCCTTAATTCTCAACCCTCAATCCTCAGACCTCAGTCCTCAAACCTCAATCCTCAACCTTCAGCCCTCATCCTGGATCCTCAATCCTCAATCTTCAAACCTCAATCCTCAATCCTCAGGCCTCAATCCTCAATCCTCAATCCTCAGTCCTCAAACCTCAATCCTGAAACCTCAATCCTCAGTACTCAACCTTCAGACTTCAGACCTCAACAATCAGTTGTCAATCCTCAATCCTCAAGAGAATATCATCAATTCACAGTTTTCAATACTAAATTCTCAATCTGCAATCTTCGAATCTCTATCCACAAACATCAATCCTCATCACTCAACCCTCAACACTCAGTCCCCAATCCTCAATCTTCAATCCTCTAACCTCAACCCTCATTCCTCAATCCTCAATCCTCAATCCTCAATCCTCAATCCTCAACCTTCAATCCTCAATACTCAATCTTCAATCCTCAATACTCAATCCTCAATCCTCAATATTCAATCCTCAATACTCAATCTTCAATCCTCAATCCGCAATCATCAATCCTCAATCCTCAATCCTCAGTCATCAATCCTCAAACCTCAGTCCTCATCCTCAATTCTCAATCCGCAACCCTCAATCCTCAAACCACAATCCTCAACTGTCAGTCCTCGTCCTCAATCCTCAACCCCCAATCCTCAAACCTCAATCTTCAATCATCAATACTCAATCTTCAATCCTCAATCCTCAACCCTCAGACCTCAGACCTCGAACCTCAATCCTCAACCCTCAGCCCTCATCGTCAATCCTCGAACCTCAATCCTCAATCCTCAATCGTCAATGCTCAATCCTCAATCATCAATCCTCAATACTCAATCTTCAATCCTCAATCCTTAATCCTCAGTCCTCATCCTCAATTCTCCATCTCAATCCTTAATCCTTAACCCTCAATCTTCAATCCTCAATCCTCAATCCTCAATCCTCAATACTCAACCTTCAATCCTCAATACTCAATCTTCAATCCCCAATCCTCAATCCTCAATCCTCAATCCTCAATCCTCAATATTCAACACAAAACCCTCAACCATCAATCCTCAATACTCAACAATCTATCCTCAATTCTCAATACTCAATAGAATACCCTGAATTCTCATAGTTCAATACTCAATCCACAAAAATCAATAATCAAATCTCAACCCTCAAACATCAATTCTCAACTCTCAATCCTCAACACTCAGTCCTCTCTCTTCAATCCTCCATCCTCAATCCTCAATCCTCGATCTTCAATCCTCAATACTCAATCTTCAATCCTCAATCCTCAGTCCCCAAACCTCAATTCTGAATCCTCAATCCTGAATCCTCAATCTTCAGCCCTCAGTCCTCGACTATCAACTGTCAATCCTCAATCCTCAATAGAATATCCTCAATTCACAGTTTTCCATACTCGATACTCAATCTGCAATCTTCAAATCTCTATCCACAAACATTAATTCTCATCACTCAACCCTCAACACTCAGTCCCCAATCCTCAATCTTCAATCCTCAATCCTCAATTCTCAATCCTCAACCCTCAGACCTCAGACCTCGAACCTCAATCCTCAACCCTCAGCCCTCATCGTCAATCCTCAAACCTCAATCCTCAATCCTCAATCCTCAATCCTCAATCCTCAATCCTCAATCCTCAATCCTCAATCCTCAATACTCAATCTTCAATCCTCAATCCTCAATCCTCAATCCTCAATCCTCACTCTTCAATCCTCAATACCCAATCCACAACCTTCAAACCTCAATCCACAATCCTCAATTCTCAATCCTCAATCCTCGGTCCTCACTCCTCAAACCTCAATCCTCAACCCTCAGCCCTCATCCTCAATCCTCAATCCTTATTCCTCAGTCCTCCACCTTCAATCCTCAATGCCCAGTCCTCAATCCTCAATCCTCAGTCCTCAATCCTCAACCCTCAGCCCTCGTCATCAATCCTCAACCCTCAATAATCAATCCGCAATCTTCAATCATCAGTACTCAATCTTCAATCCTCAATCCTCAATACTCAATCCTCAATCCTCAATACTCAATCCCCAGTCCTCAGTCCTCAATCTTCAATACTCAATCCGCCAATCCTCAATATTCAACACACAACCCTCAACCATCAATGGTCAATACTCAACCATCAATCCTCAATTCTCAATACTCAGTAGAATATCCTGAATTCTGAGTTTTCAATACTCAATCCTCAATCTTCAATCTTCAAATCTCCATCCACAAACATCAATTCTCATCTCTCAACCCTCAACACTCAGTCCTCAATATTCAATCCTCAATCCTCAATCCTCAATCTTCAATCCTCAATACTCAATCTTCAATCCTCAATCCTCAGTCCTCAAACCTCAATTCTGAATCCTCAATCATGAATCCTCAATCTTCAGCCCTCAGTCCTCGACTATCAATTGTCAATCCTCAATCCTCAATAGAATATCCTCAAATCACAGTTTTCAATACTCGATACTCAATCTGCAATCTTCAAATCTCTATCCACAAACATTAATTCTCATCACTCAACCCTCAACACTCTGTCCCCAATCCTGAATCTTCAATCCTCAATCCTCAATCCTCAATCCTCAATCCTCAATCCTCAATCCTCAATCTTCAATCCTCAATACTCAATCTTCAATCCTCAATCCTCAATCCTCAATCCTCAATCCTCATTCTTCAATCCTCAATACCCAATCCTCAATCTTCAATCCTCAATCCTCAATCCTCAATTCTCAATCCTCAATCCTCGGTCCTCACTCCTCAAACCCCAATCCTCAACCCTCAGCCCTCATCCTCAATCGTCAATCCTTATTCCTCAGTCCTCCACCTTCAATCCTCAATACTCAATTATCAATGCTCAATCTTCAATCCTCAATCCTCAATCCTTAATTCTCAACCCTCAATCCTCAGACCTCAGTCCTCAAACCTCAATCCTCAACCTTCAGCCCTCATCCTGGATCCTCAATCCTCAATCTTTAATCCCCAATCCTCAATCCTCAAGCCTCAATCCTCAATCATCAATCCTCAATCCTCAATCCTCAGTCATCAATCCTCAAACCTCAGTCCTCATCCTCAATCCTCAGTCCTCAAACCTCAACTGTCAGTCCTCGTCCTCAATCCGCAACCCTCAATCCTCAAACCTCAATCTTCAATCATCAATACTCAATCTTCAATCCTCAATCCTCTATCCTCAATCCTCATTCCTCAAACCTCAATCCTCGACCCTCAGTCCTTATCCTCAATTCTCAATTCTTAATCCTCAATCCTCAATCCTCAATCTTCAATCCCAAATAATCAATTTTCAATCCTAGATCCTCAATCCCCAATCCTCAATCCTTAATCCTCATTCTTCAGCCCTCAGTCCTCAACAATCAGTTGACAATCCTCAATCCTCAATAGAATATCCTCAATTCACAGTCTTCAATACTCAATACTCAATCTGCAACCTTCAAACCTCTATCCACAAGCATCAATTCTCATCACTGGACCCTCAACACTCAGTCCTCAATGTTCAATACTCAATCTTCAATCCACATTCTTCAATCGTCAATCTTCAACCCTCAATACTCAATCTTCGATCCTCCATCCTCAATCCTCAGTCCTCAAACCTCAATTCTGAATCCTCAATACTGAATCCTCAATCATCAGCCCTCAGTCCTCAACAATCAGGTGACAATCCTCAATCCTCAATAGAATATCCTCAATTCACAGTTTTCAATACACAATACTCAATCTGCAATCTTCAAATCTCTATCCACAAACATCAATTCTCATCACTCAACCCTCAACACTCAGTCCTCAATGTTCAATCCTCATTCCTCAATTCTCAATCTTCAATCCTCAATACTCAATCTTTAATCCTCAATCCTCAATCCTCAATCTTCAATCCTCAGTCCTCAATACTCAATCCTCAATCATCAATCCTCAATCTTCAATCCTCAATACTCAACCTTCAATCCTCAATCCTCAATCCTCAATCCTCAATCCTCATTCTTCAATCCTCAATACCCAATCCTCAATCTTCAATCCTCAATCCTCAATCCTCAATTCTCAATCCACAATCCTCAATCCTCAATCCTCAATCCTCAATCCTCAACATTCAATCCTCAATACTCAATCTTCAATCCTCAATCCTCAATCCTCAATCCTCAATCCTCAATCCTCAATCCTCAATCCTCAATCCTCAATCCTCAATATTCAACACAAAACCCTCAACCATCAATCCTCAATATTCAACAATCAATCCTCAATTCTCAATACTCAATAGAATACCCTGAATTCTCATCGTTCAATACTCAATCCACAAAAATTAATAATCAAATCTCAACCCTCAAACATCAATTCTCAACACTCAATCCTCAACACTCAGTCCTCTCTCTTCAATCCTCCATCCTCAGTCCTCAATCCTCAATCTTCAATCCTCAATACTCAATCTTCAATCCTCAATCCTCAGTCCTCAAACGTCAATTCTGAATCCTCAATCCTTAATCCTCAATCTTCAGCCCTCAGTCCTCGACAATCAATTGTCAATCCTCAATCCTCAATAGAATATCCTCAATTCACAGTTTTCAATACTCGATACTCAATCTGCAATCTTCAAATCTCTATCCACAAACATTAATTCTCATCACTCAACTCTCAACACTCAGTCCCCAATCCTCAATCTTCAATCCTCAATCCTCAATCCTCAATCCTCAATCCTCAATCCTCAATCCTCAATCCTCAATCTTCAATCCTCAATACTCAATCTTCAATCCTCAATCCTCAATCCTCATTCCTCAATCCTCATTCTTCAATCCTCAATACCCAATCCTCAATCTTCAGTCCTCAGTCCTCAATCCTCAATTCTCAATCCTCAATCCTCGGCCCACACTCCTCAAACCTCAATCCTCAACCGTCAGCCCTCATCCTCAATCCTCAATCCTTATTCCTCAGTCCTCCACCTTCAATCCTCAATACTCAATTATCAATGCTCAATCTTCAATCCTCAATCCTCAATCCTTAATTCTCAACCCTCAATCCTCAGACCACAGTCCTCAAACCTCAATCTTCAATCCTCAATAATCAATTTTCAATCCTAGATCCTCAATCCCCAATCCTCAATCCTTAATCCTCAATCTTCAATCCTCAATACTCAATATTCAATCCTCAGTCCTCAGTCCTCAATCCTCAATTCTGAATTCTCAATCCTGAAACCTCAATCTTCAGCCCTCAGTCCTCAACAATCAGTTGTCAATTCTCAATCCTCAATAGAATATCATCAATTCACAGTTTTCAATACTCAATGCTCAATCTGCAATCTTCAAATATGTATCCACAAACATCAATTCTCATCACACAACCCTCAACACTCAGTCCCCAATCCTCAATCTTCAATCCTCAATCCTCAATCCTCAATCCTCAATACTCAGTCCTCATTCCTCAAACCTCAATCCTCGACCCTCAGTCCTTATCCTCAATTCTCAATTCTCAATCCTCAATACTCAATCCTCAATCTTCAATCCCAAATAATCAATTTTCAATCCTAGATCCTCAATACCCAATCCTCAATCCTTAATCCTCAATCCTCAATTCTCAATCCTCAATCCTCAGTCCTCAGACCTCAAACCTCAATCCTCAACCCTCAGCCCTCATCGTCAGTCCTCAAACCTCAATCCTCAATCCTCAATCGTCAATCCTCAATCCTCAACCTTCAATCCTCAATACTCAATCTTCAATCCTCAATCCTCAATCCTCAATATTCAATCCTCAATACCCAATTTTCAATACTCAATCCGCAATCATCATACCTCAATCCTCAATCCTCTGTCATCAATCCTCAATCTTCAATACTCAATGGTCAATCCTCAGTCCTCAATACTCAATCCTCAATTCTCAATCCTCAATCCTCAGTCCTCAGTCCTCAAACCTCAATCCTCAACCATCAGCCCTCATCCTCAATCCTCAATCCTTATTCCTCTGTCCTCAACCTTCAATCCTCAATCGTCAATCCTCATTCTTCAATCCTCAATACCCAATCCTCAATCTTCAATCCTCAATCCTCAATCCTCAATTCTCAATCCTCAATCCTCGGTCCTCACTCCTCAAACCCCAATCCTCAACCCTCAGCCCTCATCCTCAATCGTCAAACCTTATTCCTCAGTCCTCCACCTTCAATCCTCAATTCTCAATCCTCAATCCTCAGTCCTCAGACCTCAAACCTCAATCATCAACCCCCAGCCCTCATCGTCAGTCCTCAAACCTCAATCCTCAATCCTCAATCGTCAATCCTCAATCCTCAATGTTCAATCCTCAATACTCAATCTTCAATCCTCAATCCTCAATCCTCAATCCTCAATATTCAATCCTCAATACCCAATTTTCAATACTCAATTTGCAATCATCATACCTCAATCCTCAATCCTCAGTCATCAATCCTCAATCTTCAATACTCAATGGTCAATCCTCAGTCCTCAATACTCTATCGTCAATCCTCAGTCCTCAATCCTCAATCCTCAATCCTCGTACCTCAAACCTCAATCCTCAATCCTCAATCCTCATCCTTCAATCCTCAATACCCAATCCTCAACCTTCAATCCTCAATCCTCAATCCTCAATTCTCAATCCTCAATCCTCAGTCCTCAGTCCTCAAACCTCAATCCTCAACCATCAGCCCTCATCCTCAATCCTCAATCCTTATTCCTCTGTCCTCAACCTTCAATCCTCAATACTCAATTTTCAATCCTCAATCCTCAATCCTCAATCCTCATTCCTCAAACATCAATCCTCAAACCTCAGTCCTCATCCTCAATCCTCGATCCTCAATCCTCAATCCTCAATCTTCAATCCTCAATCCTCAATCCTCAATTCTCAATCCTCAACCCTCAGACCTCAGACCTCGAACCTCAATCCTCAACCCTCAGCCCTCATCGTCAATCCTCAAACCTCGATCCTCAATCCTCAATCGTCAATGCTCAATCCTCAATCATCAATCCTCAATACTCAATCTTCAATCCTCAATCCTCAATCCTCAGTCCTCATCCTCAATTCTCCATCTCAATCCTCAATACTTAACCCTCAATCTTCAATCCTCAATCCTCAATCCTCAATCCTCAATACTCAACCTTCAATCCTCAATACTCAATCTTCAATCCCCAATCCTCAATCCTCAATCCTCAATCCTCAATCCTCAATATTCAACACAAAACCCTCAACCATCAATCCTCAATACTCAACAATCTATCCTCAATTCTCAATACTCAATAGAATACCCTGAATTCTCATAGTTCAATACTCAATCCACAAAAATCAATAATCAAATCTCAACCCTCAAACATCAATTCTCAACTCTCAATCCTCAACACTCAGTCCTCTCTCTTCAATCCTCCATCCTCAATCCTCAATCCTCGATCTTCAATCCTCAATACTCAATCTTCAATCCTCAATCCTCAGTCCCCAAACCTCAATTCTGAATCCTCAATCCTGAATCCTCAATCTTCAGCCCTCAGTCCTCGACTATCAACTGTCAATCCTCAATCCTCAATAGAATATCCTCAATTCACAGTTTTCCATACTCGATACTCAATCTGCAATCTTCAAATCTCTATCCACAAACATTAATTCTCATCACTCAACCCTCAACACTCAGTCCCCAATCCTCAATCTTCAATCCTCAATCCTCAATTCTCAATCCTCAACCCTCAGACCTCAGACCTCGAACCTCAATCCTCAACCCTCAGCCCTCATCGTCAATCCTCAAACCTCAATCCTCAATCCTCAATCCTCAATCCTCAATCCTCAATCCTCAATCCTCAATCCTCAATCCTCAATACTCAATCTTCAATCCTCAATCCTCAATCCTCAATCCTCAATCCTCACTCTTCAATCCTCAATACCCAATCCACAACCTTCAAACCTCAATCCACAATCCTCAATTCTCAATCCTCAATCCTCGGTCCTCACTCCTCAAACCTCAATCCTCAACCCTCAGCCCTCATCCTCAATCCTCAATCCTTATTCCTCAGTCCTCCACCTTCAATCCTCAATGCCCAGTCCTCAATCCTCAATCCTCAGTCCTCAATCCTCAACCCTCAGCCCTCGTCATCAATCCTCAACCCTCAATAATCAATCCGCAATCTTCAATCATCAGTACTCAATCTTCAATCCTCAATCCTCAATACTCAATCCTCAATCCTCAATACTCAATCCCCAGTCCTCAGTCCTCAATCTTCAATACTCAATCCGCCAATCCTCAATATTCAACACACAACCCTCAACCATCAATGGTCAATACTCAACCATCAATCCTCAATTCTCAATACTCAGTAGAATATCCTGAATTCTGAGTTTTCAATACTCAATCCTCAATCTTCAATCTTCAAATCTCCATCCACAAACATCAATTCTCATCTCTCAACCCTCAACACTCAGTCCTCAATATTCAATCCTCAATCCTCAATCCTCAATCTTCAATCCTCAATACTCAATCTTCAATCCTCAATCCTCAGTCCTCAAACCTCAATTCTGAATCCTCAATCATGAATCCTCAATCTTCAGCCCTCAGTCCTCGACTATCAATTGTCAATCCTCAATCCTCAATAGAATATCCTCAAATCACAGTTTTCAATACTCGATACTCAATCTGCAATCTTCAAATCTCTATCCACAAACATTAATTCTCATCACTCAACCCTCAACACTCTGTCCCCAATCCTGAATCTTCAATCCTCAATCCTCAATCCTCAATCCTCAATCCTCAATCCTCAATCCTCAATCTTCAATCCTCAATACTCAATCTTCAATCCTCAATCCTCAATCCTCAATCCTCAATCCTCATTCTTCAATCCTCAATACCCAATCCTCAATCTTCAATCCTCAATCCTCAATCCTCAATTCTCAATCCTCAATCCTCGGTCCTCACTCCTCAAACCCCAATCCTCAACCCTCAGCCCTCATCCTCAATCGTCAATCCTTATTCCTCAGTCCTCCACCTTCAATCCTCAATACTCAATTATCAATGCTCAATCTTCAATCCTCAATCCGCAATCCTTAATTCTCAACCCTCAATCCTCAGACCTCAGTCCTCAAACCTCAATCCTCAACCTTCAGCCCTCATCCTGGATCCTCAATCCTCAATCTTTAATCCCCAATCCTCAATCCTCAAGCCTCAATCCTCAATCATCAATCCTCAATCCTCAATCCTCAGTCATCAATCCTCAAACCTCAGTCCTCATCCTCAATCCTCAGTCCTCAAACCTCAACTGTCAGTCCTCGTCCTCAATCCGCAACCCTCAATCCTCAAACCTCAATCTTCAATCATCAATACTCAATCTTCAATCCTCAATCCTCTATCCTCAATCCTCATTCCTCAAACCTCAATCCTCGACCCTCAGTCCTTATCCTCAATTCTCAATTCTTAATCCTCAATCCTCAATCCTCAATCTTCAATCCCAAATAATCAATTTTCAATCCTAGATCCTCAATCCCCAATCCTCAATCCTTAATCCTCATTCTTCAGCCCTCAGTCCTCAACAATCAGTTGACAATCCTCAATCCTCAATAGAATATCCTCAATTCACAGTCTTCAATACTCAATACTCAATCTGCAACCTTCAAACCTCTATCCACAAGCATCAATTCTCATCACTGGACCCTCAACACTCAGTCCTCAATGTTCAATACTCAATCTTCAATCCACATTCTTCAATCGTCAATCTTCAACCCTCAATACTCAATCTTCGATCCTCCATCCTCAATCCTCAGTCCTCAAACCTCAATTCTGAATCCTCAATACTGAATCCTCAATCATCAGCCCTCAGTCCTCAACAATCAGGTGACAATCCTCAATCCTCAATAGAATATCCTCAATTCACAGTTTTCAATACACAATACTCAATCTGCAATCTTCAAATCTCTATCCACAAACATCAATTCTCATCACTCAACCCTCAACACTCAGTCCTCAATGTTCAATCCTCATTCCTCAATTCTCAATCTTCAATCCTCAATACTCAATCTTTAATCCTCAATCCTCAATCCTCAATCTTCAATCCTCAGTCCTCAATACTCAATCCTCAATCATCAATCCTCAATCTTCAATCCTCAATACTCAACCTTCAATCCTCAATCCTCAATCCTCAATCCTCAATCCTCATTCTTCAATCCTCAATACCCAATCCTCAATCTTCAATCCTCAATCCTCAATCCTCAATTCTCAATCCACAATCCTCAATCCTCAATCCTCAATCCTCAATCCTCAACATTCAATCCTCAATACTCAATCTTCAATCCTCAATCCTCAATCCTCAATCCTCAATCCTCAATCCTCAATCCTCAATCCTCAATCCTCAATCCTCAATATTCAACACAAAACCCTCAACCATCAATCCTCAATATTCAACAATCAATCCTCAATTCTCAATACTCAATAGAATACCCTGAATTCTCATCGTTCAATACTCAATCCACAAAAATTAATAATCAAATCTCAACCCTCAAACATCAATTCTCAACACTCAATCCTCAACACTCAGTCCTCTCTCTTCAATCCTCCATCCTCAGTCCTCAATCCTCAATCTTCAATCCTCAATACTCAATCTTCAATCCTCAATCCTCAGTCCTCAAACGTCAATTCTGAATCCTCAATCCTTAATCCTCAATCTTCAGCCCTCAGTCCTCGACAATCAATTGTCAATCCTCAATCCTCAATAGAATATCCTCAATTCACAGTTTTCAATACTCGATACTCAATCTGCAATCTTCAAATCTCTATCCACAAACATTAATTCTCATCACTCAACTCTCAACACTCAGTCCCCAATCCTCAATCTTCAATCCTCAATCCTCAATCCTCAATCCTCAATCCTCAATCCTCAATCCTCAATCCTCAATCTTCAATCCTCAATACTCAATCTTCAATCCTCAATCCTCAATCCTCATTCCTCAATCCTCATTCTTCAATCCTCAATACCCAATCCTCAATCTTCAGTCCTCAGTCCTCAATCCTCAATTCTCAATCCTCAATCCTCGGCCCACACTCCTCAAACCTCAATCCTCAACCGTCAGCCCTCATCCTCAATCCTCAATCCTTATTCCTCAGTCCTCCACCTTCAATCCTCAATACTCAATTATCAATGCTCAATCTTCAATCCTCAATCCTCAATCCTTAATTCTCAACCCTCAATCCTCAGACCACAGTCCTCAAACCTCAATCTTCAATCCTCAATAATCAATTTTCAATCCTAGATCCTCAATCCCCAATCCTCAATCCTTAATCCTCAATCTTCAATCCTCAATACTCAATATTCAATCCTCAGTCCTCAGTCCTCAATCCTCAATTCTGAATTCTCAATCCTGAAACCTCAATCTTCAGCCCTCAGTCCTCAACAATCAGTTGTCAATTCTCAATCCTCAATAGAATATCATCAATTCACAGTTTTCAATACTCAATGCTCAATCTGCAATCTTCAAATATGTATCCACAAACATCAATTCTCATCACACAACCCTCAACACTCAGTCCCCAATCCTCAATCTTCAATCCTCAATCCTCAATCCTCAATCCTCAGTCCTCAATCTTCAATCCTCAATACTCAATCTTCAATCCTCAATCCTCAGTCCTCAAACCTCAATTCTGAATCCTCAACCCTGAATCCTCAATCATCAGCCCTCAGTCCTCAACAATCAGTTGTCAATCCTCAATCTTCAGTATAATATCCTCAATTCACAGTTTTCAATACTCAATACCCAATCTGCAATCTTCAAATCTCTAACCACAAACATCAATTCTCATCACTCAACCCTCAACACTCAATCCTCAATGTTCAATCCGCAATCCTCAATTCTCAATCTTCGATCCTCAATACTGTATCTTCAATCCTCAATCCTCAATCCTCAATCCTCAATCCTCAATCCTGAATATTCAATCCTCAGTCCCCAATCCTCAATCCTCAATCTTCAATCCTCATCCTTCAATCCTCAATACCCAATCCTCAATCTTCAATCCTCAATCCTCAATCCTCAATCCTCAATCCTCAATATTCAATACTCAATCGTCAATCCTCAATCCTCATTCCTCAAACATCAATCCTCAAACCTCAGTCCTCATCCTCAATCCCCGATCCTCAATCCTCAATCCTCAATCTTCAATCCTCAATCCTCAATCCTCAATTCTCAATCCTCAACCCTCAGACCTCAGACCTCGAACCTCAATCCTCAACCCTCAGCCCTCATCGTCAATCCTCAAACCTCGATCCTCAATCCTCAATCGTCAATGCTCAATCCTCAATCATCAATCCTCAATACTCAATCTTCAATACTCAATCCTCAATCCTCAGTCCTCATCCTCAATTCTCCATCTCAATCCTCAATACTTAACCCTCAATCTTCAATCCTCAATAATCAATCTCCAATCCTAGATCCCCAGTCCCGAATCCTCAATCCTTAATCCTCAATCTTCAATCCTCAATCCCCAGTCCCCAATCTTCAATCCTCAATCCTCAATCCTCAATCCTCAATTCTCAACCTTCAATCCTCAATACTCAACCTTCAATCCTCAATCCTCAATCCTTAATCCTCAATCATCAATCCTCAATCTTCAATCCTCAATACTCAACCTTCAATCCTCAATCCTCAATCCTCAATCCTCAATCCTCATTCTTCAATCCTCAATACCCAATCCTCAATCTTCAATCCTCAATCCTCAATCCTCAATTCTCAATCCACAATCCTCAATCCTCAATCCTCAATCCTCAATCCTCAACATTCAATCCTCAATACTCAATCTTCAATCCTCAATCCTCAATCCTCAAACCTCAATCCTCAATCCTCAATCCTCAATCCTCAATCCTCAATATTCAACACAAAACCCTCAACCATCAATCCTCAATATTCAACAATCAATCCTCAATTCTCAATACTCAATAGAATACCCTGAATTCTCATCGTTCAATACTCAATCCACAAAAATTAATAATCAAATCTCAACCCTCAAACATCAATTCTCAACACTCAATCCTCAACACTCAGTCCTCTCTCTTCAATCCTCCATCCTCAGTCCTCAATCCTCAATCTTCAATCCTCAATACTCAATCTTCAATTCTCAATCCTCAGTCCTCAAACGTCAATTCTGAATCCTCAATCCTTAATCCTCAATCTTCAGCCCTCAGTCCTCGACAATCAATTGTCAATCCTCAATCCTCAATAGAATATCCTCAATTCACAGTTTTCAATACTCGATACTCAATCTGCAATCTTCAAATCTCTATCCACAAACATTAAATCTCATCACTCAACTCTCAACACTCAGTCCCCAATCCTCAATCTTCAATCCTCAATCCTCAATCCTCAATCCTCAATCCTCAATCCTCAATCCTCAATCTTCAATCCTCAATACTCAATCTTCAATCCTCAATCCTCAATCCTCATTCCTCAATCCTCATTCTTCAATCCTCAATACCCAATCCTCAATCTTCAGTCCTCAGTCCTCAATCCTCAATTCTCAATCCTCAATCCTCGGTCCTCACTCATCAAACCTCAATCCTCAACCCTCAGCCCTCATCCTCAATCCTCAATCCTTATTCCTCAGTCCTCCACCTTCAATCCACAATACTCAATTATCAATACTCAATCTTCAATCCTCAATCCTCAATCCTTAATTCTCAACCCTCAATCCTCAGACCACAGTCCTCAAACCTCAATCCTCAACCTTCAGCCCTCATCCTGGATCCTCAATCCTCAATCTTCAATCCTCAATCCTCAATCCTCAAGCCTCAATCCTCAATCCTCAATCCTCAGTCCTCAAACCTCAATCCTGAATCCTCAATCCTCAGTCCTCAACCTTCAGACTTCAGACCTCAACAATCAGTTGTCAATCCTCAATACTCAATAGAATATCATCAATTCACAGTTTTCAATACTCAATACCCAATCTGCAATCTTCAAATCTCTATCCACAAACATCAATTCTCATCACTCAACCCTCAACACTCAGTCCTCGTCCTCAACCATCAACCCTCAATCCTCAATCCTGAATCTTCAATCATCAATACTCAATCTTCAATCCTCAATCCTCAATCCTCAATCCTCAAACCACAATCCTCAACTGTCAGTCCTCGTCCTCAATCCTCAACACTCAATCCTCAATTCTCAATCTTCAATCATCAATACTCAATCTTCAATCCTCAATCCTCAATCCTCAATCCTCATTCCTCAAACCTCAATCCTCAACCCTCAGTCCTTATCCTCAATTCTCAATTCTCAATACTCAATCCTCAATCCTCAATCTTCAATCCTCAATAATCAATTTTCAATCCTAGATCCTCAATCCCCAATCCTCAATCCTTAATCCTCAATCTTCAATCCTCAATACTCAATATTCAATCCTCAGTCCTCAGTCCTCAATCCTCAATTCTGAATTCTCAATCCTGAAACCTCAATCTTCAGCCCTCAGTCCTCAACAATCAGTTGTCAATTCTCAATCCTCAATAGAATATCATCAATTCACAGTTTTCAATACTCAATGCTCAATCTGCAATCTTCAAATATCTATCCACAAACATCAATTCTCATCACACAACCCTCAACACTCAGTCCCCAATCCTCAATCTTCAATCCTCAATCCTCTTTCCTCAATCCTCAATCCTCAATCTTCAATCCTCAATACTCAATCTTCAATCCTCAATCCTCAGTCCTCAAACCTCAATTCTGAATCCTCAACCCTGAATCCTCAATCATCAGCCCTCAGTCCTCAACAATCAGTTGTCAATCCTCAATCCTCAGTATAATATCCTCAATTCACAGTTTTCAATACTCAATACCCAATCTGCAATCTTCAAATCTCTAACCACAAACATCAATTCTCATCACTCAACCCTCAACACTCAATCCTCAATGTTCAATCCGCAATCCTCAATTCTCAATCTTCGATCCTCAATACTGTATCTTCAATCCTCAGTCCTCAATCCTCAACCCTCAGCCCTCGTCATCAATCCTCAACCCTCAATAATCAATCCGCAATCTTCAATCATCAATACTGAATCTTCAATCCTCAATCCTCAATACTCAATCCTCAATCCTCAATACTCAATCCCCAGTCCTCAGTCCTCAATCTTCAATCCTCAATCCGCAATCATCAATCCTCAATCCTCAATCCTCAGTCATCAATCCTCAATCTCCAATACTCAATCGTCAATCCTCAGTCCACAACCCTCAATCCTCAATCCTCGTATCTCAAACCTCAATCCTCAACCCTCAGTCCCCATGCTCAATTCTCAATTCTCAACCCTCAATCCTCAACCCTCAATCTTCAATCCTCAATAATCAATCTCCAATCCTAGATCCCCAGTCCCCAATCCTCAATCCTTAATCCTCAATCTTCAATCCTCAATCCCCAGTCCTCAATCTTCAATCCTCAATGCTCAATCCTCAATCCTCAATCCTCAATTCTCAATCCTCAATCCTCAGTCCTCAGTCCTCAAACCTCAATCCTCAACCACCAGCCCTCATCCTCAATCCTCAATCCTGATTCCTCTGTCCTCAACCTTCAATCCTCAATACTCAATTTTCAACCCTCAATCCTCAATCCTCAATCCTCAATCCTAAATCCTCAATCATCAATCCTCAATCTTCAATACTCAATCCTCAATCCTCAATCCTGAATCCTCAATACTAAACCATCAATCCTCAATTCTCAATACTCAATAGAACATCCCGAATTCTCAGGATTCAATACTAAAACCTCAAACCTCAAACCTCAGTCATCATCCTCAGTCCTCAATCCTCAATCGTCAATCCTCAACCTTCAATCCTCAACATTCAACCTTCAACCCTCAATCCCCAATCCTCAATCGTCAATCCGCAATCCTCAATCCTCAGTCATCAATCCTCAACCTTCAATACTCAATTCTCAATCCTCAATCCTCAATCCTCAGTCCTCAATCCTCATTCCTCAAACCTCAAACCTCAAACCTCAGTCCTCATCCTCAATTCTCGATCCTCAATCCTCAATCCTCAATCTTCAATCCTCAATCCTCAATCCTCGATTCTCAATTCCCAACCCTCAGACCTCAGACCTCGAACCTCAATCCTCAACCCTCAGCCCTCATCGTCAATCCTCAAACTTCAATCCTCAATCCTCAATCGTCAATGCTCAATCCTCAATCATCAATCCTCAATACTCAATCTTCAATCCTCAATCCTCAATCCCCAGTCCTCATCCTCAATTCTCAATCTCAACCCTCAATCCTTAACCCTCAATCTTCAATCCTCAATAATCAATCTCCAATCCTAGATCCCCAATCCCCAATCCTCAATCCTTAATCCTCAATTCTCAACCTTCAATCCTCAATACTCAACCTTCAATCCTAAATCCTCAATCCTAAATCCTCAATCCTCAATCCTCAATCCTCAATATTCAACACAAAACCCTCAGCCATCAATCCTCAATACTCAACAATCAATCCCCAATTCTCAATACTCAATAGAATACCCTGAATTCTCATCGTTCAATACTCAATCCACAAAAATCAATAATCAAATCTCAACCCTCAAACATCAATTCTCAACTCTCAATCCTCATCACTCAGTCCTCTCTCTTCAATCCTCCATCCTCAATCCTCAATCCTCAATCTTCAATCCTCAATACTCAATCCTCAGTCCTCAAACCTCAATTCTGAGTCCTCAATCCTGAATCCTCAATCTTCAGCCCTCAGTCCTCGACTATCAATTGTCATTCCTCAATCCTCAATAGAATATCCTCAATTCACAGTTTTCAATACTCGATACTCAATCTGCAATCTTCAAATCTCTATCCACAAACATTAATTCTCATCACTCAACCCTCAACACTCTGTCCCCAATCCTGAATCTTCTATCCTCAATCCTCAATCCTCAATCCTCAATCCTCAATCCTCAATCCTCATTCTTCAATCCTCAATACCCAATCCTCAATCTTCAATCCTCAATCCTCAATCCTCAATTCTCAATCCTCAATCCTCGGTGCTCACTCCTCAAACCTCAATCCTCAACCCTCAGCCCTCATCCTCAATCCTCAATCCTTATTCCTCAGTCCACCACCTTCAATCCTCAATACTCAATTATCAATGCTCAATCTTCAATCCTCAATCCTCAATCCTTAATTCTCAACCCTCAATCCTCAGACCTCAGTCCTCAAACCTCAATCCTCAACCTTCAGCCCTCATCCTGGATCCTCAATCCTCAATCTTCAAACCTCAATCCTCAATCCTCAAGCCTCAATCCTCAATCCTCAATCCTCAGTCCTCAAACCTCAATCCTGAAACCTCAATCCTCAGTACTCAAACTTCAGACTTCAGACCTCAACAATCAGTTGTCAATCCTCAATCCTCAATAGAATATCATCAATTCACAGTTTACAATACTAAATTCTCAATCTGCAATCTTCGAATCTCTATCCACAAACATCAATCCTCATCACTCAACCCTCAACACTCAGTCCCCAATCCTCAATCTTCAATCCTTTATCCTCAACCCTCATTCCTCAATCCTCAATCCTCAATCCTCAATCCTCAATCCTCAACCTTCAATCCTCAATACTCAATCTTCAATCCTCAATACTCAATCCTCAATTCTCAATATTCAATCCTCAATACTCAATCTTCAATCCTCAATCCGCAATCATCAATCCTCAATCCTCAATCCTCAGTCATCAATCCTCAAACCTCAGTCCTCATCCTCAATTCTCAATCCGCAACCCTCAATCCTCAAACCGCAATCCTCAACTGTCAGTCCTCGTCCTCAATCCTCAACCCTCAATCCTCAAACCTCAATCTTCAGTCATCAATACTCAATCCTCAATCCTCAATCGTCAATCCTCAATACTCAATCTTCAATCCTCAATCCTCAATCCTCAATCCTCAATCCTCATTCTTCAATCCTCAATACCCAATCCTCAATCTTCAATCCTCAATCCTCAATCCTCAATTCTCAATCCTCAATCCTCGGTGCTCACTCCTCAAACCTCAATCCTCAACCCTCAGCCCTCATCCTCAATCCTCAATCCTTATTCCTCAGTCCACCACCTTCAATCCTCAATTCTCAATTATCAATGCTCAATCTTCAATCCTCAATCCTCAATCCTTAATTCTCAACCCTCAATCCTCAGACCTCAGTCCTCAAACCTCAATCCTCAACCTTCAGCCCTCATCCTGGATCCTCAATCCTCAATCTTCAAACCTCAATCCTCAATCCTCAAGCCTCAATCCTCAATCCTCAATCCTCAGTCCTCAAACCTCAATCCTGAAACCTCAATCCTCAGTACTCAACCTTCAGACTTCAGACCTCAACAATCAGTTGTCAATCCTCAATCCTCAATAGAATATCATCAATTCACAGTTTACAATACTAAATTCTCAATCTGCAATCTTCGAATCTCTATCCACAAACATCAATCCTCATCACTCAACCCTCAACACTCAGTCCCCAATCCTCAATCTTCAATCCTTTATCCTCAACCCTCATTCCTCAATCCTCAATCCTCAATCCTCAATCCTCAACCTTCAATCCTCAATACTCAATCTTCAATCCTCAATACTCAATCCTCAATTCTCAATATTCAATCCTCAATGCTCAATCTTCAATCCTCAATCCGCAATCATCAATCCTCAATCCTCAATCCTCAGTCATCAATCCTCAAACCTCAGTCCTCGTCCTCAATTCTCAATCCGCAACCCTCAATCCTCAAACCGCAATCCTCAACTGTCAGTCATCGTCCTCAATCCTCAACCCTCAATCCCCAAACCTCAATCTTCAATCATCAATACTCAATCTTCAATCCTCAATCCTCAATCCTCAATCCTCATTCCTCAAACCTCAATCCTCAACCATCAGTCCTTATCCTCAATTCTCAATTCTCAATCCTCAATCCTCAATCCTCAATCTTCAATCCCAAATAATCAATTTTCAATCCTAGATCCTCAATCCCCAATCCTCAATCCTTAATCCTCAATCCTCAATTCTCAATCCTCAATCCTCAGTCCTCAGACCTCAAACCTCAATCCTCAACCCTCAGCCCTCATCGTCAATCCTCAAACCTCAATCCTCAATCCTCAATCGTCAATCCTCAATCCTCAATCTTCAGTCCACAATACTCAACCTTCAATCCTCAATCCTCAATCATCAATCCTCAATATTCAATCCTCAATACTCAATTTTCAATACTCAATTCGCAATCATCAATCCTCAATCCTGAATCCTCAGTCATCAATCCTCAATCTTCAATACTCAATCGTCAATCCTCAGTCCTCAGTCCTCAATCCTCAATCCTCGTACCTCAAACCTCAATCCTCAACCCTCAGGCCTCATCCCCAATTCTCAATCCTCAATCCTCAATCCTCAACCCTCAAGCTTCAATCCTCAATAATCAATCTCCAATCCTAGATCCCCAATCCCCAATCCTCAATCCTTAATCCTCAATCTTCAATCCTCAATCCCCAGTCCTCAATCTTCAATCCTCAATGCCCAGTCCTCAATCCTCAATCCTCAGTCCTCAATCCTCAACCCTCAGCCCTCGTCATCAATCCTCAACCCTCAATAATCAATCCGCAATCTTCAATCATCAATACTGAATCTTCAATCCTCAATCCTCAATACTCAATCCTCAATCCTCAATACTCAATCCCCAGTCCTCAGTCCTCAATCTTCAATACTCAATCCGCCAATCCTCAATATTCAACACACAACCCTCAACCATCAATCCTCAATACTCAACCATCAATCCTCAATTCTCAATACTCAGTAGAATATCCTGAATTCTCAGTTTTCAATACTCAATCCTCAACCTTCAATCTTCAAATCTCCATCCACAGACATCAATTCTCATCTCTCAACCCTCAACACTCAGTCCTCAATATTCAATCCTCAATCCTCAATCCTCAATCTTCAATCCTCAATACTCAATCTTGAATCCTCAATCGTCAATTCTCAATCTTCAATCCTCAACCCTCAATCCTCAATCCTCAATATTCAATCCTCAATACTCAATCTTCAATCCTCAATCCGCAATCATCAATCCTCAATCCTCAATCCTCAGTCATCAATCCTCAATCTCCAATACTCAAACGTCAATCCTCAGTCCACAACCCTCAATCCTCAATCCTCGTATCTCAAACCTCAATCCTCAACCCTCAGTCCCCATGCTCAATTCTCAATTCTCAACCCTCAATCCTCAACCCTCAATCTTCAATCCTCAATAATCAATCTCCAATCCTAGATCCCCAGTCCCCAATCCTCAATCCTCAGTCCTCAAACCTCAATTCTGAATCGTCAATCCTGAATCCTCAATCTTCAGCCCTCAGTCCTCGACTATCAATTGTCATTCCTCAATCCTCAATAGAATATCCTCAATTCACAGTTTTCAATACTCGATACTCAATCTGCAATCTTCAAATCTCTATCCACAAACATTAATTCTCATCACTCAACCCTCAACACTCTGTCCCCAATCCTGAATCTTCTATCCTCAATCCTCAATCCTCAATCCTCAATCCTCAATCCTCAATTCTCAATCCTCAATCCTCAGTCCTCAGTCCTCAAACCTCAATCCTCAACCATCAGCCCTCATCCTCAATCCTCAATCCTTATTCCTCTGTCCTCAACCTTCAATCCTCAATACTCAATTTTCAATCCTCAATCCTCAATCCTCAATCCTCAATCCTAAATCCTCAATCATCAATCCTCAATCCTCAATACTCAATCCTCAATCCTCAATCCTGAATCCTCAATACTAAACCATCAATCCTCAATTCTTAATACTCAATAGAACATCCTGAATTCTCAGGATTCAATACTAAAACCTCAAACCTCAAACCTCAGTCATCATCCTCAATCCTCAATCCTCAATCGTCAATCCTCAACCTTCAATCCTCAACACTCAACCTTCAACACTCAATCCCCAACCCTCAATCGTCAATCCGCAATCCTCAATCCTCAGTCATCAATCCTCAACCTTCAATACTCAATCCTCAATCCTCAATCCTCAATCCTCAATCCTCAATCCTCATTCCTCAAACCTCAATCTTCAAACCTCAGTCCTCATCCTCAATTCTCAATCCTCAATCCTCAATCCTCAATCTTCAATCCTCAATCCTCAATCCTCAATTCTCAATCCTCAACTCTCAGACCTCAGACCTCGAACCTCAATCCTCAACCCTCAGCCCTCATCGTCAATCCTCAAACCTCAATCCTCAATCCTCAATCGTCAATGCTCAATCCTCAATCATCAATCCTCAATACTCAATCTTCAATCCTCAATCCTTAATCCTCAGTCCTCATCCTCAATTCTCCATCTCAATCCTCAATCCTTAACCCTCAATCTTCAATCCTCAATCTTCAATCCTCAATCCTCAGTACTCAACCTTCAATCCTCAATACTCAATCTTCAATCCTCAATCCTCAATCCTCAATTCTCAATCCTCAATCCTCAATCCTCAATATTCAACACAAAACCCTCGACCATCAATCCTCAATACTCAACAATCAATCCTCAATTCTCAATACTCAATAGAATACTCTGAATTCTCATCGTTCAATACTCAATCCACAAAAATCAATAATCAAATCTCAACCCTCAAACATCAATTCTCAACTCTCAATCCTGAACACTCAGTCCTCTCTCTTCAATCCTCCGTCCTCAATCCTCAATCCTCAACCTTCAGTCCTCAATACTCAATCTTCAATCCTCAATCCTCAGTCCTCAAACCTCAATTCTGAATCCTCATTCCTGAATCCTCAATCTTCAGCCCTCAGTCCTCGACTATCAATTGTCAATCCTCAATCCTCAATAGAATATCCTCAATTCACAGTTTTCAATACTCGATACTCAATCTGCAATCTTCAAATCTCTATCCACAAACATTAATTCTCATCACTCAACCCTGAACACTCAGTCCCCAATCCTCAATCTTCAATCCTCAATCCTCAATCCTCAATCCTCAATCCTCAATCCTCAATCCTCAATCTTCAATCCTCAATACTCAATCTTCAATCGTCAGTCCTCAATCCTCAATCCTCAATCCTCATTCTTCAATCCTCAATACCCAATCCTCAATCTTCAATCCTCAATCCTGAATCCTCAATTCTCAATCCTCAATCCTCGGTCCTCACTCCTCAAACCCCAATCCTCAACCCTCAGCCCTCATCCTCAATCCTCAATCCTTATTCCTCAGTCCTCCACATTCAATCCTCAATACTCAATTATCAATGCTCAATCCTCAATCCTCAATCCTCAATCCTCAATCTTCAATCCTCAATACTCAATCTTCAATCCTCAATACTCAATCCTCAATCCTCAATATTCAATCCTCAATACTCAATCTTCAATCCTCAATCCGCAATCATCAATCCTCAATCCTCAATCCTCAGTCATCAATCCTCAAACCTCAGTCCTCATCCTCAATCCTCAGTCCTCAAACCTCAACTGTCAGTCCTCGTCCTCAATCCTCAACCCTCAATCCTCAAACCTCAATCTTCAATCATCAATACTCAATCTTCAATCCTCAATCCTCTATCCTCAATCCTCATTCCTCAAACCTCAATCCTCAACCCTCAGTCCTTATCCTCAATTCTCAATTCTCAATCCTCAATCCTCAATCCTCAATCTTCAATCCCAAATAATCAATTTTCAATCCTAGATCCTCAATCCCCAATCCTCAATCCTTAATCCTCAATCTTCAATCCTCAATACTCAATCTTCAATCCTCAGTCCTCAGTCCTCAAACCTCAATTCTGAATCCTCAATTCTGAATCCTCAATCTTCAGCCCTCAGTCCTCGACAATCAATTGTCAATCCTCAATCCTCAATAGAATATCCTCAATTCACAGTTTTCAATACTCGATACTCAATCTGCAATCGTCAAATCTCTATCCACAAACATTAATTCTCATCACTCAACCCTCAACACTCAGTCCCCAATCCTCAATCTTCAATCCTCAATCCTCAATCCTCAATCCTCAATCCTCAATCCTCAATCCTCAATCTTCAATCCTCAATACTCAATCTTCAATCCTCAATCCTCAAGCCTCAATCCTCAATCCTCATTCTTCAATCCTCATTACCCAATCCTCAATCTTCAATCCTCAATCCTCAACCCTCAATCCTCAATTCTCAATCCTCAACCCTCAGACCTCAGACCTCGAACCTCAATCCTCAACCCTCAGCCCTCATCGTCAATCCTCAAACCTCAATCCTCAATCCTCAATCGTCAATGCTCAATAATCAATCATCAATCCTCAATACTCAATCTTCAATCCTCAATCCTCAATCCTCAGGCCGCATCCTCAATTCTCCATCTCAATCCTCAATCCTTAACCCTCAATCTTCAATCCTCAATAATCAATCTCCAATCCTAGATCCCCAATCCCCAATCCTCAATCCTTAATCCTCAATCTTCAATCCTCAATCCCCAGACCCCAATCTTCAATCCTCAGTCCTCAATCCTCAATCCTCAATTCTCAACCTTCAATCCTCAGTACTCAACCTTCAATCCTCAATACTCAATCTTCAATCCTCAATCCTCTATCCTCAATCCTCATTCCTCAAACCTCAATCCTCAACCCTCAGTCCTTATCCTCAATTCTCAATTCTCAATACTCAATCCTCAATCCTCAATCTTCAATCCCAAATAATCAATTTTCAATCCTAGATCCTCAATCCCCAATCCTCAATCCTTAATCCTCAATCTTCAATCCTCAATCCCCAGACCCCAATCTTCAATCCTCAGTCCTCAATCCTCAATCCTCAATTCTCAACCTTCAATCCTCAGTACTCAACCTTCAATCCTCAATACTCAATCTTCAATCCTCAATCCTCAATCCTCAATCCTCAATCCTCAATCCTCAATCCTCAATCTTCAATCCTCAATACTCAATCTTCAATCCTCAATCCTCAAGCCTCAATCCTCAATCCTCATTCTTCAATCCTCATTACCCAATCCTCAATCTTCAATCCTCAATCCTCAATCCTCAATTCTCTATCCTCAATCCTAAGTCCTCAGTCCTCAAACCTCAATCCTCAACCATCAGCCCTCATCCTCAATCCTCAATACTTATTCCTCTGTCCTCAACCTACAATCCTCAATACTTAATTTTCAATCCTCAATCCTCAATCCTCAATCCTCAATCCTAAATCGTCAATCATCAATCCTCAATCTTCAATACTCAATCCTCAATCCTCAATCCTGAATCCTCAATACTAAACCATCAATCCTCAATTCTTAATACTCAATAGAACATCCTGAATTCTCAGGATTCAATACTAAAACCTCAAACCTCAAACCTCAGTCATCATCCTCAATCCTCAATCCTCAATCGTCAATCCTCAACCTTCAATCCTCAACACTCAACCTTCAGCCCTCAATCCCCAATCCTCAATCGTCAATCCGCAATCCTCGATCCTCAGTCATCAATCCTCAACCTTCAATACTCAATCCTCAATCCTCAATCCTCAATCCTCAATCCTCAATCCTCATTCCTCAAACCACAATCCTCAAACCTCAGTCCTCATCCTCAATTCTCAATCCTCAATCCTCAATCCTCAATCTTCAATCCTCAATCCCCAATCCTGAATTCTCAATCCTCAACCCTCAGACCTCAGACCTCGAACCTCAATCCTCAACCCTCAGCCCTCATCGTCAATCCTCAAACCTCAATCCTCAATCCTCAATCGTCAATGCTCAATCCTCAATCATCAATCCTCAATCCTCAATCCTCAATTCTCAATCCTCAATCCTCAATTCTCAATCCTCAATCCTCAGTCCTCAGACCTCAAACCTCAATCCTCAACCCTCAGCCCTCATCGTCAATCATCAAACCTCAATCCTCAATCCTCAATCGTCAATCCTCAATCCTCAATCTTCAATCCTCAAGACTCAATCGTCAATCCTCAATCCTCAATCCTCAATCCTCAATATTCAATCCTCAATACCCAATTTTCAATACTCAATCCGCAATCATCATACCTCAATCCTCATTCATCAATTCTCAATCTTCAATACTCAATCGTCAAACCTCAGCCCTCAATCCTCAATCCTCAATCCTCTTTCCTCAAACCTCAATCCTCAAACCTCAGTCCCCATCCTCAATTCTCAACTCTAAACCCTCAATCCTCAACCCTCAATCTTCAATCCTCAATAATCAGTCTCCAATTCTAGATCCCCAATCCCCAATCCTTAATCCTTAATCCTCATTCTTCAATCCTCAATCCCCAGTCCTCAATCTTCAATCCTCAATGCACAATCCTCAATCCTCAATCCTCAGTCCTGAATCCTCAATCCTCAATACTCAATCCTCAACCTTCAATCCTCAATACTCAATCTTCAGTCCTCAATCCTCAATCCTGAATCCTCAATATTCAACACACAACCCTCAACCGTCAATCCTCAATACTCAACCATCAATCCTCAGTTCTCAATGCTCAATAGAATATCCTGAATTCTCAGGATTCAATACTAAAACCTCAAACCTCAAACCTCAGCCCTCATCCTCATTCCTCAATACTCAATCCTCAATCCTCAACCCTCAATCCTCGACACTCAATCTTCAATCCTCAATCCTCAATCCTCAATCCTCAATCCTCAGTCATCAATCCTCAACCGTCAATACTCAATCCTCAATCCTCAATCCTCAGTTCTCAATCCTCAATCCTCATTCCTCAAACCTCAATCCTCAAACCTCAGTCCTCATACTCAATTCTCAATTCTCAATCCTCAATCCTCAATCCTCAACCCTCTATCTTCAATCCTAAATAATCAATCTCCAATACTAGATCCTCAATCCCCAATCCTCAATCCTCAATATCCAATCCTAAATCTTCAACCCTCAATCCTCTATTATCAATCGTCAATCCTCAATCCTCAATCCTCTGTCCTCAAACATCAATCCTCAACCCTCAACCCTCAGTCCTCAGACCTCAAACCTCAATCCTCAACCTTCAGCCCTCATCCTCGATCCTCAATCCTCAATCTTCAATCCTCAATCCTCAATCCTCAAGCATCAATCCTCGTTCCTCAAACCACAATCCTCAACCCTCAGTCGTCATCCTCAATTCTCAATTCTCAATCCTCAATCCTCAACCCTCAATCTTCAATCCTCAATTCTCAACCTTCAGTCCTCAATACTCAACCGTCAATCCTCAATTCGCAATACTCAATGGAATATCCTGAATTCTCAGGATACAATACTCAAACCTCAATCCTCAACCCTCAGCCCTCATCCTCCATCCTCAATTCTCAATCCTCAATCCTCAACCTTCAGTCCCCAATACTCAATCTACAATCCTCAATCCTCAATCCTCAATCCTCAATCCTCAATCCTCATTCATCAATCCTCAATCTTCAATCCTCAATCCTCAATCCTCAATCCTCAATTCTCAATCCTCAATCCTCAGTCCTCAGTCCCCAAACCTCAATCCTCAACCGTCAGCCCTCATCGTCAATTCTCAATCCTCAATCCTCAATCCTCAACCTTCAATCCTCAATACTCAATCTTCAATCCACAATCCTCAATCTTCAATCCTCAATACTCAATCTTCAATCCTCAATCCTCAGTCCTCAATACTCAATCCTCAATTCTCAGTCCGCAATCCTCAATCTTCAATCCTCAATACTCAATCTTCAATTCTCAATACTCAATCCTCAATACTCATACTTCAATCCTCAATACCCAATCCTCAATCTTCAATCCTCAATCCTCAATCCTCAATTCTCAATCCTCAATCCTCAATCCTCAGACCTCAAACATCAATACTCAACCCTCAGTCCTCGTCCTCAATCCACAACCCTCAATCCTCAATCCTCAATCTTCAACCATCAATATTCAATCTTCGGTCCTCAATCCTCAATCCTCAATCCTCAATCCTCAATCCTCAATGTTCAATCCGCAATACCCAATCCTCAATCTTCAATCCTCAATCCTCAGTCCTCAATCCTCAATATTCAATCCTCAATCCTCAGTCCTCAAACCTCAATCCTGAATCCTCAATCCTGAATCCTCAATCTTCAGACATCAGTCCTCAACAATCAGTTGTCAATTCTCAATCCTCAATAGAATACCATCAACTCACAGTTTTCAATACTCAATACTCAATCTGAAATCTTTAAATCTCTATCCACAAACACCAATTCTCATCACTCAACCCTCAACACTCAGTCCCCAATCCTCAATCTTCAATCCTCGATCCTCAATCCTCAATCCTCAATCCTCAGTCCCCAATCCTCAATCCTCAATCCTCAATCCTCATCCTTCGATCCTCGATACCCAATCCTCAATCTTCAATCCTCAATCCTCAATCCTCAATTCTCAATCCTCAATCCTCAGTCCTCAGACCTCAAACCTCAATCCTCAACCCTCAGCCCTCATCGTCAATCATCAAACCTCAATCCTCAATCCTCAATCGTCAATCCTCAATCCTAAATCTTCAATCCTCAATACTCAATCGTCAATCCTCAATCCTCAATCCTCAATCCTCAATATTCAATCCTCAATACCCAATTTTCAATACTCAATCCGCAATCATCATACCTCAATCCTCAGTCATCAATTCTCAATCTTCAATACTCAATCGTCAATCCTCAGACCTCAATCCTCAATCCTCAATCCTCGTACCTCAAACCTCAATACTCAACCCTCAGTCCTCATCCTCAATTCTCTATTCTCAATACTCAATCCTCAACCCTCAATCTTCAATCCTCGATAATCAATCTCCAATCCTAGATCCCCAATCCCCAATCCTCAATCCTTAATCCTCAATCTTGAATCCTCAATCCCCAGTACTCAGTCTTCAATCCTCAATGCCCAATCCTCAATCCTCAATCCTCAGTCCTCAATCCTCAACCCTCAGTCCTCGTCATCAATCCTCAACCCTCAATAATCTATCCGCAATCTTCAATCATCAATACTCAATCTTCAATCCTCAATCCTCAATACTCAATCCCCAGTCCTCAGTCCTCAATATTCAATACTCAATCCGCCAATCCTCAATATTCAACACACAACCCTCAACCATCAATCCTCAATGCTCAACCATCAATCCTCAATTCTCAATACTCAGTAGAATATCCTGAATTCTCTGTTTTCAATACTCAATCCTCAATCTTCAATCTTCAAATATCCATCCACAAACATCAATTCTCATCTCTCAACCCTCAACACTCAGTCCTCAATCTTCAATACTCAATACTCAATCCTCAATCTTCAATTCCCAATACTCAATCTTCAATCCTCAATCCTCAATTCTCAATCTTCAATCCTCAACCCTCAATCCTCAATCCTCAATATTCAATCCTCAATACTCAATCTTCAATCCTCAATCCGCAGTCATCAATCCTCAATCCTCAATCCTCAGTCATCAATCCTCAATCTTCAATACTCAATCGTCAAACCTCAGCCCTCAATCCTCAATCCTCAATCCTCTTTCCTCAAACCTCAATCCTCAACCCTCAGTCCCCAGCCTCAATTCTCAATTCTCAACCCTCAATCCTCAACCCTCAATCTTCAATCCTCAATAATCAATCTCCAATCCTAGATCCCCAATCCCCAATCCTTAATCCTTAATCCTCAATCTTCAATCCTCAATCCCCAGTCCTCAATCTTCAATCCTCAATGCACTATCCTCAATCCTCAATCCTCAGTCCTGAATCCTCAATCCTCAATCCTCAATCCTCAACCTTCAATCCTCAATACTCAATCTTCAATCCTCAATCCTCAATCCTCAATCCTCAATCCTCAATCCTCAATCCTGAATCCTCAATATTCAACACACAACCCTCAACCATCAATCCTCAATACTCAACCATCAATCCTCAGTTCTCAATACTCAATAGAATATCCTGAATTCTCAGGATTCAATGCTCAAACCTCAAACCTCAAACCTCAGCCCTCATCCTCATTCCTCAATACTCAATCCTCAATCCTCAACCCTCAATCCTCGACACTCAATCTTCAATCCTCAATCCTCAATCCTCAATCCTCAATACTCAGTCACCAATCCTCAACCTTCAATACTCAATCCTCAATCCTCAATCCTCAGTCCTCAATCCTCAATCCTCATTCCTCAAACCTCAATCCTCAAACCTCAGTCCTCATACTCAATTCTCAATTCTCAATCCTCAATCCTCAATCCTCAACCCTCTATCTTCAATCCTAAATAATCAATCTCCAATACTAGATCCTCAATCCCCAATCCTCAATCCTCAACATCCAATCCTAAATCTTCAATCCTCAATCCTCTATTATCAATCGTCAATCCTCAATCCTCAATCCTCTGTCCTCAAACCTCAATCCTCAACCCTCAATCCTCAGTCCTCAGACCTCAAACCTCAATCCTCAACCTTCAGCCCTCATCCTCGATCCTCAATCCTCAATCTTCAATCCTCAATCCTCAATCCTCAAGCCTCAATCCTCAATCCTCAGTCCTCGGCCTCAAACCTCAACCCTCAATAATCAATCTTCAATCTTCACTCATCAATACTCAATCTTCCATCCTCAATCCTCAATACTCAATCCTCAATCCTCAATCCTCATTCTTCAATCCTCAATACCCAGTCCTCAATCTTCAATCCTCAATCCTCAATCCTCAATTCTCAATCCTCAATCCTCAGTCCTCAGTCCTAAAACCTCAACCTTCAAACCCTCAGCCCTCATCCTCAATCCTCAATCCTAATTCCTCAATCCTCAACCTTCAATCCTCAATTCTCAATCTTCAATCCCCAATAGTCAATATTCAATCCTCAATCCTCAGTCCTCAAACCTCAATTCTGAATCCTCAATCCTGCATCCTCAATCTTCAGCACTCAGTCCTCAACAATCCGTTGTCAGTCCTTAATCCCCAATAGAATATCATCAATTCACTGTTTTCAATGCTCAATACTCAATCTGCAATCTTCAAATCTCTATCCAGAAACATCAATTCTCATCACTCAACCCTGGACGCTCAGTCCTCAATGTTCAATCCTCAATCCTCAACTCTCAACCTTCAATCCTCAATACTGAATCTTCAATCCTCAATCCTCTATCCTCAATCCTCAATCCTCAATCCTCTGCAATCAATCCTCAATCATCAATACTCAATCGTCAATCCTCAGTACTCAATCCTCAATCCTCAATCCTCGTTCCTCAAACCACAATCCTCAACCCTCAGTCGTCATCCTCAATTCTCAATTCTCAATCCTCAATCGTCAACCCTCAATCTTCAATCCTCAATTCTCAACCTTCAGTCCTCAATACTCAACCGTCAATCCTCAATTCGCAATACTCAATAGAATATCCTGAATTCTCAGGATTCAATACTCAAACCTCAATCCTCAACCCTCAGCCCTCATCCTCCATCCTCAATTCTCAATCCTCAATCCTCAACCTTCAGTCCCCAATACTCAATCTACAATCCTCAATCCTCAATCCTCAATCCTCAATCCTCAATCCTCATTCATCAATTCTCAATCTTCAACACTCAATCCTCAGTCCTCAATCCTCAATCCTTAATCCTCAATCCTCAATCCTCATTCCTCAAACCTCAATGCTCAACCCTCAGTCCTCATACTCAATTCTCAATTCTCAATCCTCAATCCTCAATCCTCAACCTTCAATCCTCAATAATCAATTTTCATTCCTAGATCCTCAATCCCCAATCCTCAATCGTTAATCCTCAATCTTCAATCCTCAATCCCCAATCCTCAATCTTCAATCCTCAATGCTCCATCCTCTATCCTCAATCCTCAGTCCTCAATCCTCAATCCTCATTCCTTAAACATCAATCCTCAAACCTCAGTCCTCATCCTCAATTCTCAACCCTCAATCCTCAATCCTCAAACCACAATCCTCAACCTTCAGTCCTCGTCCACAATCCTCACCCTCAATCCTCAATCCTGAATCTTCAATCATCAATACTCAATCTTCAATCCTCAATCCTCAAACCTCAATCCTCATTCCTCAAACCTCAATCCTCAACCGTCAGTCCTTATCCTCAATTCTCAATTCTCAATCCTCAATCCTCAATCCTCAATCTTCAATCCTCAATAATCAATTTTCAATCCTAGATCCTGAATCGCCAGCCCTCAATCCTTAATCCTCAATCTTCAATCCTCAATACTCAATCTTCAATCCTCAGTCCTCAGTCCTCAATCCTCAATTCTGAATTCTCAATCCTGAATCCTCAATCTTCAGCCCTCAGTCCTCAACAATCAGTTGTCAATCCTCAATCCTCAATAGAATATCATCAATTCACAGTTTTCAATACCCAATGCTCAATCTGCAATCTTCAAATATCTATCCGCAGACATCAATTCTAATCACACAACCCTCAACACTCAGTCCCCAAACCTCAATCTTCAATCCTCAATCCTCAATCCTCAATCCTCAATCCTCAATCTTCAACCCTCAATACACAATCATCAATCCTCAATTCTCAATCCTCAATCCTCAACCCTCAATCCTCAATCGTCAGTCTTCAATCCTCAATACTCAATCTTCAATCTTCAATCATGATTCCTCAATCCTCAATCCTCATTCTTCAATCCTCAATACCCAATCCTCAATCTTCAATCCTCAATCCTCAATCCTCAATTCTCTATACTCAATCCTCAGACCTCAGTCCTCAAACCTCTATCCTCAGCCCTCAGCCCTCATCCTCAATCCTCAATCCTCAACCTCAATCCTCAATCTTCAATCCTCAATACTCAATCTTCAATCCGCAATCCTCAGTCCTCAAACCTCAATTCTGAATCCTCAATCCTGAATCCTCAATCTTCAGCCCTCAGTCCTCAACAATCGGTTGTCAATCCTCAATCCTCAATAGAATATCCTCAATTCACAGTTTTCAATACTCAATACTCAATCTGCAATCTTCAAATCTCTATCCACAAACATCAATCCTCATCACTCAACCCTCAACACTCAGTCCTCAATGTTCAATACTCAATCCTCAACTCTCAATCTTCAATCCTCAATACTGAATCTTCAATCCTCAATCCTCAATCCTCAATCCTCAATCCTCAATCCTCAGTCCCCAATCCTCAATCCTCAATCCTCAATCCTCGTTCTTCAATCCTCAATACCCAATCCTCAATCTTCAATCCTCAATCCTCAATCCTCAATTCTCAATCCTCAATCCTCAGTCCTCAGACCTCAAACCTCAATCCTCAACCCTCAGCCCTCATCCTCAATCCTCAAACCTCAATCCTCAATCCTCAATCGTCAATCCTCAATCCTCAATCTTCAATCCTCAATACTCAATCTTCAATCCTCAATCCTCAATCCTCAATCCTCAATATTCAATCCTCAATACCCAATTTTCAATACTCAAATCGCAATCATCATACCTCAATCCTCAATCCTCAGTCATCAATCCTCAATCTTCAATACTCAATCGTCAATCCTCAGTCCTCAATTCTCAATCCTCAATCCTCGTACATCAAACCTCAATCCTCAACCCTCAGTCCTCATCCTCAATTCTCAATTCTCAATCCTCAATCCTCAGACCTCAAACATCAATACTCAACTCTCAGTCCTCGTCCTCAATCCACAACCCTCAATCCTCAATTCTCAATCTTCAAGCATCAATATTCAATCTTCAATCCTCAATCCTGTATCCTCGATCCTCAATCCTCAATCTTCAATGCTCAATCCTCAATACCCAATCCTCAATCTTCAATCCTCAATCCTCAATCCTCAATCCTCAATTCTCAATCCTCAATCCTCAGTCCTCAGTCCCCAAACCTCAATCCTCAACCATCAGCCCTCATCGTCAATTCTCAATCCTCAATCCTCAATCCTCAACCTTCAATCCTCAATACTCAATCTTCAATCCACAATCCTCAATCTTCAATCCTCAATACTCAATCTTCAATCCTCAATCCTCAATCCTCAATCCTCAATACTCAATCCTCAATCCTCAGTCCTCAATCCTCAATCTTCAATCCTCAATACTCAATCTTCAATCCTCAATACTCAATCCTCAATCCTCAATCCTCATTCTTCTATCCTCAATACCCAATCCTCAATCTTCAATCCTCAATCCTCAATCCTCAATTCTCAATCCTCAATCCTCAATCCTCAACCTTCAATCCTCAATACTCAATCTTCAATCCACAATCCTCAATCTTCAATCCTCAATACTCAATCTTCAATCCTCAATCCTCAATTCTCAATTCTCAATCCTCAATCGTCAACCCTCAATCTTCAATCCTCAATTCTCAACCTTCAGTCCTCAATACTCAACCGTCAATCCTCAATTCGCAATACTCAATAGAATATCCTGAATTCTCAGGATTCAATACTCAAACCTCAATCCTCAACCCTCAGCCCTCATCCTCCATCCTCAATTCTCAATCCTCAATCCTCAACCTTCAGTCCCCAATACTCAATCTACAATCCTCAATCCTCAATCCTCAATCCTCAATCCTCAATCCTCATTCATCAATTCTCAATCTTCAACACTCAATCCTCAGTCCTCAATCCTCAATCCTTAATCCTCAATCCTCAATCCTCATTCCTCAAACCTCAATCCTCAACCCTCAGTCCTCATACTCAATTCTCAATTCTCAATCCTCAATCCTCAATCCTCAACCTTCAATCCTCAATAATCAATTTTCATTCCTAGATCCTCAATCCCCAATCCTCAATCGTTAATCCTCAATCTTCAATCCTCAATCCCCAATCCTCAATCTTCAATCCTCAATGCTCCATCCTCTATCCTCAATCCTCAGTCCTCAATCCTCAATCCTCATTCCTTAAACATCAATCCTCAAACCTCAGTCCTCATCCTCAATTCTCAACCCTCAATCCTCAATCCTCAAACCACAATCCTCAACCTTCAGTCCTCGTCCACAATCCTCACCCTCAATCCTCAATCCTGAATCTTCAATCATCAATACTCAATCTTCAATCCTCAATCCTCAAACCTCAATCCTCATTCCTCAAACCTCAATCCTCAACCGTCAGTCCTTATCCTCAATACTCAACCCTCAGTCCTCGTCCTCAATCCACAACCCTCAATCCTGAATCCTCAATCTTCAATCATCAATACTCAATCGTCAATCCTCAGTCCTCAATCCTCAATCCTCAATCCTCGTTCCTCAAACCACAATCCTCAACCCTCAGTCGTCATCCTCAATTCTCAATTCTCCATCCTCAATCGTCAACCCTCAATCTTCAATCCTCAATTCTCAACCTTCAGTCCTCAATACTCAACCGTCAATCCTCAATTCGCAATACTCAATAGAATATCCTGAATTCTCAGGATTCAATACTCAAACCTCAATCCTCAACCCTCAGCCCTCATCCTCCATCCTCAATTCTCAATCCTCAATCCTCAACCTTCAGTCCCCAATACTCAATCTACAATCCTCAATCCTCAATCCTCAATCCTCAATCCTCAATAATCAATTTTCAATCCTAGATCCTCAATCGCCAGTCCTCAATCCTTAATCCTCAATCTTCAATCCTCAATACTCAATCTTCAATCCTCAGTCCTCAGTCCTCAATCCTCAATTCTGAATTCTCAATCCTGAATCCTCAATCTTCAGCCCTCAGTTCTCAACAATCAGTTGTCAATCCTCAATCCTCAATAGAATATCATCAATTCACAGTTTTCAATACTCAATGCTCAATCTGCAATCTTCAAATATCTATCCACAGACATCAATTCTAATCACACAACCCTCAACACTCAGTCCCCAAACCTCAATCTTCAATCCTCAATCCTCAATCCTCAATCCTCAATCCTCAATCTTCAACCCTCAATACTCAATCATCAATCCTCAATTCTCAATCCTCAATCCTCAACCCTCAATCCTCAATCGTCAGTCTTCAATCCTCAATACTCAATCTTCAATCTTCAATCATGAATCCTCAATCCTCAATCCTCATTCTTCAATCCTCAATACCCAATCCTCAATCTTCAATCCTCAATCCTCAATCCTCAATTCTCTATATTCAATCCTCAGACCTCAGTCCTCAAACCTCTATCCTCAAACCTCAGCCCTCATCCTCAATCCTTAATCCTCAACCTCAATCCTCAATCTTCAATCCTCAATACTCAATCTTCAATCCGCAATCCTCAGTCCTCAAACCTCAATTCTGAATCCTCAATCCTGAATCCTCAATCTTCAGCCCTCAGTCCTCAACAATCGGTTGTCAATCCTCAATCCTCAATAGAATATCCTCAATTCACAGTTTTCAATACTCAATACTCAATCTGCAATCTTCAAATCTCTATCCACAAACATCAATCCTCATCACTCAACCCTCAACACTCAGTCCTCAATGTTCAATACTCAATCCTCAACTCTCAATCTTCAATCCTCAATACTGAATCTTCAATCCTCAATCCTCAATCCTCAATCCTCAATCCTCAATCCTCAGTCCCCAATCCTCAATCCTCAATCCTCAATCCTCGTTCTTCAATCCTCAATACCCAATCCTCAATCTTCAATCCTCAATCCTCAATCCTCAATTCTCAATCCTCAATCCTCAGTCCTCAGACCTCAAACCTCAATCCTCAACCCTCAGCCCTCATCCTCAATCCTCAAACCTCAATCCTCAATCCTCAATCGTCAATCCTCAATCCTCAATCTTCAATCCTCAATACTCAATCTTCAATCCTCAATCCTCAATCCTCAATCCTCAATATTCAATCCTCAATACCCAATTTTCAATACTCAAATCGCAATCATCATACCTCAATCCTCAATCCTCAGTCATCAATCCTCAATCTTCAATACTCAATCGTCAATCCTCAGTCCTCAATTCTCAATCCTCAATCCTCGTACATCAAACCTCAATCCTCAACCCTCAGTCCTCATCCTCAATTCTCAATTCTCAATCCTCAATCCTCAGACCTCAAACATCAATACTCAACTCTCAGTCCTCGTCCTCAATCCACAACCCTCAATCCTCAATTCTCAATCTTCAAGCATCAATATTCAATCTTCAATCCTCAATCCTGTATCCTCGATCCTCAATCCTCAATCTTCAATGCTCAATCCTCAATACCCAATCCTCAATCTTCAATCCTCAATCCTCAATCCTCAATCCTCAATTCTCAATCCTCAATCCTCAGTCCTCAGTCCCCAAACCTCAATCCTCAACCATCAGCCCTCATCGTCAATTCTCAATCCTCAATCCTCAATCCTCAACCTTCAATCCTCAATACTCAATCTTCAATCCACAATCCTCAATCTTCAATCCTCAATACTCAATCTTCAATCCTCAATCCTCAATCCTCAATCCTCAATACTCAATCCTCAATCCTCAGTCCTCAATCCTCAATCTTCAATCCTCAATACTCAATCTTCAATCCTCAATACTCAATCCTCAATCCTCAATCCTCATTCTTCTATCCTCAATACCCAATCCTCAATCTTCAATCATCAATCCTCAATCCTCAATTCTCAATCCTCAATCCTCAATCCTCAACCTTCAATCCTCAATACTCAATCTTCAATCCACAATCCTCAATCTTCAATCCTCAATACTCAATCTTCAATCCTCAGTCCTCAATCCTCAATTCTCAATCCTCAATCCTCAATCCTCAGACCTCAAACATCAATACTCAACCCTCAGTCCTCGTCCTCAATCCACAACCCTCAATCCTGAATCCTCAATCTTCAATCATCAATATTCAATCCTCAGTCCTCAATCCTCAATCCTCAATCCTCAATCCTCAATCCTCAATGTTCAATCCGCAATACCCAATCCTCAATCTTCAATCCTCAATCCTCAGTCCTCAATCCTCAATCCTCTGTCCTCAATCCTCAATCTTCAATCCTCAATACTCAATCTTCAATCCTCAATACTCAATTCTCAATCCTCAATCCTCATTCTTTTATCCTCAATACCCAATCCTCAATCTTCAATCCTCAATCCTCAATCCTCAATTCTCAATCCTCAATCCTCAATCCTCAGACCTCAAACATCAATAATCAGCCCTCAGTCCTCGTCCTCAATACACAACCCTCAATCCTCAATCCTCAATCTTCAATCATCAATATTCAATCTTCAGTCCACAATCCTCAATCCTCAATCCTCAATCCTCAATGTTCAATCCGCAATACCCTATCCTCAATCTTCAATCCTCAATCCTCAGTCCTCAATCTCCAATATTCAATCCTCAATCCCCTGTCCTCAAACCTCAATCCTGAATCCTCAATCCTGAATCCTCAATCCTCAGACCTCAGTCCTCAACAATCAGTTGCCAATTCTCAATCCTCAATAGAATACCATCAATTCACAGTTTTCAATACTCAATACTCAATCTGAAATCTTTAAATCTCTATCCACAAACAACAATTCTCATCACTCAACCCTCAACACTCAGTCCCCAATTCTCAATCTTCAATCCTCGATCCTCAATCCTCAATCCTCAATCCTCAGTCCCCAATCCTCAATCCTCAATCCACAATCCTCATCCTTCGATCCTCAATACCCAATCCTCAATCTTCAATCCTCAATCCTCAATCCTCAATTCTCAATCCTCAATCCTCAGTCCTCAGACCTCAAACCTCAATCCTCAACCCTCAGCCCTCATCGTCAATCATCAAACCTCAATCCTCAATCCTCAATCGTCAATCCTCAATTATCAATCTTCAATCCTCAATACTCAATCGTCAATCCTCAATCCTCAACCCTCAATCGTCAATATTCAATCCTCAATACCCAATTTTCAATACTCAATCCGCAATCATCATACCTCAATCCTCAGTCATCAATTCTCAATCTTCAATACTCAATCGTCAATCCTCAGTCCTCAATCCTCAATCCTCAATCCTCGTACCTCAAACCTCAATCCTCAACCCTCAGTCCTCATCCTCAATACTCTATTCTCAATCCTCAATCCTCAACCCTCAATCTTCAATCCTCGATAATCAATCTCCAATCCTAGATCCCCAATCCCCAATCCTCAATCCTTAATCCTCAATCTTCAATCCTCAATCCCCAGTCCTCAATCTTCAATCCTCAATGCACAATCCTCAATCCTCGATCCTCAGTCCTGAATCCTCAATCCTCAATCCTCAATCCTCAACCTTCAATCCTCAATACTCAATCTTCAATCCTCAATCCTCAATCCTCAATTCTCAATCCTCAATCCTCAATCGTCAGTCTTCGATCCTCAATACTCAATCTTCAACCATCAATCCTCAATACTCAACCATCAATCCTCAGTTCTCAATACTCAATAGAATATCCTGAATTCTCAGGATTCAATACTCAAACCTCAAACCTCAAACCTCAGACATCATCCTCATTCCTCAATACTCAATCCTCAATCCTCAACCCTCAATCCTCGACACTCAATCTTCAATCCTCAATCCTCAATCCTCAATCCTCAATCCTCAGTCATCAATCCTCAACATTCAATACTCAATCCTCAATCCTCAATCCCCAGTCCTCAATCCTCAATCCTCATTCCTCAAACCTCAATCCTCAAACCTCAGTCCTCATACTCAATTCTCAATTCTCAATCCTCAATCCTCAATCCTCAACCCTATATCTTCAATCCGAAATAATCAATCTCCAATACTAGATCCTCAATCCCCAATCCTCAATCCTCAATATCCAATCCTAAATCTTCAATCCTCAATCCTCTATTATCAATCGTTAATCCTCAATCATCAATCCTCTGTCCTCAAACCTCAATCCTCAACCCTCAATCCTCAGTCCTCAGTCCTCAAACCTCAATCCTCAACCTTCAGCCCTCATCCTCGATCCTCAATCCTGAATTTTCAATCCTCAATCCTCAATCCTCAAGCCTCAATCCTCAATCCTCAGTCCTCGTCCACAAACCTCAACCTTCAATAATCAATCTTCAATCCTCAATCCTCAATCCTCATTCATCAATTCTCAATCTTCAATACTCAATCCTCAATCCTCAATCCTCAATCCTCAATCCTCAATCTTCAATCCTCATTCCTCAAACCTCAATCCTCAACCCTCAGTCCTCATACTCAATTCTCAATTCTCAATCCTCAATCCTCAATCCTCAACCTTCAATCCACAATAATCAATTTTCATTCCTAGATCCTCAATCCCCAATCCTCAATCGTTAATCCTCAATCTTCAATCCTCAATCCCCAATCCTCAATCTTCAATCCTCAATGCTCCATCCTCTATCCTCAATCCTCAGTCCTCAGTCTTCAACCTTCCATCCTCAATCCTCAATCCTCAACCGTCAGTCCTCATCCTCAACCCTCAACCCTCTACACACAATACTCAATCCTCAATCTGCAATCATCAATACTCAATATTCAATCCTCAATCCTCAATCCTTAATCCTCAATCCTCAATGCTCAATCCTCAATCCTCAATCCTCAATGTTCAATCCGCAATACCCAATCCTCAATCTTCAATCCTCAATCCTCATTCCTCAATCCTCAATATTCAATACTCAATCATCAACCGTCAATCCTCAATACTCAATCTTCAGTCCTCAATCCTCAATCCTCAATCCTCAATCTTCAATCCTGAATCCTCAATATTCAACACACAACCCTCAACCGTCAATCCTCAATACTCAACCATCAATCCTCAGTTCTCAATACTCAATAGAATATCCTGAATTCTCAGGATTCAATACTAAAACCTCAAACCTCAAACCTCAGCCCTCAACCTCATTCCTCAATACTCAATCCTCAATCCTCAACCCTCAATCCTCGACACTCAATCTTCAATCCTCAATCCTCAATCCTCAATCCTCAATCCTCAGTCATCAATCCTCAACCTTCAATACTCAATCCTCAATCCTCAATCCTCAGTTCTCAATCCTCAATCCTCATTCCTCAAACCTCAATCCTCAAACCTCAGTCCTCATACTCAATTCTCAATTCTCAATCCTCAATCCTCAATCCTCAACCCTCTATCTTCAATCCTAAATAATCAATCTCCAATACTAGATCCTCAATCCCCAATCCTCAATCCTCAATATCCAATCCTAAATCTTCAATCCTCAATCCTCTATTATCAATCGTCAATCCTCAATCCTCTATTATCAATCGTCAATCCTCAATCCTCAATCCTCTGTCCTCAAACCTCAATCCTCAACCCTCAACCCTCAGTCCTCAGACCTCAAACCTCAATCCTCAACGTTCAGCCCTCATCCTCGATCCTCAATCCTCAATCTTCAATCCTCAATCCTCAATCCTCAAGCCTCAATCCTCAATCCTCAGTCCTCGTCCTCAAACCTCAACCCTCAATAATCAATCTTCAATCTTCACTCATCAATACTCAATCTTCCATCCTCAATCCTCAATACTCAATCCTCAATCCTCAATCCTCATTCTTCAATCCTCAATACCCAGTCCTCAATCTTCAATCCTCAATCCTCAATCCTCAATTCTCAATCCTCAATCCTCAGTCCTCAGTCCTAAAACCTCAACCTTCAAACCCTCAGCCCTCATCCTCAATCCTCAATCCTCATTCCTCAATCCTCAACCTTCAATCCTCAATTCTCAATCTTCAATCCTCAATCCTCAATCCTCAGTCATCAATCCTCAATCTTCAATACTCAATCGTCAACCCTCAGTCCTCAATCCTCAATCCTCAATCCTCGTTCCTCAAACCACAATCCTCAACCCTCAGTCGTCATCCTCAATTCTCAATTCTCAATCCTCAATCCTCAACCCTCAATCTTCAATCCTCAATTCTCAACCTTCAGTCCTCAATACTCAACCGTCAATCCTCAATTCGCAATACTCAATAGAATATCCTGAATTCTCAGGATTCAATTCTCAAACCTCAATCCTCAACCCTCAGCCCTCATCCTCCATCCTCAATTCTCAATCCTCAATCCTTAACCTTCAGTCCCCAATACTCAATCTACAATTCTCAATCCTCAATCCTCAATCCTCAATATTCAATCCTCAATACTCAATCCTCAATCCTCAATATTCAATCCTCAATACTCAATTTTCAATACTCAATCCGCAATCATCAATCCTCAATCCCCAATCCTCAGTCATCAATCCTCAAACCTCAGTCCCCATCCACAATTCTCAATCCTCAACCCTCAATCCTCAAACCACAATCCTCAGCTGTCAGTCCTCGTCCTCAATCCTCAACCCTCGATCCTCAATCCTCAGTCTTCAATCATCAATACTCAATCTTCAATCCTCAATCCTCAATCCTCAATCCTCATTCCTCAAACCTCAATCCTCAACCCTCAGTCCTTATCCTCAATTCTCAATTCTCAATCCTCAATCCTCAATCCTCAATCTTCAATCCTCAATAATCAATTTTCAATCCTAGATCCTCAATCGCCAGTCCTCAATCCTTAATCCTCAATCTTCAATCCTCAATACTCAATCTTCAATCCTCAGTCCTCAGTCCTCAATCCTCAATTCTGAATTCTCAACCCTGAATCCTCAATCTTCAGCCCTCAGTCCTCAACAATCAGTTGTCAATCCTCAATCCTCAATAGAATATCATCAATTCACAGTTTTCAATACTCAATGCTCAATCTGCAATCTTCAAATATCTATCCACAGACATCAATTCTAATCACACAAACCTCAACACTCAGTCCCCAAACCTCAATCTTCAATCCTCAATCCTCAATCCTCAATCCTCAATCCTCAATCTTCAACCCTCAATACTCAATCATCAATCCTCAATTCTCAATCCTCAATCCTCAACCCTCAATCCTCAATCGTCAGTCTTCAATCCTCAATACTCAATCTTCAATCTTCAATCATGAATCCTCAATCCTCAATCCTCATTCTTCAATCCTCAATACCCAATCCTCAATCTTCAATCCTCAATCCTCAATCCTCAATTCTCTATACTCAATCCTCAGACCTCAGTCCTCAAACCTCTATCCTCAGCCCTCAGCCCTCATCCTCAATCCTCAATCCTCAACCTCAATCCTCAATCTTCAATCCTCAATACTCAATCTTCAATCCTCAATCCTCAGTCCTCAAACCTCAATTCTGAATCCTCAATCCTGAATCCTCAATCTTCAGCCCTCAGTCCTCAACAATCGGTTGTCAATCCTCAATCCTCAATAGAATATCCTCAATTCACAGTTTTCAATACTCAATACTCAATCTGCAATCTTCAAATCTCTATCCACAAACATCAATCCTCATCACTCAACCCTCAACACTCAGTCCTCAATGTTCAATACTCAATCCTCAACTCTCAATCTTCAATCCTCAATACTGAATCTTCAATCCTCAATCCTCAATCCTCAATCCTCAATCCTCAATCCTCAGTCCCCAATCCTCAATCCTCAATCCTCAATCCTCGTTCTTCAATCCTCAATACCCAATCCTCAATCTTCAATCCTCAATCCTCAATCCTCAATTCTCAATCCTCAATCCTCAGTCCTCAGACCTCAAACCTCCATCCTCAACCCTCAGCCCTCATCCTCAATCCTCAAACCTCAATCCTCAATCCTCAATCGTCAATCCTCAATCCTCAATCTTCAATCCTCAATACTCAATCTTCAATCCTCAATCCTCAATCCTCAATCCTCAATATTCAATCCTCAATACCCAATTTTCAATACTCAAATCGCAATCATCATACCTCAATCCTCAATCCTCAGTCATCAATCCTCAATCTTCAATACTCAATCGTCAATCCTCAGTCCTCAATTCTCAATCCTCAATCCTCGTACATCAAACCTCAATCCTCAACCCTCAGTCCTCATCCTCAATTCTCAATTCTCAATCCTCAATCCTCAGACCTCAAACATCAATACTCAACTCTCAGTCCTCGTCCTCAATCCACAACCCTCAATCCTCAATTCTCAATCTTCAAGCATCAATATTCAATCTTCAATCCTCAATCCTGTATCCTCGATCCTCAATCCTCAATCTTCAATGCTCAATCCTCAATACCCAATCCTCAATCTTCAATCCTCAATCCTCAATCCTCAATCCTCAATTCTCAATCCTCAATCCTCAGTCCTCAGTCCCCAAACCTCAATCCTCAACCATCAGCCCTCATCGTCAATTCTCAATCCTCAATCCTCAATCCTCAACCTTCAATCCTCAATACTCAATCTTCAATCCACAATCCTCAATCTTCAATCCTCAATACTCAATCTTCAATCCTCAATCCTCAATCCTCAATACTCAATCCTCAATCCTCAGTCCTCAATCCTCAATCTTCAATCCTCAATACTCAATCTTCAATCCTCAATACTCAATCCTCAATCCTCAATCCTCATTCTTCTATCCTCAATACCCAATCCTCAATCTTCAATCCTCAATCCTCAATCCTCAATTCTCAATCCTCAATCCTCAATCCTCAACCTTCAATCCTCAATACTCAATCTTCAATCCACAATCCTCAATCTTCAATCCTCAATACTCAATCTTCAATCCTCAATCCTCAATCCTCAATTCTCAATCCTCAATCCTCAATCCTCAGACCTCAAACATCAATACTCAACCCTCAGTCCTCGTCCTCAATCCACAACCCTCAATCCTGAATCCTCAATCTTCAATCATCAATATTCAATCCTCAGTCCTCAATCCTAAATCCTCAATCCTCAATCCTCAATCCTCAATGTTCAATCCGCAATACCCAATCCTCAATCTTCAATCCTCAATCCTCAGTCCTCAATCCTCAATCCTCAGTCCTCAATCCTCAATCTTCAATCCTCAATACTCAATCTTCAATCCTCAATACTCAATTCTCAATCCTCAATCCTCATTCTTTTATCCTCAATACCCAATCCTCAATCTTCAATCCTCAATCCTCAATCCTCAATTCTCAATCCTCAATCCTCAATCCTCAGACCTCAAACATCAATAATCAGCCCTCAGTCCTCGTCCTCAATACACAACCCTCAATCCTCAATCCTCAATCTTCAATCATCAATATTCAATCTTCAGTCCACAATCCTCAATCCTCAATCCTCAATCCTCAATGTTCAATCCGCAAAACCCTATCCTCAATCTTCAATCCTCAATCCTCAGTCCTCAATCCCCAATATTCAATCCTCAATCCCCTGTCCTCAAACCTCAATCCTGAATCCTCAATCCTGAATCCTCAATCCTCAGACCTCAGTCCTCAACAATCAGTTGCCAATTCTCAATCCTCAATAGAATACCATCAATTCACAGTTTTCAATACTCAATACTCAATCTGAAATCTTTAAATCTCTATCCACAAACAACAATTCTCATCACTCAACCCTCAACACTCAGTCCCCAATCCTCAATCTTCAATCCTCGATCCTCAATCCTCAATCCTTAATCCTCAATCTTCAATCCTCAATCCCCAGTCCTCAATCTTCAATCCTCAATGCACAATCCTCAATCCTCGATCCTCAGTCCTGAATCCTCAATCCTCAATCCTCAATCCTCAACCTTCAATCCTCAATACTCAATCTTCAATCCTCAATCCTCAATCCTCAATTCTCAATCCTCAATCCTCAATCCTCAACCTTCAATCCACAATAATCAATTTTCATTCCTAGATCCACAATCCCCAATCCTCAATCGTTAATCCTCAATCTTCAATCCTCAATCCCCAATCCTCAATCTTCAATCCTCAATGCTCCATCCTCTATCCTCAATCCTCAGTCCTCAGTCTTCAACCTTCCATCCTCAATCCTCAATCCTCAACCGTCAGTCCTCATCCTCAACCCTCAACCCTCTACACACAATACTCAATCCTCAATCTGCAATCATCAATACTCAATATTCAATCCTCAATCCTCAATCCTTAATCCTCAATCCTCAATCCTCAATCCTCAATCCTCAATCCTCAATCCTCAATGTTCAATCCGCAATACCCAATCCTCAATCTTCAATCCTCAATCCTCATTCCTCAATCCTCAATATTCAATACTCAATCATCAACCGTCAATCCTCAATACTCAATCTTCAGTCCTCAATCCTCAATCCTCAATCCTCAATCCTCAATCCTGAATCCTCAATATTCAACACACAACCCTCAACCGTCAATCCTCAATACTCAACCATCAATCCTCAGTTCTCAATACTCAATAGAATATCCTGAATTCTCAGGATTCAATACTAAAACCTCAAACCTCAAACCTCAGCCCTCAACCTCATTCCTCAATACTCAATCCTCAATCCTCAACCCTCAATCCTCGACACTCAATCTTCAATCCTCAATCCTCAATCCTCAATCCTCAATCCTCAGTCATCAATCCTCAACCTTCAATACTCAATCCTCAATCCTCAATCCTCAGTTCTCAATCCTCAATCCTCATTCCTCAAACCTCAATCGTCAAACCTCAGTCCTCATACTCAATTCTCAATTCTCAATCCTCAATCCTCAATCCTCAACCCTCTATCTTCAATCCTAAATAATCAATCTCCAATACTAGATCCTCAATCCCCAATCCTCAATCCTCAATATCCAATCCTAAATCTTCAATCCTCAATCCTCTATTATCAATCGTCAATCCTCAATCCTCAATCCTCTGTCCTCAAACCTCAATCCTCAACCCTCAACCCTCAGTCCTCAGACCTCAAACCTCAATCCTCAACGTTCAGCCCTCATCCTCGATCCTCAATCCTCAATCTTCAATCCTCAATCCTCAATCCTCAAGCCTCAATCCTCAATCCTCAGTCCTCGTCCTCAAACCTCAACCCTCAATAATCAATCTTCAATCTTCACTCATCAATACTCAATCTTCCATCCTCAATCCTCAATACTCAATCCTCAATCCTCAATCCTCATTCTTCAATCCTCAATACCCAGTCCTCAATCTTCAATCCTCAATCCTCAATCCTCAATTCTCAATCCTCAATCCTCAGTCCTCAGTCCTAAAACCTCAACCTTCAAACCCTCAGCCCTCATCCTCAATCCTCAATCCTCATTCCTCAATCCTCAACCTTCAATCCTCAATTCTCAATCTTCAATCCTCAATCCTCAATCCTCAGTCATCAATCCTCAATCTTCAATACTCAATCGTCAACCCTCAGTCCTCAATCCTCAATCCTCAATCCTCGTTCCTCAAACCACAATCCTCAACCCTCAGTCGTCATCCTCAATTCTCAATTCTCAATCCTCAATCCTCAACCCTCAATCTTCAATCCTCAATTCTCAACCTTCAGTCCTCAATACTCAACCGTCAATCCTCAATTCGCAATACTCAATAGAATATCCTGAATTCTCAGGATTCAATTCTCAAACCTCAATCCTCAACCCTCAGCCCTCATCCTCCATCCTCAATTCTCAATCCTCAATCCTTAACCTTCAGTCCCCAATACTCAATCTACAATTCTCAATCCTCAATCCTCAATCCTCAATATTCAATCCTCAATACTCAATCCTCAATCCTCAATATTCAATCCTCAATACTCAATTTTCAATACTCAATCCGCAATCATCAATCCTCAATCCCCAATCCTCAGTCATCAATCCTCAAACCTCAGTCCCCATCCACAATTCTCAATCCTCAACCCTCAATCCTCAAACCACAATCCTCAGCTGTCAGTCCTCGTCCTCAATCCTCAACCCTCGATCCTCAATCCTCAGTCTTCAATCATCAATACTCAATCTTCAATCCTCAATCCTCAATCCTCAATCCTCATTCCTCAAACCTCAATCCTCAACCCTCAGTCCTTATCCTCAATTCTCAATTCTCAATCCTCAATCCTCAATCCTCAATCTTCAATCCTCAATAATCAATTTTCAATCCTAGATCCTCAATCGCCAGTCCTCAATCCTTAATCCTCAATCTTCAATCCTCAATACTCAATCTTCAATCCTCAGTCCTCAGTCCTCAATCCTCAATTCTGAATTCTCAACCCTGAATCCTCAATCTTCAGCCCTCAGTCCTCAACAATCAGTTGTCAATCCTCAATCCTCAATAGAATATCATCAATTCACAGTTTTCAATACTCAATGCTCAATCTGCAATCTTCAAATATCTATCCACAGACATCAATTCTAATCACACAAACCTCAACACTCAGTCCCCAATCCTCAATCTTCAATCCTCAATCCTCAATCCTCAATCCTCAATCCTCAATCTTCAACCCTCAATACTCAATCATCAATCCTCAATTCTCAATCCTCAATCCTCAACCCTCAATCCTCAATCGTCAGTCTTCAATCCTCAATACTCAATCTTCAATCTTCAATCATGAATCCTCAATCCTCAATCCTCATTCTTCAATCCTCAATACCCAATCCTCAATCTTCAATCCTCAATCCTCAATCCTCAATTCTCTATACTCAATCCTCAGACCTCAGTCCTCAAACCTCTATCCTCAGCCCTCAGCCCTCATCCTCAATCCTCAATCCTCAACCTCAATCCTCAATCTTCAATCCTCAATACTCAATCTTCAATCCTCAATCCTCAGTCCTCAAACCTCAATTCTGAATCCTCAATCCTGAATCCTCAATCTTCAGCCCTCAGTCCTCAACAATCGGTTGTCAATCCTCAATCCTCAATAGAATATCCTCAATTCACAGTTTTCAATACTCAATACTCAATCTGCAATCTTCAAATCTCTATCCACAAACATCAATCCTCATCACTCAACCCTCAACACTCAGTCCTCAATGTTCAATACTCAATCCTCAGCTCTCAATCTTCAATCCTCAATACTGAATCTTCAATCCTCAATCCTCAATCCTCAATCCTCAATCCTCAATCCTCAGTCCCCAATCCTCAATCCTCAATCCTCAATCCTCGTTCTTCAATCCTCAATACCCAATCCTCAATCTTCAATCCTCAATCCTCAATCCTCAATTCTCAATCCTCAATCCTCAGTCCTCAGACCTCAAACCTCCATCCTCAACCCTCAGCCCTCATTCTCAATCCTCAAACCTCAATCCTCAATCCTCAATCGTCAATCCTCAATCCTCAATCTTCAATCCTCAATACTCAATCTTCAATCCTCAATCCTCAATCCTCAATCCTCAATATTCAATCCTCAATACCCAATTTTCAATACTCAAATCGCAATCATCATACCTCAATCCTCAATCCTCAGTCATCAATCCTCAATCTTCAATACTCAATCGTCAATCCTCAGTCCTCAATTCTCAATCCTCAATCCTCGTACATCAAACCTCAATCCTCAACCCTCAGTCCTCATCCTCAATTCTCAATTCTCAATCCTCAATCCTCAGACCTCAAACATCAATACTCAACTCTCAGTCCTCGTCCTCAATCCACAACCCTCAATCCTCAATTCTCAATCTTCAAGCATCAATATTCAATCTTCAATCCTCAATCCTGTATCCTCGATCCTCAATCCTCAATCTTCAATGCTCAATCCTCAATACCCAATCCTCAATCTTCAATCCTCAATCCTCAATCCTCAATCCTCAATTCTCAATCCTCAATCCTCAGTCCTCAGTCCCCAAACCTCAATCCTCAACCATCAGCCCTCATCGTCAATTCTCAATCCTCAATCCTCAATCCTCAACCTTCAATCCTCAATACTCAATCTTCAATCCACAATCCTCAATCTTCAATCCTCAATACTCAATCTTCAATCCTCAATCCTCAATCCTCAATACTCAATCCTCAATCCTCAGTCCTCAATCCTCAATCTTCAATCCTCAATACTCAATCTTCAATCCTCAATACTCAATCCTCAATCTTCAATCCTCAATGCTCCATCCTCTATCCTCAATCCTCAGTCCTCAGTCTTCAACCTTCCATCCTCAATCCTCAATCCTCAACCGTCAGTCCTCATCCTCAACCCTCAACCCTCTACACACAATACTCAATCCTCAATCTGCAATCATCAATACTCAATATTCAATCCTCAATCCTCAATCCTTAATCCTCAATCCTCAATCCTCAATCCTCAATCCTCAATCCTCAATCCTCAATGTTCAATCCGCAATACCCAATCCTCAATCTTCAATCCTCAATCCTCATTCCTCAATCCTCAATATTCAATACTCAATCATCAACCGTCAATCCTCAATACTCAATCTTCAGTCCTCAATCCTCAATCCTCAATCCTCAATCCTCAATCCTGAATCCTCAATATTCAACACACAACCCTCAACCGTCAATCCTCAATACTCAACCATCAATCCTCAGTTCTCAATACTCAATAGAATATCCTGAATTCTCAGGATTCAATACTAAAACCTCAAACCTCAAACCTCAGCCCTCAACCTCATTCCTCAATACTCAATCCTCAATCCTCAACCCTCAATCCTCGACACTCAATCTTCAATCCTCAATCCTCAATCCTCAATCCTCAATCCTCAGTCATCAATCCTCAACCTTCAATACTCAATCCTCAATCCTCAATCCTCAGTTCTCAATCCTCAATCCTCATTCCTCAAACCTCAATCGTCAAACCTCAGTCCTCATACTCAATTCTCAATTCTCAATCCTCAATCCTCAATCCTCAACCCTCTATCTTCAATCCTAAATAATCAATCTCCAATACTAGATCCTCAATCCCCAATCCTCAATCCTCAATATCCAATCCTAAATCTTCAATCCTCAATCCTCTATTATCAATCGTCAATCCTCAATCCTCAATCCTCTGTCCTCAAACCTCAATCCTCAACCCTCAACCCTCAGTCCTCAGACCTCAAACCTCAATCCTCAACGTTCAGCCCTCATCCTCGATCCTCAATCCTCAATCTTCAATCCTCAATCCTCAATCCTCAAGCCTCAATCCTCAATCCTCAGTCCTCGTCCTCAAACCTCAACCCTCAATAATCAATCTTCAATCTTCACTCATCAATACTCAATCTTCCATCCTCAATCCTCAATACTCAATCCTCAATCCTCAATCCTCATTCTTCAATCCTCAATACCCAGTCCTCAATCTTCAATCCTCAATCCTCAATCCTCAATTCTCAATCCTCAATCCTCAGTCCTCAGTCCTAAAACCTCAACCTTCAAACCCTCAGCCCTCATCCTCAATCCTCAATCCTCATTCCTCAATCCTCAACCTTCAATCCTCAATTCTCAATCTTCAATCCTCAATCCTCAATCCTCAGTCATCAATCCTCAATCTTCAATACTCAATCGTCAACCCTCAGTCCTCAATCCTCAATCCTCAATCCTCGTTCCTCAAACCACAATCCTCAACCCTCAGTCGTCATCCTCAATTCTCAATTCTCAATCCTCAATCCTCAACCCTCAATCTTCAATCCTCAATTCTCAACCTTCAGTCCTCAATACTCAACCGTCAATCCTCAATTCGCAATACTCAATAGAATATCCTGAATTCTCAGGATTCAATTCTCAAACCTCAATCCTCAACCCTCAGCCCTCATCCTCCATCCTCAATTCTCAATCCTCAATCCTTAACCTTCAGTCCCCAATACTCAATCTACAATTCTCAATCCTCAATCCTCAATCCTCAATATTCAATCCTCAATACTCAATCCTCAATCCTCAATATTCAATCCTCAATACTCAATTTTCAATACTCAATCCGCAATCATCAATCCTCAATCCCCAATCCTCAGTCATCAATCCTCAAACCTCAGTCCCCATCCACAATTCTCAATCCTCAACCCTCAATCCTCAAACCACAATCCTCAGCTGTCAGTCCTCGTCCTCAATCCTCAACCCTCGATCCTCAATCCTCAGTCTTCAATCATCAATACTCAATCTTCAATCCTCAATCCTCAATCCTCAATCCTCATTCCTCAAACCTCAATCCTCAACCCTCAGTCCTTATCCTCAATTCTCAATTCTCAATCCTCAATCCTCAATCCTCAATCTTCAATCCTCAATAATCAATTTTCAATCCTAGATCCTCAATCGCCAGTCCTCAATCCTTAATCCTCAATCTTCAATCCTCAATACTCAATCTTCAATCCTCAGTCCTCAGTCCTCAATCCTCAATTCTGAATTCTCAACCCTGAATCCTCAATCTTCAGCCCTCAGTCCTCAACAATCAGTTGTCAATCCTCAATCCTCAATAGAATATCATCAATTCACAGTTTTCAATACTCAATGCTCAATCTGCAATCTTCAAATATCTATCCACAGACATCAATTCTAATCACACAAACCTCAACACTCAGTCCCCAATCCTCAATCTTCAATCCTCAATCCTCAATCCTCAATCCTCAATCCTCAATCTTCAACCCTCAATACTCAATCATCAATCCTCAATTCTCAATCCTCAATCCTCAACCCTCAATCCTCAATCGTCAGTCTTCAATCCTCAATACTCAATCTTCAATCTTCAATCATGAATCCTCAATCCTCAATCCTCATTCTTCAATCCTCAATACCCAATCCTCAATCTTCAATCCTCAATCCTCAATCCTCAATTCTCTATACTCAATCCTCAGACCTCAGTCCTCAAACCTCTATCCTCAGCCCTCAGCCCTCATCCTCAATCCTCAATCCTCAACCTCAATCCTCAATCTTCAATCCTCAATACTCAATCTTCAATCCTCAATCCTCAGTCCTCAAACCTCAATTCTGAATCCTCAATCCTGAATCCTCAATCTTCAGCCCTCAGTCCTCAACAATCGGTTGTCAATCCTCAATCCTCAATAGAATATCCTCAATTCACAGTTTTCAATACTCAATACTCAATCTGCAATCTTCAAATCTCTATCCACAAACATCAATCCTCATCACTCAACCCTCAACACTCAGTCCTCAATGTTCAATACTCAATCCTCAGCTCTCAATCTTCAATCCTCAATACTGAATCTTCAATCCTCAATCCTCAATCCTCAATCCTCAATCCTCAATCCTCAGTCCCCAATCCTCAATCCTCAATCCTCAATCCTCGTTCTTCAATCCTCAATACCCAATCCTCAATCTTCAATCCTCAATCCTCAATCCTCAATTCTCAATCCTCAATCCTCAGTCCTCAGACCTCAAACCTCCATCCTCAACCCTCAGCCCTCATCCTCAATCCTCAAACCTCAATCCTCAATCCTCAATCGTCAATCCTCAATCCTCAATCTTCAATCCTCAATACTCAATCTTCAATCCTCAATCCTCAATCCTCAATCCTCAATATTCAATCCTCAATACCCAATTTTCAATACTCAAATCGCAATCATCATACCTCAATCCTCAATCCTCAGTCATCAATCCTCAATCTTCAATACTCAATCGTCAATCCTCAGTCCTCAATTCTCAATCCTCAATCCTCGTACATCAAACCTCAATCCTCAACCCTCAGTCCTCATCCTCAATTCTCAATTCTCAATCCTCAATCCTCAGACCTCAAACATCAATACTCAACTCTCAGTCCTCGTCCTCAATCCACAACCCTCAATCCTCAATTCTCAATCTTCAAGCATCAATATTCAATCTTCAATCCTCAATCCTGTATCCTCGATCCTCAATCCTCAATCTTCAATGCTCAATCCTCAATACCCAATCCTCAATCTTCAATCCTCAATCCTCAATCCTCAATCCTCAATTCTCAATCCTCAATCCTCAGTCCTCAGTCCCCAAACCTCAATCCTCAACCATCAGCCCTCATCGTCAATTCTCAATCCTCAATCCTCAATCCTCAACCTTCAATCCTCAATACTCAATCTTCAATCCACAATCCTCAATCTTCAATCCTCAATACTCAATCTTCAATCCTCAATCCTCAATCCTCAATACTCAATCCTCAATCCTCAGTCCTCAATCCTCAATCTTCAATCCTCAATACTCAATCTTCAATCCTCAATACTCAATCCTCAATCTTCAATCCTCAATGCTCCATCCTCTATCCTCAATCCTCAGTCCTCAGTCTTCAACCTTCCATCCTCAATCCTCAATCCTCAACCGTCAGTCCTCATCCTCAACCCTCAACCCTCTACACACAATACTCAATCCTCAATCTGCAATCATCAATACTCAATATTCAATCCTCAATCCTCAATCCTTAATCCTCAATCCTCAATCCTCAATCCTCAATCCTCAATCCTCAATCCTCAATGTTCAATCCGCAATACCCAATCCTCAATCTTCAATCCTCAATCCTCATTCCTCAATCCTCAATATTCAATACTCAATCATCAACCGTCAATCCTCAATACTCAATCTTCAGTCCTCAATCCTCAATCCTCAATCCTCAATCCTCAATCCTGAATCCTCAATATTCAACACACAACCCTCAACCGTCAATCCTCAATACTCAACCATCAATCCTCAGTTCTCAATACTCAATAGAATATCCTGAATTCTCAGGATTCAATACTAAAACCTCAAACCTCAAACCTCAGCCCTCAACCTCATTCCTCAATACTCAATCCTCAATCCTCAACCCTCAATCCTCGACACTCAATCTTCAATCCTCAATCCTCAATCCTCAATCCTCAATCCTCAGTCATCAATCCTCAACCTTCAATACTCAATCCTCAATCCTCAATCCTCAGTTCTCAATCCTCAATCCTCATTCCTCAAACCTCAATCGTCAAACCTCAGTCCTCATACTCAATTCTCAATTCTCAATCCTCAATCCTCAATCCTCAACCCTCTATCTTCAATCCTAAATAATCAATCTCCAATACTAGATCCTCAATCCCCAATCCTCAATCCTCAATATCCAATCCTAAATCTTCAATCCTCAATCCTCTATTATCAATCGTCAATCCTCAATCCTCAATCCTCTGTCCTCAAACCTCAATCCTCAACCCTCAACCCTCAGTCCTCAGACCTCAAACCTCAATCCTCAACGTGCAGCCCTCATCCTCGATCCTCAATCCTCAATCCTCAAGCCTCAATCCTCAATCCTCAGTCCTCGTCCTCAAACCTCAACCCTCAATAATCAATCTTCAATCTTCACTCATCAATACTCAATCTTCCATCCTCAATCCTCAATACTCAATCCTCAATCCTCAATCCTCATTCTTCAATCCTCAATACCCAGTCCTCAATCTTCAATCCTCAATCCTCAATCCTCAATTCTCAATCCTCAATCCTCAGTCCTCAGTCCTAAAACCTCAACCTTCAAACCCTCAGCCCTCATCCTCAATCCTCAATCCTCATTCCTCAATCCTCAACCTTCAATCCTCAATTCTCAATCTTCAATCCTCAATCCTCAATCCTCAGTCATCAATCCTCAATCTTCAATACTCAATCGTCAACCCTCAGTCCTCAATCCTCAATCCTCAATCCTCGTTCCTCAAACCACAATCCTCAACCCTCAGTCGTCATCCTCAATTCTCAATTCTCAATCCTCAATCCTCAACCCTCAATCTTCAATCCTCAATTCTCAACCTTCAGTCCTCAATACTCAACCGTCAATCCTCAATTCGCAATACTCAATAGAATATCCTGAATTCTCAGGATTCAATTCTCAAACCTCAATCCTCAACCCTCAGCCCTCATCCTCCATCCTCAATTCTCAATCCTCAATCCTTAACCTTCAGTCCCCAATACTCAATCTACAATTCTCAATCCTCAATCCTCAATCCTCAATATTCAATCCTCAATACTCAATCCTCAATCCTCAATATTCAATCCTCAATACTCAATTTTCAATACTCAATCCGCAATCATCAATCCTCAATCCCCAATCCTCAGTCATCAATCCTCAAACCTCAGTCCCCATCCACAATTCTCAATCCTCAACCCTCAATCCTCAAACCACAATCCTCAGCTGTCAGTCCTCGTCCTCAATCCTCAACCCTCGATCCTCAATCCTCAGTCTTCAATCATCAATACTCAATCTTCAATCCTCAATCCTCAATCCTCAATCCTCATTCCTCAAACCTCAATCCTCAACCCTCAGTCCTTATCCTCAATTCTCAATTCTCAATCCTCAATCCTCAATCCTCAATCTTCAATCCTCAATAATCAATTTTCAATCCTAGATCCTCAATCGCCAGTCCTCAATCCTTAATCCTCAATCTTCAATCCTCAATACTCAATCTTCAATCCTCAGTCCTCAGTCCTCAATCCTCAATTCTGAATTCTCAACCCTGAATCCTCAATCTTCAGCCCTCAGTCCTCAACAATCAGTTGTCAATCCTCAATCCTCAATAGAATATCATCAATTCACAGTTTTCAATACTCAATGCTCAATCTGCAATCTTCAAATATCTATCCACAGACATCAATTCTAATCACACAAACCTCAACACTCAGTCCCCAATCCTCAATCTTCAATCCTCAATCCTCAATCCTCAATCCTCAATCCTCAATCTTCAACCCTCAATACTCAATCATCAATCCTCAATTCTCAATCCTCAATCCTCAACCCTCAATCCTCAATCGTCAGTCTTCAATCCTCAATACTCAATCTTCAATCTTCAATCATGAATCCTCAATCCTCAATCCTCATTCTTCAATCCTCAATACCCAATCCTCAATCTTCAATCCTCAATCCTCAATCCTCAATTCTCTATACTCAATCCTCAGACCTCAGTCCTCAAACCTCTATCCTCAGCCCTCAGCCCTCATCCTCAATCCTCAATCCTCAACCTCAATCCTCAATCTTCAATCCTCAATACTCAATCTTCAATCCTCAATCCTCAGTCCTCAAACCTCAATTCTGAATCCTCAATCCTGAATCCTCAATCTTCAGCCCTCAGTCCTCAACAATCGGTTGTCAATCCTCAATCCTCAATAGAATATCCTCAATTCACAGTTTTCAATACTCAATACTCAATCTGCAATCTTCAAATCTCTATCCACAAACATCAATCCTCATCACTCAACCCTCAACACTCAGTCCTCAATGTTCAATACTCAATCCTCAGCTCTCAATCTTCAATCCTCAATACTGAATCTTCAATCCTCAATCCTCAATCCTCAATCCTCAATCCTCAATCCTCAGTCCTCAGACCTCAAACCTCCATCCTCAACCCTCAGCCCTCATCCTCAATCCTCAAACCTCAATCCTCAATCCTCAATCGTCAATCCTCAATCCTCAATCTTCAATCCTCAATACTCAATCTTCAATCCTCAATCCTCAATCCTCAATCCTCAATATTCAATCCTCAATACCCAATTTTCAATACTCAAATCGCAATCATCATACCTCAATCCTCAATCCTCAGTCATCAATCCTCAATCTTCAATACTCAATCGTCAATCCTCAGTCCTCAATTCTCAATCCTCAATCCTCGTACATCAAACCTCAATCCTCAACCCTCAGTCCTCATCCTCAATTCTCAATTCTCAATCCTCAATCCTCAGACCTCAAACATCAATACTCAACTCTCAGTCCTCGTCCTCAATCCACAACCCTCAATCCTCAATTCTCAATCTTCAAGCATCAATATTCAATCTTCAATCCTCAATCCTGTATCCTCGATCCTCAATCCTCAATCTTCAATGCTCAATCCTCAATACCCAATCCTCAATCTTCAATCCTCAATCCTCAATCCTCAATCCTCAATTCTCAATCCTCAATCCTCAGTCCTCAGTCCCCAAACCTCAATCCTCAACCATCAGCCCTCATCGTCAATTCTCAATCCTCAATCCTCAATCCTCAACCTTCAATCCTCAATACTCAATCTTCAATCCACAATCCTCAATCTTCAATCCTCAATACTCAATCTTCAATCCTCAATCCTCAATCCTCAATACTCAATCCTCAATCCTCAGTCCTCAATCCTCAATCTTCAATCCTCAATACTCAATCTTCAATCCTCAATACTCAATCCTCAATCCTCAATCCTCATTCTTCTATCCTCAATACCCAATCCTCAATCTTCAATCCTCAATCCTCAATCCTCAATTCTCAATCCTCAATCCTCAATCCTCAACCTTCAATCCTCAATACTCAATCTTCAATCCACAATCCTCAATCTTCAATCCTCAATACTCAATCTTCAATCCTCAATCCTCAATCCTCAATTCTCAATCCTCAATCCTCAATCCTCAGACCTCAAACATCAATACTCAATCCTCAGTCCTCGTCCTCAATCCACAACCCTCAATCCTGAATCCTCAATCTTCAATCATCAATATTCAATCCTCAGTCCTCAATCCTAAATCCTCAATCCTCAATCCTCAATCCTCAATGTTCAATCCGCAATACCCAATCCTCAATCTTCAATCCTCAATCCTCAGTCCTCAATCCTCAATCCTCAGTCCTCAATCCTCAATCTTCAATCCTCAATACTCAATCTTCAATCCTCAATACTCAATTCTCAATCCTCAATCCTCATTCTTTTATCCTCAATACCCAATCCTCAATCTTCAATCCTCAATCCTCAATCCTCAATTCTCAATCCTCAATCCTCAATCCTCAGACCTCAAACATCAATAATCAGCCCTCAGTCCTCGTCCTCAATACACAACCCTCAATCCTCAATCCTCAATCTTCAATCATCAATATTCAATCTTCAGTCCACAATCCTCAATCCTCAATCCTCAATCCTCAATGTTCAATCCGCAAAACCCTATCCTCAATCTTCAATCCTCAATCCTCAGTCCTCAATCCCCAATATTCAATCCTCAATCCCCTGTCCTCAAACCTCAATCCTGAATCCTCAATCCTGAATCCTCAATCCTCAGACCTCAGTCCTCAACAATCAGTTGCCAATTCTCAATCCTCAATAGAATACCATCAATTCACAGTTTTCAATACTCAATACTCAATCTGAAATCTTTAAATCTCTATCCACAAACAACAATTCTCATCACTCAACCCTCAACACTCAGTCCCCAATCCTCAATCTTCAATCCTCGATCCTCAATCCTCAATCCTTAATCCTCAATCTTCAATCCTCAATCCCCAGTCCTCAATCTTCAATCCTCAATGCACAATCCTCAATCCTCGATCCTCAGTCCTGAATCCTCAATCCTCAATCCTCAATCCTCAACCTTCAATCCTCAATACTCAATCTTCAATCCTCAATCCTCAATCCTCAATTCTCAATCCTCAATCCTCAATCCTCAACCTTCAATCCACAATAATCAATTTTCATTCCTAGATCCACAATCCCCAATCCTCAATCGTTAATCCTCAATCTTCAATCCTCAATCCCCAATCCTCAATCTTCAATCCTCAATGCTCCATCCTCTATCCTCAATCCTCAGTCCTCAGTCTTCAACCTTCCATCCTCAATCCTCAATCCTCAACCGTCAGTCCTCATCCTCAACCCTCAACCCTCTACACACAATACTCAATCCTCAATCTGCAATCATCAATACTCAATATTCAATCCTCAATCCTCAATCCTTAATCCTCAATCCTCAATCCTCAATCCTCAATCCTCAATCCTCAATCCTCAATGTTCAATCCGCAATACCCAATCCTCAATCTTCAATCCTCAATCCTCATTCCTCAATCCTCAATATTCAATACTCAATCATCAACCGTCAATCCTCAATACTCAATCTTCAGTCCTCAATCCTCAATCCTCAATCCTCAATCCTCAATCCTGAATCCTCAATATTCAACACACAACCCTCAACCGTCAATCCTCAATACTCAACCATCAATCCTCAGTTCTCAATACTCAATAGAATATCCTGAATTCTCAGGATTCAATACTAAAACCTCAAACCTCAAACCTCAGCCCTCAACCTCATTCCTCAATACTCAATCCTCAATCCTCAACCCTCAATCCTCGACACTCAATCTTCAATCCTCAATCCTCAATCCTCAATCCTCAATCCTCAGTCATCAATCCTCAACCTTCAATACTCAATCCTCAATCCTCAATCCTCAGTTCTCAATCCTCAATCCTCATTCCTCAAACCTCAATCGTCAAACCTCAGTCCTCATACTCAATTCTCAATTCTCAATCCTCAATCCTCAATCCTCAACCCTCTATCTTCAATCCTAAATAATCAATCTCCAATACTAGATCCTCAATCCCCAATCCTCAATCCTCAATATCCAATCCTAAATCTTCAATCCTCAATCCTCTATTATCAATCGTCAATCCTCAATCCTCAATCCTCTGTCCTCAAACCTCAATCCTCAACCCTCAACCCTCAGTCCTCAGACCTCAAACCTCAATCCTCAACGTTCAGCCCTCATCCTCGATCCTCAATCCTCAATCTTCAATCCTCAATCCTCAATCCTCAAGCCTCAATCCTCAATCCTCAGTCCTCGTCCTCAAACCTCAACCCTCAATAATCAATCTTCAATCTTCACTCATCAATACTCAATCTTCCATCCTCAATCCTCAATACTCAATCCTCAATCCTCAATCCTCATTCTTCAATCCTCAATACCCAGTCCTCAATCTTCAATCCTCAATCCTCAATCCTCAATTCTCAATCCTCAATCCTCAGTCCTCAGTCCTAAAACCTCAACCTTCAAACCCTCAGCCCTCATCCTCAATCCTCAATCCTCATTCCTCAATCCTCAACCTTCAATCCTCAATTCTCAATCTTCAATCCTCAATCCTCAATCCTCAGTCATCAATCCTCAATCTTCAATACTCAATCGTCAACCCTCAGTCCTCAATCCTCAATCCTCAATCCTCGTTCCTCAAACCACAATCCTCAACCCTCAGTCGTCATCCTCAATTCTCAATTCTCAATCCTCAATCCTCAACCCTCAATCTTCAATCCTCAATTCTCAACCTTCAGTCCTCAATACTCAACCGTCAATCCTCAATTCGCAATACTCAATAGAATATCCTGAATTCTCAGGATTCAATTCTCAAACCTCAATCCTCAACCCTCAGCCCTCATCCTCCATCCTCAATTCTCAATCCTCAATCCTTAACCTTCAGTCCCCAATACTCAATCTACAATTCTCAATCCTCAATCCTCAATCCTCAATATTCAATCCTCAATACTCAATCCTCAATCCTCAATATTCAATCCTCAATACTCAATTTTCAATACTCAATCCGCAATCATCAATCCTCAATCCCCAATCCTCAGTCATCAATCCTCAAACCTCAGTCCCCATCCACAATTCTCAATCCTCAACCCTCAATCCTCAAACCACAATCCTCAGCTGTCAGTCCTCGTCCTCAATCCTCAACCCTCGATCCTCAATCCTCAGTCTTCAATCATCAATACTCAATCTTCAATCCTCAATCCTCAATCCTCAATCCTCATTCCTCAAACCTCAATCCTCAACCCTCAGTCCTTATCCTCAATTCTCAATTCTCAATCCTCAATCCTCAATCCTCAATCTTCAATCCTCAATAATCAATTTTCAATCCTAGATCCTCAATCGCCAGTCCTCAATCCTTAATCCTCAATCTTCAATCCTCAATACTCAATCTTCAATCCTCAGTCCTCAGTCCTCAATCCTCAATTCTGAATTCTCAACCCTGAATCCTCAATCTTCAGCCCTCAGTCCTCAACAATCAGTTGTCAATCCTCAATCCTCAATAGAATATCATCAATTCACAGTTTTCAATACTCAATGCTCAATCTGCAATCTTCAAATATCTATCCACAGACATCAATTCTAATCACACAAACCTCAACACTCAGTCCCCAATCCTCAATCTTCAATCCTCAATCCTCAATCCTCAATCCTCAATCCTCAATCTTCAACCCTCAATACTCAATCATCAATCCTCAATTCTCAATCCTCAATCCTCAACCCTCAATCCTCAATCGTCAGTCTTCAATCCTCAATACTCAATCTTCAATCTTCAATCATGAATCCTCAATCCTCAATCCTCATTCTTCAATCCTCAATACCCAATCCTCAATCTTCAATCCTCAATCCTCAATCCTCAATTCTCTATACTCAATCCTCAGACCTCAGTCCTCAAACCTCTATCCTCAGCCCTCAGCCCTCATCCTCAATCCTCAATCCTCAACCTCAATCCTCAATCTTCAATCCTCAATACTCAATCTTCAATCCTCAATCCTCAGTCCTCAAACCTCAATTCTGAATCCTCAATCCTGAATCCTCAATCTTCAGCCCTCAGTCCTCAACAATCGGTTGTCAATCCTCAATCCTCAATAGAATATCCTCAATTCACAGTTTTCAATACTCAATACTCAATCTGCAATCTTCAAATCTCTATCCACAAACATCAATCCTCATCACTCAACCCTCAACACTCAGTCCTCAATGTTCAATACTCAATCCTCAGCTCTCAATCTTCAATCCTCAATACTGAATCCTCAATCCTCAATCCTCAATTCTCAATCCTCAATCCTCAGTCCTCAGACCTCAAACCTCCATCCTCAACCCTCAGCCCTCATCCTCAATCCTCAAACCTCAATCCTCAATCCTCAATCGTCAATCCTCAATCCTCAATCTTCAATCCTCAATACTCAATCTTCAATCCTCAATCCTCAATCCTCAATCCTCAATATTCAATCCTCAATACCCAATTTTCAATACTCAAATCGCAATCATCATACCTCAATCCTCAATCCTCAGTCATCAATCCTCAATCTTCAATACTCAATCGTCAATCCTCAGTCCTCAATTCTCAATCCTCAATCCTCGTACATCAAACCTCAATCCTCAACCCTCAGTCCTCATCCTCAATTCTCAATTCTCAATCCTCAATCCTCAGACCTCAAACATCAATACTCAACTCTCAGTCCTCGTCCTCAATCCACAACCCTCAATCCTCAATTCTCAATCTTCAAGCATCAATATTCAATCTTCAATCCTCAATCCTGTATCCTCGATCCTCAATCCTCAATCTTCAATGCTCAATCCTCAATACCCAATCCTCAATCTTCAATCCTCAATCCTCAATCCTCAATCCTCAATTCTCAATCCTCAATCCTCAGTCCTCAGTCCCCAAACCTCAATCCTCAACCATCAGCCCTCATCGTCAATTCTCAATCCTCAATCCTCAATCCTCAACCTTCAATCCTCAATACTCAATCTTCAATCCACAATCCTCAATCTTCAATCCTCAATACTCAATCTTCAATCCTCAATCCTCAATCCTCAATACTCAATCCTCAATCCTCAGTCCTCAATCCTCAATCTTCAATCCTCAATACTCAATCTTCAATCCTCAATACTCAATCCTCAATCTTCAATCCTCAATGCTCCATCCTCTATCCTCAATCCTCAGTCCTCAGTCTTCAACCTTCCATCCTCAATCCTCAATCCTCAACCGTCAGTCCTCATCCTCAACCCTCAACCCTCTACACACAATACTGAATCCTCAATCTGCAATCATCAATACTCAATATTCAATCCTCAATCCTCAATCCTTAATCCTCAATCCTCAATCCTCAATCCTCAATCCTCAATCCTCAATCCTCAATGTTCAATCCGCAATACCCAATCCTCAATCTTCAATCCTCAATCCTCATTCCTCAATCCTCAATATTCAATACTCAATCATCAACCGTCAATCCTCAATACTCAATCTTCAGTCCTCAATCCTCAATCCTCAATCCTCAATCCTCAATCCTGAATCCTCAATATTCAACACACAACCCTCAACCGTCAATCCTCAATACTCAACCATCAATCCTCAGTTCTCAATACTCAATAGAATATCCTGAATTCTCAGGATTCAATACTAAAACCTCAAACCTCAAACCTCAGCCCTCAACCTCATTCCTCAATACTCAATCCTCAATCCTCAACCCTCAATCCTCGACACTCAATCTTCAATCCTCAATCCTCAATCCTCAATCCTCAATCCTCAGTCATCAATCCTCAACCTTCAATACTCAATCCTCAATCCTCAATCCTCAGTTCTCAATCCTCAATCCTCATTCCTCAAACCTCAATCGTCAAACCTCAGTCCTCATACTCAATTCTCAATTCTCAATCCTCAATCCTCAATCCTCAACCCTCTATCTTCAATCCTAAATAATCAATCTCCAATACTAGATCCTCAATCCCCAATCCTCAATCCTCAATATCCAATCCTAAATCTTCAATCCTCAATCCTCTATTATCAATCGTCAATCCTCAATCCTCAATCCTCTGTCCTCAAACCTCAATCCTCAACCCTCAACCCTCAGTCCTCAGACCTCAAACCTCAATCCTCAACGTTCAGCCCTCATCCTCGATCCTCAATCCTCAATCTTCAATCCTCAATCCTCAATCCTCAAGCCTCAATCCTCAATCCTCAGTCCTCGTCCTCAAACCTCAACCCTCAATAATCAATCTTCAATCTTCACTCATCAATACTCAATCTTCCATCCTCAATCCTCAATACTCAATCCTCAATCCTCAATCCTCATTCTTCAATCCTCAATACCCAGTCCTCAATCTTCAATCCTCAATCCTCAATCCTCAATTCTCAATCCTCAATCCTCAGTCCTCAGTCCTAAAACCTCAACCTTCAAACCCTCAGCCCTCATCCTCAATCCTCAATCCTCATTCCTCAATCCTCAACCTTCAATCCTCAATTCTCAATCTTCAATCCTCAATCCTCAATCCTCAGTCATCAATCCTCAATCTTCAATACTCAATCGTCAACCCTCAGTCCTCAATCCTCAATCCTCAATCCTCGTTCCTCAAACCACAATCCTCAACCCTCAGTCGTCATCCTCAATTCTCAATTCTCAATCCTCAATCCTCAACCCTCAATCTTCAATCCTCAATTCTCAACCTTCAGTCCTCAATACTCAACCGTCAATCCTCAATTCGCAATACTCAATAGAATATCCTGAATTCTCAGGATTCAATTCTCAAACCTCAATCCTCAACCCTCAGCCCTCATCCTCCATCCTCAATTCTCAATCCTCAATCCTTAACCTTCAGTCCCCAATACTCAATCTACAATTCTCAATCCTCAATCCTCAATCCTCAATATTCAATCCTCAATACTCAATCCTCAATCCTCAATATTCAATCCTCAATACTCAATTTTCAATACTCAATCCGCAATCATCAATCCTCAATCCCCAATCCTCAGTCATCAATCCTCAAACCTCAGTCCCCATCCACAATTCTCAATCCTCAACCCTCAATCCTCAAACCACAATCCTCAGCTGTCAGTCCTCGTCCTCAATCCTCAACCCTCGATCCTCAATCCTCAGTCTTCAATCATCAATACTCAATCTTCAATCCTCAATCCTCAATCCTCAATCCTCATTCCTCAAACCTCAATCCTCAACCCTCAGTCCTTATCCTCAATTCTCAATTCTCAATCCTCAATCCTCAATCCTCAATCTTCAATCCTCAATAATCAATTTTCAATCCTAGATCCTCAATCGCCAGTCCTCAATCCTTAATCCTCAATCTTCAATCCTCAATACTCAATCTTCAATCCTCAGTCCTCAGTCCTCAATCCTCAATTCTGAATTCTCAACCCTGAATCCTCAATCTTCAGCCCTCAGTCCTCAACAATCAGTTGTCAATCCTCAATCCTCAATAGAATATCATCAATTCACAGTTTTCAATACTCAATGCTCAATCTGCAATCTTCAAATATCTATCCACAGACATCAATTCTAATCACACAAACCTAAACACTCAGTCCCCAATCCTCAATCTTCAATCCTCAATCCTCAATCCTCAATCCTCAATCCTCAATCTTCAACCCTCAATACTCAATCATCAATCCTCAATTCTCAATCCTCAATCCTCAACCCTCAATCCTCAATCGTCAGTCTTCAATCCTCAATACTCAATCTTCAATCTTCAATCATGAATCCTCAATCCTCAATCCTCAATCCTCATTCTTCAATCCTCAATACCCAATCCTCAATCTTCAATCCTCAATCCTCAATCCTCAATTCTCTATACTCAATCCTCAGACCTCAGTCCTCAAACCTCTATCCTCAGCCCTCAGCCCTCATCCTCAATCCTCAATCCTCAACCTCAATCCTCAATCTTCAATCCTCAATACTCAATCTTCAATCCTCAATCCTCAGTCCTCAAACCTCAATTCTGAATCCTCAATCCTGAATCCTCAATCTTCAGCCCTCAGTCCTCAACAATCGGTTGTCAATCCTCAATCCTCAATAGAATATCCTCAATTCACAGTTTTCAATACTCAATACTCAATCTGCAATCTTCAAATCTCTATCCACAAACATCAATCCTCATCACTCAACCCTCAACACTCAGTCCTCAATGTTCAATACTCAATCCTCAGCTCTCAATCTTCAATCCTCAATACTGAATCTTCAATCCTCAATCCTCAATCCTCAATCCTCAATCCTCAGTCCCCAATCCTCAATCCTCAATCCTCAATCCTCGTTCTTCAATCCTCAATACCCAATCCTCAATCTTCAATCCTCAATCCTCAATCCTCAATTCTCAATCCTCAATCCTCAGTCCTCAGACCTCAAACCTCCATCCTCAACCCTCAGCCCTCATCCTCAATCCTCAAACCTCAATCCTCAATCCTCAATCGTCAATCCTCAATCCTCAATCTTCAATCCTCAATACTCAATCTTCAATCCTCAATCCTCAATCCTCAATCCTCAATATTCAATCCTCAATACCCAATTTTCAATACTCAAATCGCAATCATCATACCTCAATCCTCAATCCTCAGTCATCAATCCTCAATCTTCAATACTCAATCGTCAATCCTCAGTCCTCAATTCTCAATCCTCAATCCTCGTACATCAAACCTCAATCCTCAACCCTCAGTCCTCATCCTCAATTCTCAATTCTCAATCCTCAATCCTCAGACCTCAAACATCAATACTCAACTCTCAGTCCTCGTCCTCAATCCACAACCCTCAATCCTCAATTCTCAATCTTCAAGCATCAATATTCAATCTTCAATCCTCAATCCTGTATCCTCGATCCTCAATCCTCAATCTTCAATGCTCAATCCTCAATACCCAATCCTCAATCTTCAATCCTCAATCCTCAATCCTCAATCCTCAATTCTCAATCCTCAATCCTCAGTCCTCAGTCCCCAAACCTCAATCCTCAACCATCAGCCCTCATCGTCAATTCTCAATCCTCAATCCTCAATCCTCAACCTTCAATCCTCAATACTCAATCTTCAATCCACAATCCTCAATCTTCAATCCTCAATACTCAATCTTCAATCCTCAATCCTCAATCCTCAATACTCAATCCTCAATCCTCAGTCCTCAATCCTCAATCTTCAATCCTCAATACTCAATCTTCAATCCTCAATACTCAATCCTCAATCCTCAATCCTCATTCTTCTATCCTCAATACCCAATCCTCAATCTTCAATCCTCAATCCTCAATCCTCAATTCTCAATCCTCAATCCTCAATCCTCAACCTTCAATCCTCAATACTCAATCTTCAATCCACAATCCTCAATCTTCAATCCTCAATACTCAATCCTCAATCCTCAATCCTCAGACCTCAAACATCAATACTCAACCCTCAGTCCTCAGTCCTCAATCCTAAATCCTCAATCCTCAATCCTCAATCCTCAATGTTCAATCCGCAATACCCAATCCTCAATCTTCAATCCTCAATCCTCAGTCCTCAATCCTCAATCCTCAGTCCTCAATCCTCAATCTTCAATCCTCAATACTCAATCTTCAATCCTCAATACTCAATTCTCAATCCTCAATCCTCATTCTTTTATCCTCAATACCCAATCCTCAATCTTCAATCCTCAATCCTCAATCCTCAATTCTCAATCCTCAATCCTCAATCCTCAGACCTCAAACATCAATAATCAGCCCTCAGTCCTCGTCCTCAATACACAACCCTCAATCCTCAATCCTCAATCTTCAATCATCAATATTCAATCTTCAGTCCACAATCCTCAATCCTCAATCCTCAATCCTCAATGTTCAATCCGCAAAACCCTATCCTCAATCTTCAATCCTCAATCCTCAGTCCTCAATCCCCAATATTCAATCCTCAATCCCCTGTCCTCAAACCTCAATCCTGAATCCTCAATCCTGAATCCTCAATCCTCAGACCTCAGTCCTCAACAATCAGTTGCCAATTCTCAATCCTCAATAGAATACCATCAATTCACAGTTTTCAATACTCAATACTCAATCTGAAATCTTTAAATCTCTATCCACAAACAACAATTCTCATCACTCAACCCTCAACACTCAGTCCCCAATCCTCAATCTTCAATCCTCGATCCTCAATCCTCAATCCTCAATCCTCAGTCCCCAGTCCTCAATCCTCAATCCACAATCCTCATCCTTCGATCCTCAATACCCAATCCTCAATCTTCAATCCTCAATCCTCAATCCTCAATTCTCAATCCTCAATCCTCAGTCCTCAGACCTCAAACCTCAATCCTCAACCCTCAGCCCTCATCGTCAATCATCAAACCTCAATCCTCAATCCTCAATCGTCAATCCTCAATTATCAATCTTCAATCCTCAATACTCAATCGTCAATCCTCAGTCCTCAACCCTCAATCGTCAATATTCAATCCTCAATACCCAATTTTCAATACTCAATCCGCAATCATCATACCTCAATCCTCAGTCATCAATTCTCAATCTTCAATACTCAATCGTCAATCCTCAGTCCTCAATCCTCAATCCTCAATCCTCGTACCTCAAACCTCAATCCTCAACCCTCAGTCCTCATCCTCAATACTCTATTCTCAATCCTCAACCCTCAATCTTCAATCCTCGATAATCAATCTCCAATCCTAGATCCCCAATCCCCAATCCTCAATCCTTAATCCTCAATCTTCAATCCTCAATCCCCAGTCCTCAATCTTCAATCCTCAATGCACAATCCTCAATCCTCGATCCTCAGTCCTGAATCCTCAATCCTCAATCCTCAATCCTCAACCTTCAATCCTCAATACTCAATCTTCAATCCTCAATCCTCAATCCTCAATTCTCAATCCTCAATCCTCAATCGTCAGTCTTCGATCCTCAATACTCAATCTTCAATCTTCAATCAAGAATCCTCAATCCTCAATCCTCAATCCTCATTCTTCAATCCTCAATACCCAACCCTCAACAATCAATCCTCAATACTCAACCATCAATCCTCAGTTCTCAATACTCAATAGAATATCCTGAATTCTCAGGATTCAATACTCAAACCTCAAACCTCAAACCTCAGACCTCATCCTCATTCCTCAATACTCAATCCTCAATACTCAACCCTCAATCCTCGACACTCAATCTTCAATCCTCAATCCTCAATCCTCAATCCTCAATCCTCAGTCATCAATCCTCAACATTCAATACTCAATCCTCAATCCTCAATCCCCAGTCCTCAATCCTCAATCCTCATTCCTCAAACCTCAATCCTCAAACCTCAGTCCTCATACTCAATTCTCAATTCTCAATCCTCAATCCTCAATCCTCAACCCTATATCTTCAATCCGAAATAATCAATCTCCAATACTAGATCCTCAATCCCCAATCCTCAATCCTCAATATCCAATCCTAAATCTTCAATCCTCAATCCTCTATTATCAATCGTTAATCCTCAATCCTCAACCCTCTGTCCTCAAACCTCAATCCTCAACCCTCAATCCTCAGTCCTCAGTCCTCAAACCTCAATCCTCAACCTTCAGCCCTCATCCTCGATCCTCAATCCTGAATCTTCAATCCTCAATCCTCAATCCTCAAGCCTCAATCCTCAATCCTCAGTCCTCGTCCACAAACCTCCACCTTCAATAATCAATCTTCAATCCTCAATCCTCAATCCTCATTCATCAATTCTCAATCTTCAATACTCAATCCTCAATCCTCAATCCTCAATCCTCAATCCTCAATCTTCAATCCTCATTCCTCAACCCTCAATCCTCAACCCTCAGTCCTCATACTCAATTCTCAATTCTCAATCCTCAATCCTCAATCCTCAACCTTCAATCCACAATAATCAATTTTCATTCCTAGATCCTCAATCCCCAATCCTCAATCGTTAATCCTCAATCTTCAATCCTCAATCCCCAATCCTCAATCTTCAATCCTCAATGCTCCATCCTCTATCCTCAATCCTCAGTCCTCAGTCTTCAACCTTCCATCCTCAATCCTCAATCCTCAACCGTCAGTCCTCATCCTCAACCCTCAACCCTCTACACACAATACTCAATCCTCAATCTGCAATCATCAATACTCAATATTCAATCCTCAATCCTCAATCCTTAATCCTCAATCCTCAATCCTCAATCCTCAATCCTCAATCCTCAATCCTCAATGTTCAATCCGCAATACCCAATCCTCAATCTTCAATCCTCAATCCTCATTCCTCAATCCTCAATATTCAATACTCAATCATCAACCGTCAATCCTCAATACTCAATCTTCAGTCCTCAATCCTCAATCCTCAATCCTCAATCCTCAATCCTGAATCCTCAATATTCAACACACAACCCTCAACCGTCAATCCTCAATACTCAACCATCAATCCTCAGTTCTCAGTACTCAATAGAATATCCTGAATTCTCAGGATTCAATACTAAAACCTCAAACCTCAAACCTCAGCCCTCAACCTCATTCCTCAATACTCAATCCTCAATCCTCAACCCTCAATCCTCGACACTCAATCTTCAATCCTCAATCCTCAATCCTCAATCCTCAATCCTCAGTCATCAATCCTCAACCTTCAATACTCAATCCTCAATCCTCAATCCTCAGTTCTCAATCCTCAATCCTCATTCCTCAAACCTCAATCCTCAAACCTCAGTCCTCATACTCAATTCTCAATTCTCAATCCTCAATCCTCAATCCTCAACCCTCTATCTTCAATCCTAAATAATCAATCTCCAATACTAGATCCTCAATCCCCAATCCTCAATCCTCAATATCCAATCCTAAATCTTCAATCCTCAATCCTCTATTATCAATCGTCAATCCTCAATCCTCAATCCTCTGTCCTCAAACATCAATCCTCAACCCTCAACCCTCAGTCCTCAGACCTCAAACCTCAATCCTCAACGTTCAGCCCTCATCCTCGATCCTCAATCCTCAATCTTCAATCCTCAATCCTCAATCCTCAAGCCTCAATCCTCAATCCTCAGTCCTCGTCCTCAAACCTCAACCCTCAATAATCAATCTTCAATCTTCACTCATCAATACTCAATCTTCCATCCTCAATCCTCAATACTCAATCCTCAATCCTCAATCCTCATTCTTCAATCCTCAATACCCAGTCCTCAATCTTCAATCCTCAATCCTCAATCCTCAATTCTCAATCCTCAATCCTCAGTCCTCAGTCCTAAAACCTCAACCTTCAAACCCTCAGCCCTCATCCTCAATCCTCAATCCTCATTCCTCAATCCTCAACCTTCAATACTCAATTCTCAATCTTCAATCCTCAATCCTCAATCCTCAGTCATCAATCCTCAATCTTCAATACTCAATCGTCAACCCTCAGTCCTCAATCCTCAATCCTCAATCCTCGTTCCTCAAACCACAATCCTCAACCCTCAGTCGTCATCCTCAATTCTCAATTCTCAATCCTCAATCCTCAACCCTCAATCTTCAATCCTCAATTCTCAACCTTCAGTCCTCAATACTCAACCGTCAATCCTCAATTCGCAATACTCAATAGAATATCCTGAATTCTCAGGATTCAATTCTCAAACCTCAATCCTCAACCCTCAGCCCTCATCCTCCATCCACAATTCTCAATCCTCAATCCTTAACCTTCAGTCCCCAATACTCAATCTACAATTCTCAATCCTCAATCCTCAATCCTCAATATTCAATCCTCAATACTCAATCCTCAATCCTCAATATTCAATCCTCAATACTCAATTTTCAATACTCAATCCGCAATCATCAATCCTCAATCCCCAATCCTCAGTCATCAATCCTCAAACCTCAGTCCCCATCCACAATTCTCAATCCTCAACCCTCAATCCTCAAACCACAATCCTCAGCTGTCAGTCCTCGTCCTCAATCCTCAACCCTCGATCCTCAATCCTCAGTCTTCAATCATCAATACTCAATCTTCAATCCTCAATCCTCAATCCTCAATCCTCATACCTCAAACCTCAATCCTCAACCCTCAGTCCTTATCCTCAATTCTCAATTCTCAATCCTCAATCCTCAATCCTCAATCTTCAATCCTCAATAATCAATTTTCAATCCTAGATCCTCAATCGCCAGTCCTCAATCCTTAATCCTCAATCTTCAATCCTCAATACTCAATCTTCAATCCTCAGTCCTCAGTCCTCAATCCTCAATTCTGAATTCTCAACCCTGAATCCTCAATCTTCAGCCCTCAGTCCTCAACAATCAGTTGTCAATCCTCAATCCTCAATAGAATATCATCAATTCACAGTTTTCAATACTCAATGCTCAATCTGCAATCTTCAAATATCTATCCACAGACATCAATTCTAATCACACAAACCTCAACACTCAGTCCCCAAACCTCAATCTTCAATCCTCAATCCTCAATCCTCAATCCTCAATCCTCAATCTTCAACCCTCAATACTCAATCATCAATCCTCAATTCTCAATCCTCAATCCTCAACCCTCAATCCTCAATCGTCAGTCTTCAATCCTCAATACTCAATCTTCAATCTTCAATCATGAATCCTCAATCCTCAATCCTCATTCTTCAATCCTCAATACCCAATCCTCAATCTTCAATCCTCAATCCTCAATCCTCAATTCTCTATACTCAATCCTCAGACCTCAGTCCTCAAACCTCTATCCTCAGCCCTCAGCCCTCATCCTCAATCCTCAATCCTCAACCTCAATCCTCAATCTTCAATCCTCAATACTCAATCTTCAATCCTCAATCCTCAGTCCTCAAACCTCAATTCTGAATCCTCAATCCTGAATCCTCAATCCTCAATCCACAATTCTCAATCCTCAATCCTCAGACCTCAAACATCAATACTCAACTCTCAGTCCTCGTCCTCAATCCACAACCCTCAATCCTCAATTCTCAATCTTCAAGCATCAATATTCAATCTTCAATCCTCAATCCTGTATCCTCGATCCTCAATCCTCAATCTTCAATGCTCAATCCTCAATACCCAATCCTCAATCTTCAATCCTCAATCCTCAATCCTCAATCCTCAATTCTCAATCCTCAATCCTCAGTCCTCAGTCCCCAAACCTCAATCCTCAACCATCAGCCCTCATCGTCAATTCTCAATCCTCAATCCTCAATCCTCAACCTTCAATCCTCAATACTCAATCTTCAATCCACAATCCTCAATCTTCAATCCTCAATACTCAATCTTCAATCCTCAATCCTCAATCCTCAATACTCAATCCTCAATCCTCAGTCCTCAATCCTCAATCTTCAATCCTCAATACTCAATCTTCAATCCTCAATACTCAATCCTCAATCCTCAATCCTCATTCTTCTATCCTCAATACCCAATCCTCAATCTTCAATCCTCAATCCTCAATCCTCAATTCTAAATCCTCAATCCTCAATCCTTAACCTTCAATCCTCAATACTCAATCTTCAATCCACAATCCTCAATCTTCAATCCTCAATACTCAATCTTCAATCCTCAATCCTCAATCCTCAATTCTCAATCCTCAATCCTCAATCCTCAGACCTCAAACATCAATACTCAACCCTCAGTCCTCGTCCTCAATCCACAACCCTCAATCCTGAATCCTCAATCTTCAATCATCAATATTCAATCCTCAGTCCTCAATCCTCAATCCTCAATCCTCAATCCTCAATCCTCAATGTTCAATCCGCAATACCCAATCCTCAATCTTCAATCCTCAATCCTCAGTCCTCAATCCTCAATCCTCAGTCCTCAATCCTCAATCTTCAATCCTCAATACTCAATCTTCAATCCTCAATACTCAATTCTCAATCCTCAATCCTCATTCTTTTATCCTCAATACCCAATCCTCAATCTTCAATCCTCAATCCTCAATCCTCAATTCTCAATCCTCAATCCTCAATCCTCAGACCTCAAACATCAATAATCAGCCCTCAGTCCTCGTCCTCAATACACAACCCTCAATCCTCAATCCTCAATCTTCAATCATCAATATTCAATCTTCAGTCCACAATCCTCAATCCTCAATCCTCAATCCTCAATGTTCAATCCGCAATACCCTATCCTCAATCTTCAATCCTCAATCCTCAGTCCTCAATCCCCAATATTCAATCCTCAATCCCCTGTCCTCAAACCTCAATCCTGAATCCTCAATCCTGAATCCTCAATCCTCAGACCTCAGTCCTCAACAATCAGTTGCCAATTCTCAATCCTCAATAGAATACCATCAATTCACAGTTTTCAATACTCAATACTCAATCTGAAATCTTTAAATCTCTATCCACAAACAACAATTCTCATCACTCAACCCTCAACACTCAGTCCCCAATCCTCAATCTTCAATCCTCGATCCTCAATCCTCAATCGTCAATCCTCAGTCCCCAATCCTCAATCCTCAATCCACAATCCTCATCCTTCGATCCTCAATACCCAATCCTCAATCTTCAATCCTCAATCCTCAATCCTCAATTCTCAATCCTCAATCCTCAGTCCTCAGACCTCAAACCTCAATCCTCAACCCTCAGCCCTCATCGTCAATCATCAAACCTCAATCCTCAATCCTCAATCGTCAATCCTCAATTATCAATCTTCAATCCTCAATACTCAATCGTCAATCCTCAATCCTCAACCCTCAATCGTCAATATTCAATCCTCAATACCCAATTTTCAATACTCAATCCGCAATCATCATACCTCAATCCTCAGTCATCAATTCTCAATCTTCAATACTCAATCGTCAATCCTCAGTCCTCAATCCTCAATCCTCAATCCTCGTACCTCAAACCTCAATCCTCAACCCTCAGTCCTCATCCTCAATACTCTATTCTCAATCCTCAACCCTCAATCTTCAATCCTCGATAATCAATCTCCAATCCTAGATCCCTAATCCCCAATCCTCAATCCTTAATCCTCAATCTTCAATCCTCAATCCCCAGTCCTCAATCTTCAATCCTCAATGCACAATCCTCAATCCTCGATCCTCAGTCCTGAATCCTCAATCCTCAATCCTCAATCCTCAACCTTCAATCCTCAATACTCAATCTTCAATCCTCAGTCCTCAATCCTCAATTCTCAATCCTCAATCCTCAATCGTCAGTCTTCGATCCTCAATACTCAATCTTCAATCTTCAATCAAGAATCCTCAATCCTCAATCCTCAATCCTCATTCTTCAATCCTCAATACCCAACCCTCAACCATCAATCCTCAATACTCAACCATCAATCCTCAGTTCTCAATACTCAATAGAATATCCTTAATTCTCAGGATTCAATACTCAAACCTCAAACCTCAAACCTCAGACCTCATCCTCATTCCTCAATACTCAATCCTCAATCCTCAACCCTCAATCCTCGACACTCAATCTTCAATCCTCAATCCTCAATCCTCAATCCTCAATCCTCAGTCATCAATCCTCAACATTCAATACTCAATCATCAATCCTCAATCCCCAGTCCTCAATCCTCAATCCTCATTCCTCAAACCTCAATCCTCAAACCTCAGTCCTCATACTCAATTCTCAATTCGCAATCCTCAATCCTCAATCCTCAACCCTATATCTTCAATCCGAAATAATCAATCTCCAATACTAGATCCTCAATCCCCAATCCTCAATCCTCAATATCCAATCCTAAATCTTCAATCCTCAATCCTCTATTATCAATCGTTAATCCTCAATCCTCAATCCTCTGTCCTCAAACCTCAATCCTCAACCGTCAATCCTCAGTCCTCAGTCCTCAAACCTCAATCCTCAACCTTCAGCCCTCATCCTCGATCCTCAATCCTGAATCTTCAATCCTCAATCCTCAATCCTCAAGCCTCAATCCTCAATCCTCAGTCCTCGTCCACAAACCTCCACCTTCAATAATCAATCTTCAATCCTCAATCCTCAATCCTCATTCATCAATTCTCAATCTTCAATACTCAATCCTCAATCCTCAATCCTCAATCCTCAATCCTCAATCTTCAATCCTCATTCCTCAACCCTCAATCCTCAACCCTCAGTCCTCATACTCAATTCTCAATTCTCAATCCTCAATCCTCAATCCTCAACCTTCAATCCACAATAATCAATTTTCATTCCTAGATCCTCAATCCCCAATCCTCAATCGTTAATCCTCAATCTTCAATCCTCAATCCCCAATCCTCAATCTTCAATCCTCAATGCTCCATCCTCTATCCTCAATCCTCAGTCCTCAGTCTTCAACCTTCCATCCTCAATCCTCAATCCTCAACCGTCAGTCCTCATCCTCAACCCTCAACCCTCTACACACAATACTCAATCCTCAATCTGCAATCATCAATACTCAATATTCAATCCTCAATCCTCAATCCTTAATCCTCAATCCTCAATCCTCAATCCTCAATCCTCAATCCTCAATCCTCAATGTTCAATCCGCAATACGCAATCCTCAATCTTCAATCCTCAATCCTCATTCCTCAATCGTCAATATTCAATACTCAATCATCAACCGTCAATCCTCAATACTCAATCTTCAGTCCTCAATCCTCAATCCTCAATCCTCAATCCTCAATCCTGAATCCTCAATATTCAACACACAACCCTCAACCGTCAATCCTCAATACTCAACCATCAATCCTCAGTTCTCAATACTCAATAGAATATCCTGAATTCTCAGGATTCAATACTAAAACCTCAAACCTCAAACCTCAGCCCTCAACCTCATTCCTCAATACTCAATCCTCAATCCTCAACCCTCAATCCTCGACACTCAATCTTCAATCCTCAATCCTCAATCCTCAATCCTCAATCCTCAGTCATCAATCCTCAACCTTCAATACTCAATCCTCAATCCTCAATCCTCAGTTCTCAATCCTCAATCCTCATTCCTCAAACCTCAATCCTCAAACCTCAGTCCTCATACTCAATTCTCAATTCTCAATCCTCAATCCTCAATCCTCAACCCTCTATCTTCAATCCTAAATAATCAATCTCCAATACTAGATCCTCAATCCCCAATCCTCAATCCTCAATATCCAATCCTAAATCTTCAATCCTCAATCCTCTATTATCAATCGTCAATCCTCAATCCTCAATCCTCTGTCCTCAAACCTCAATCCTCAACCCTCAACCCTCAGTCCTCAGACCTCAAACCTCAATCCTCAACGTTCAGCCCTCATCCTCGATCCTCAATCCTCAATCTTCAATCCTCAATCCTCAATCCTCAAGCCTCAATCCTCAATCCTCAGTCCTCGTCCTCAAACCTCAACCCTCAATAATCAATCTTCAATCTTCACTCATCAATACTCAATCTTCCATCCTCAATCCTCAATACTCAATCCTCAATCCTCAATCCTCATTCTTCAATCCTCAATACCCAGTCCTCAATCTTCAATCCTCAATCCTCAATCCTCAATTCTCAATCCTCAATCCTCAGTCCTCAGTCCTAAAACCTCAACCTTCAAACCCTCAGCCCTCATCCTCAATCCTCAATCCTCATTCCTCAATCCTCAACCTTCAATACTCAATTCTCAATCTTCAATCCTCAATCCTCAATCCTCAGTCATCAATCCTCAATCTTCAATACTCAATCGTCAACCCTCAGTCCTCAATCCTCAATCCTCAATCCTCGTTCCTCAAACCACAATCCTCAACCCTCAGTCGTCATCCTCAATTCTCAATTCTCAATCCTCAATCCTCAACCCTCAATCTTCAATCCTCAATTCTCAACCTTCAGTCCTCAATACTCAACCGTCAATCCTCAATATTCAATCCTCAATACCCAATTTTCAATACTCAAATCGCAATCATCATACCTCAATCCTCAATCCTCAGTCATCAATCCTCAATCTTCAATACTCAATCGTCAATCCTCAGTCCTCAATTCTCAATCCTCAATCCTCGTACATCAAACCTCAATCCTCAACCATCAGTCCTCATCCTCAATTCTCAATTCTCAATCCTCAATCCTCAGACCTCAAACATCAATACTCAACTCTCAGTCCTCGTCCTCAATCCACAACCCTCAATCCTCAATTCTCGATCTTCAAGCATCAATATTCAATCTTCAATCCTCAATCCTGTATCCTCGATCCTCAATCCTCAATCTTCAATGCTCAATCCTCAATACCCAATCCTCAATCTTCAATCCTCAATCCTCAATCCTCAATCCTCAATTCTCAATCCTCAATCCTCAGTCCTCAGTCCCCAAACCTCAATCCTCAACCATCAGCCCTCATCGTCAATTCTCAATCCTCAATCCTCAATCCTCAACCTTCAATCCTCAATACTCAATTTTCAATCCACAATCCTCAATCTTCAATCCTCAATACTCAATCTTCGATCCTCAATCCTCAATCCTCAATACTCAATCCTCAATCCTCAGTCCTCAATCCTCAATCTTCAATCCTCAATACTCAATCTTCAATCCTCAATACTCAATCCTCAATCCTCAATCCTCATTCTTCTATCCTCAATACCCAATCCTCAATCTTCAATCCTCAATCCTCAATCCTCAATTCTCAATCCTCAATCCTCAATCCTCAACCTTCAATCCTCAATACTCAATCTTCAATCCACAATCCTCAATCTTCAATCCTCAATACTCAATCTTCAATCCTCAATCCTCAATCCTCAATTCTCAATCCTCAATCCTCAATCCTCAGACCTCAAACATCAATACTCAACCCTCAGTCCTCGTCCTCAATCCACATCCCTCAATCCTGAATCCTCAATCTTCAATCATCAATATTCAATCCTCAGTCCTCAATCCTCAATCCTCAATCCTCAATCCTCAATCCTCAATCCTCAATGTTCAATCCGCAATACCCAATCCTCAATCTTCAATCCTCAATCCTCAGTCCTCAATCCTCAATATTCAATCCTCAATCCTCAGTCCTCAAACCTCAATCCTGAATCCTCAATCCTGAATCCTCAATCTTCAGACCTCAGTCCTCAACAATCAGTTGTCAATTCTCAATCCTCAATAGAATACCATCAATTCACAGTTTTCAATACTCAATACTCAATCTGAAATCTTTAAATCTCTATCCACAAACACCAATTCTCATCACTCAACCCTCAACACTCAGTCCCCAATCCTCAATCTTCAATCCTCGATCCTCAATCCTCAATCCTCAATCCTCAGTCCCCAATCCTCAATCCTCAATCCTCAGTTCTCAATACTCAATAGAATATCCTGAATTCTCAGGATTCAATACTCAAACCTCAAACCTCAAACCTCAGACCTCATCCTCATTCCTCAATACTCAATCCTCAATCCTCAACCCTCAATCCTCGACTCTCAATCTTCAATCCTCAATCCTCAATCCTCAATCCTCAATCCTCTGTCCTCAAACCTCAATCCTCAAGCCTCAATCCTCAATCCTCAGTCCTCGTCCACAAACCTCAACCTTCAATAATCAATCTTCAATCCTCAATCCTCAATCCTCATTCATCAATTCTCAATCTTCAATACTCAATCCTCAATCCTCAATCCTCAATCCTCAATCCTCAATCCTCAATCCTCATTCCTCAAACCTCAATCCTCAACCCTCAGTCCTCATACTCAATTCTCAATTCTCAATCCTCAATCCTCAATCCTCAACCTTCAATCCACAATAATCAATTTTCATTCCTAAATCCTCAATCCCCAATCCTCAATCGTTAATCCTCAATCTTCAATCCTCAATCCCCAATCCTCAATCTTCAATCCTCAATGCTCCATCCTCTATCCTCAATCCTCAGTCCTCAGTCTTCAACCTTCCATCCTCAATCCTCAATCCTCAACCGTCAGTCCTCATCCTCAACTCTCAACCCTCTACACACAATTCTCAATCCTCAATCTTCAATCATCAATACTCAATATTCAATCCTCAATCCTCAATCCTTAATCCTCAATCCTCAATCCTCAATATTTAACACACAACCCTCAACCATCAATCCTCAATTCTCAACCATCAATTCTCAATTCTCAATACTCAACAGAATATCCTGAATTCTCATCGTACAATACTCAATCCACAAAAATCAATAATCAAATCTCAATCCTCAATCCTCAATCCTCAACCCTCAATCCACATTCTTCAATCCTCAATCCTCAATCCTCAATCCTCAATCCTCAGTCACCAATCCTCAACCTTCAATACTCAATCCTCAATCCTCAACCCTCAATCCTCAACCCTCAATCCTCATTCCTTAAACATCAATCCTCAAACCTCAGTCCTCATCCTCAATTCTCAACCCTCAATCCTCAATCCTCAAACCACAATCCTCAACCTTCAGTCCTCGTCCTCAATCCTCGCCCTCAATCCTCAATCCTGAATCTTCAATCATCAATACTCAAGCTCAATCCTCAATCCTCAATCCTCAATCCCCATTCCTCAAACCTAAATCCTCAACCCTCAGTCCTTATCCTCAATTCTCAATTCTCAATCCTCAATCCTCAGTCTTCAATCTTCAATCCTCAATAATCAATTTTCAATCCTGGATCCTCAATCCCCAATCCTCAATCCTTAATCCTCAATCCTCAATCCTCAATTCTCAATCCTCAATATTCAACACACAACCCTCAACCATCAATCCTCAATACTCAACCATCAATCCTCAATTCTCAATACTCAATAGAATACCCTGAATTCTCATCGTTCAATACTCAATCCACAAAAATCAATAATCAAATCTCAACCCTCAAACATCAATTCTCAACACTCAATCCTCAACGCTCAGTCCTCTCTCTTCAATCCTCCATCCTCAATCCTCAATCTTCAATCCTCAATACTCAATCTTCAATCCTCAATCCTCAGTCCTCAAACCTCAATTCTGAATCCTCAATCCTGAATCCTCTATCTTCAGCCCTCAGTCCTCGACAATCAATTGTCAATCCTCAATCCTCAATAGAATATCCTCAATTCACAGTTTTCAATACTCGATACTCAATCTGCAATCTTCAAATCTCTATCCACAAACATTTATTCTCATCACTCAACACTCAACACTCAGTACCCAATCCTCAATCTTCAATCCTCAATCCTCAATCCTCAATACTCAATCCTCAATCTTCAATTCTCAATAATCAATCTTCAATCCTCAATCCTCAACCCTCAATCCTCAATCCTCAATCCTCAATCCTCAATCCTCAATCCTCAATACCCAATACTCAATCTTCAATCCTCAATCCTCAATCCTCAATCCTCAACATTCAATCCTCAATACTCAATCATGAATCCTCAATTCCCAATCCTCAATCCTCAACCCTCAATCCTCAATCGTCAGTCTTCAATCCTCAATACTCAATCTTCAATCCTCAATCCTGAATCCTCAATCCTCAATCCTCATTCTTCTATCCTCAATACCCAATCCTCAATCTTCAATCCTCAATCCTCAATCCTCAATCCTCAATCCTCAATTCTCTATACTCAATCCTCAGACCTCAGTCCTCAAACCTCAATCCTCAATCCTCATTCTTCTATCCTCAATACCCAATCCTCAATCTTCAATCCTCAATCCTCAATCCTCAATCCTCAATCCTCAATTCTCTATACTCAATCCTCAGACCTCAGTCCTCAAACCTCAATCCTCAACCCTCAGCCCTCATCCTCAATCCTCAATCCTCAACCTCAATCCTCAATCTTCAATCCTCAATACTCAATCTTCAATCCTCAATCCTCAGTCCTCAAACCTCAATTCTGAATCCTCAATCCTGAATCCTCAATCTTCTGCCCTCAGTCCTCAACAATCAGTTGTCAATCCTCAATCCTCAATAGAATATCCACAACTCACAGTTTTCAATACTCAATACTCAATCTGCAATCTTCAAATCTCTATCCACAAACATCAATTCTCATCACTCAACCATCAAGACTCAGTCCTCAATGTTCAATCCTCAATCCTCAACACTCAATCTTCAATCCTCAATACTGAATCTTCAATCCTCAATCCTCAATCCTCAATCCTCAATCCTCAGGCCCAAATCCTCAATCCAAAATCCTCAATCCTCATTCTTCAAACCTCAATACCCAATCCTCAATCTTCAATCCTCAATCCTCAATCCTCAATTCTCAATCCTCAATCCTCAGTCCTCAGACCTCAAACCTCAATCCTCAACCCTCAGCCCTCATCGTCAATCCTCAAACGTAAATCCTCAATAATCAATCGTCAATCCTCAATCCTCAATCTTCAATCCACAATACTCAACCTTCAATCCTCAATCCTCAGACCTCAAACATCAATACTCAACCATCAGTCCTCGTCCTCAATCCACAGCCCTCAATCCTCAATCCACAATCTTCAATCATCAATTTTCAATATTCAATCTTCAGTCCTCAATCCTCAGTCCTCAATCCGCAATCCTCAATCCTCAACCATCAATCCTCAATCCCCAATCCTCAATCTTCAATCCTCAATCCTCAATCGTCAATCCACAATCCTCAAACTTCAATCCTCAATACTCAATCTTCAATCCTCAATCCTCAATCCTCAATCCGCAATCCTCAATCCTCAACCATCAATCCTCAATCCTCAATCTTCAATCCTCAATACTCAATCTTCAATCCTCAATCCTCAATCCTCAATACTCAATCCTCATTCTTCAAACCTCATTCTTCAATCCTCAATACCCAATCCTCAATCTTGAATCCTCAATCCTCAATCCTCAATTCTCAATCCTCGATCCTCAATCCTCAGACCTCAAACATCAATACTCAACCATCAGTCCTCGTCCTCAATCCACAGCCCTCAATCCTCAATCCACAATCTTCAATCATCAATATTCAATATTCAATCTTCAGTCCTCAATCCTCAGTCCTCAATCCGCAATCCTCAATCCTCAACCATCAATCCTCAATCCTCAATCTTCAATCCTCAATACTCAATCTTCAATCCTCAATCCTCAATCCTCAATTCTTAATCCTCAATACTCAATCCCCAATCGTCAATCCTCAATCCCCAATCCTCAATCTTCAATCTTCAATCCTCAATCCCCAATCCTCGAACCTCAATCCTCAATCTTCAATGTTCAATCCCCAATACCAAACCCTCAATCTTTAATCCTCAATCCTCAATCCTCAATCCTCAATTCTCAATCCTCAATCCTCAGTCCTCAGTCCCCAAACCTCAATCCTCAACCATCAGCCCTCATCGTCAATTCTCAATCCTCAATCCTCAATCCTCAACCTTCAATGCTCAATACTCAATCTTCAATCCACAATCCTCAATCTTCAATCCTCAATACTCAATCTTCAATACTCAATCCTCAATCCTCAATACTCAATCCTCAATACTCAGTCCTCAATCCTCAATCTTCAATCCTCAATACTCAATCTTCAATCCTCAATACTCAATCCTCAATCCTCAATCCTCATTCTTCTATCCTCAATACCCAATCCTCAATCTTCAATCCTCAATCCTCAATCCTCAATTCTCAATCCTCAATCCTCAATCCTCAGACCTCAAACATCAATAATCAACCCTCAGTCCTCGTCCTCAATCCACAACCCTCAATCCTCAATCCTCAATCTTCAATCATCAATATTCAATCTTCAGTCCTCAATCCTCAATCCTCAATCCTCAATCCTCAATCCTCAATGTTCAATCCGCAATACCCTATCCTCAATCTTCAATCCTCAATCCTCAGTCCTCAATCCTCAATATTCAATCCTCAATCCTCTGTCCTCAAACCTCAATCCTGAATCCTCAATCCTGAATCCTCAATCCTCAGACCTCAGTCCTCAACAATCAGTTGTCAATTCTCAATCCTCAATAGAATACCATCAATTCACAGTTTTCAATACTCAATACTCAATCTGAAATCTTTAAATCTCTATCCACAAACACCAATTCTCATCACTCAACCCTCAACACTCAGTCCCCAATCCTCAATCTTCAATCCTCGATCCTCAATCTTGAATCCTCAATCCCCAGTACTCAATCTTCAATCCTCAATGCCCAATCCTCAATCCTCAATCCTCAATCCTCAATCCTCAATATTCAACACACAACCCTCAACCATCAATCCTCAATACTCAACCATCAATCCTCAGTTCTCAATACTGAATAGAATATCCTGAATTCTCAGGATTCAATACTCAAGCCTCAAACCTCAAACCTCAGACCTCATCCTCATTCCTCAATACTCAATCCTCAATCCTCAAACCTCAATCCTCGACACTCAATCTTCAATCCTCAATCCTCAATCCTCAATCCTCAATCCTCAGTCATCAATCCTCAACCTTCAATACTCAATCCTCAATCCTCAATCCTCAGTCCTCAATCCTCAATCCTCATTCCTCAAACCTCAATCCTCAAACCTCAGTCCTCATACTCAATTTTCAATTCTCAATCCTCAATCCTCAATCCTCAACCCTCTATCTTCAATCCTAAATAATCAATCTCCAATACTAGATCCTCAATCCCCAATCCTCAATCCTCAATATCCAATCCTAAATCTTCAATCCTCAATCCTCTATTATCAATCGTCAATCCTCAATCCTCAATCCTCTGTCCTCAAACCTCAATCCTCAACCCTCAATCCTCAGTCCTCAGTCCTCAAACCTCAATCCTCAACCTTCAGCACTCATCCTCGATCCTCAATCCTGAATCTTCAATCCTCAATCCTCAATCCTCAAGCCTCAATCCTCAATCCTCAATCCTCAGACCTCAAACATCAATAATCAACCCTCAGTCCTCGTCCTCAATCCACAACCCTCAATACTCAATCCTCAATCTTCAATCATCAATATTCAATCTTCAGTCCTCAATCCTCAATCCTCAATCCTCAATCCTCAATCCTCAATCCTCAATCCTCAATCCTCAATCCTCAATGTTCAATCCGCAATACCCTATCCTCAATCTTCAATCCTCAATCCTCAGTCCTCAATCCTCAATATTCAATCCTCAATCCTCTGTCCTCAAACCTCAATCCTGAATCCTCAATCCTGAATCCTCAATCCTCAGACCTCAGTCCTCAACAATCAGTTGTCAATTCTCAATCCTCAATAGAATACCATCAATTTACAGTTTTCAATAATCAATACTCAATCTGAAATCTTTAAATCTCTATCCACAAACACCAATTCTCATCACTCAACCCTCAACACTCAGTCCCCAATCCTCAATCTTCAATCCTCGATCCTCAATCTTGAATCCTCAATCCCCAGTACTCAATCTTCAATCCTCAATGCCCAATCCCCAGTCCTCAATCCTCAATCCTCAATCCTCAATCCTCAATCCTCAATATTCAACACACAACCCTCAACCATCAATCCTCAATACTCAACCATCAATCCTCAGTTCTCAATACTGAATAGAATATCCTGAATTCTCAGGATTCAATACTCAAGCCTCAAACCTCAAACCTCAGACCTCATCCTCATTCCTCAATACTCAATCCTCAATCCTCAACCCTCAATCCTCGACACTCAATCTTCAATCCTCAATCCTCAATCCTCAATCGTCAATCCTCAGTCATCAATCCTCAACCTTCAATACTCAATCCTCAATCCTCAATCCTCAGTCCTCAATCCTCAATCCTCATTCCTCAAACCTCAATCCTCAAACCTCAGTCCTCATACTCAATTCTCAATTCTCAATCCTCAATCCTCAATCCTCAACCCTCTATCTTCAATCCTAAATAATCAATCTCCAATACTAGATCCTCAATCCCCAATCCTCAATCCTCAATATCCAATCCTAAATCTTCAATCCGCAATCCTCTATTATCAATCGTCAATCCTCAATCCTCAATCCTCTGTCCTCAAACCTCAATCCTCAACCCTCAATCCTCAATCCTCAGTCCTCAGTCCTCAAACCTCAATCCTCAGCCTTCAGCCCTCATCCTCGATCCTCAATCCTGAATCTTCAATCCTCAATCCTCAATCCTCAAGCCTCAATCCTCAATCCTCAGTCCTCGTCCTCAAGCCTCAACCCTCAATAATCAATCTTCAATCCTCAATCCTCAATCCTCATTCATCAATTCTCAATCTTCAATACTCAATCCTCAATCCTCAATCCTCAATCCTCAATCCTCAATCCTCAATCCTCATTCCTCAAACCTCAATCCTCAACCCTCAGTCCTCATACTCAATTCTCAATTCTCAATCCTCAATCCTCAATCCTCAACCTTCAATCCACAATAATCAATTTTCATTCCTAGATCCTCAATCCCCAATCCTCAATCGTTAATCCTCAATCTTCAATCCTCAATCCCCAATCCTCAATCTTCAATCCTCAATGCTCCATCCTCAATCCTCAATCCTCAATGCTCAATCCTCAGTCCTCAACCCTCAGTCCTCAATCCTCAATCCTCAATCCTCAATCCTCAACCTTCAATCCTCAATACTCAATCTTCAATCCTCAATCCTCAATTCTCAATCGTCAATACTCAATCCTCGATCGCCAATCCTCAATCCCCAATCCTCAATCTTCAATCCTCAATCCTCAATCCTCAATCCTCAAACTTGAATCCTCAATACTCAATCTTCAATCTTCAATCCTCAATCCTCAATCCTCTATCCTCAATTCTCAATCCTCAATATTCAACACACAACCCTCAACCATCAATCCTCAATACTCAACCATCAATCCTCAGTTCTCAATACTCAATAGAATACCCTGAATTCTCATCGTTCAATACTTAATCCACAAAAATCAATAATCTAATCTCAACCCTCAAACATCAATTCTCAACACTCAATCCTCAACGCTCAGTCCTCTCTCTTCAATCCTCCATCCTCAATCCTCAATCTCCAATCCTCAATACTCAATCTTCAACCCTCAATCCCCAGTCCTCAAACCTCAATTCTGAATCCTCAATTCTGAATCCTCAATCTTCAGCCCTCAGTCCTCGACAATCAATTGTCAATCCTCAATCCTCAATAGAATATCCTCAATTCACAGTTTTCAATACTCGATACTCAATCTGCAATCTTCAAATCTCTATACACAAACATTTATTCCCATCACTCAATCCTCAACACTCAGTCCCCAATCCTCAATCTTCAATCCTCAATCCTCAATCCTCAATACTCAATCCTCAATCTTCAATCCTCAATAATCAATCTTCAATCCTCAATCCTCAACCCTCAATCCTCAATCCTCAATCCTCAATCCTCAATCCTCAATCCTCAATCCTCAATACCAAATCCTCAATCTTCAATCCTCAATCCTCAATCCTCAATCCTCAACATTCAATCCTCAATACTCAATCATCAATCCTCAATTCCCAATCCTCAATCCTCAACACTCAATCCTCAATCGTCAGTCTTCAATCCTCAATCCTCAATCCTCATTCTTCAATCCTCAATCCTCAATCCTCATTCTTCAATCCTCAATACCCAATCCTCAATCTTCAATCCTCAATCCTCAATTCTCAATCCACAATCCTCAATCTTCAATCCTCAATACTCAATCTTCAATCCTCAATCCTCAATCCTCAATCCGCAATCCTCAATCCTCAACCATCAATCCTCAATCCTCAATCTTCAATCCTCAATACTCAATCTTCAATCCTCAATCCTCAATCCTCAATTCTTAATCCTCAATACTCAATCCTCAATCGTCAATCCTCAATCCCCAATCCTCAATCTTCAATCCTCAATCCTCAATCCTCAATCCACAATCCTCAATCTTCAATCCTCAATACTCAATCTTCAATCCTCAATCCTCAATCCTCAATCCGCAATCCTCAATCCTCAACCATCAATCCTCAACCCTCAATCTTCAATCCTCAATACTCAATCTTCAATCCTCAATCCTCAATCCTCAATACTCAATCCTCATTCTTCAATCCTCATTCTTCAATCCTCAATACCCAATCCTCAATCTTGAATCCTCAATCCTCAATCCTCAATTCTCAATCCTCAATCCTCAATCCTCAGACCTCAAACATCAATACTCAACCATCAGTCCTCGCCCTCAATCCACAGCCCTCAATCCTCAATCCTCAATCTTCAATCATCCATATTCAATATTCAATCTTCAGTCCTCAATCCTCAGTCCTCAATCCTCAATCCTCAATCCTCAATGTTCAATCCGCAATATCCAATCCTCAATCCTCAGTCCTCAAACCTCAACCCTGAATCCTCAATCCTGAATCCTCAATCTTCAGACCTAAGTCCTCAACAATCAGTTGTCAATTCTCAATCCTCAATATTCAATCCTCAACACTCAATCTTCAATCCTGAATCCGCTATCATCAATACTCAATTCTCAATCGTCTGTCATCAATCCTCAATCTTCAATCCTCAATACTCAATCTTCAATCCTCAATCCTCAATCCTCAATCCTCAGTCCTCATTCTTCAATCCTCAATACCCGATCCTCAATCTTCAATCCTCAATCCTCAATCCCCATTCCTCAATCGTCAATCCGCAATTCTCAATCCTCAGTCATCAATCCTCAACATTCAATACTCAATCCTCAATCCTCAATCCTCAATCCTCAATCTTCAATCCTCAATTCTCAATCTTCAACCATCAATATTCAATCTTCAATCCTCAATCCCCAATCCTCGATCCTCAATCCTCAATCTTCAATGCTCAATCCTCAATACCCAATCCTCAATCTTCAATCCTCAATCCTCAATCCTCAATCCTCAATTCTCAATCCTCAATCCTCAGTCCTCAGTCCCCAAACCTCAATCCTCAACCATCAGCCCTCATCGTCAATTCTCAATCCTCAATCCTCAATCCTCAACCTTCAATCCTCAATACTCAATCTTCAATCCACAATCCTCAATCTTCAATCCTCAATACTCAATCTTCAATACTCAATCCTCAATCCTCAATACTCAATCCTCAATCCTCAGTCCTCAATCCTCAATCTTCAATCCTCAATACTCAATCTTCAATCCTCAATACTCAATCCTCAATCCTCAATCCTCATTCTTCTATCCTCAATACCCAATCCTCAATCTTCAATCCTCAATCCTCAATCCTCAATTCTCAATCCTCAATCCTCAATCCTCAGACCTCAAACATCAATAATCAACCCTCAGTCCTCGTCCTCAATCCACAACCCTCAATCATCAATCCTCAATCTTCAATCATCAATATTCAATCTTCAGTCCTCAATCCTCAATCCTCAATCCTCAATCCTTAATCCTCAATGTTCAATCCGCAATACCCTATCCTCAATCTTCAATCCTCAATCCTCAGTCCTCAATACTCAATCCTCAATCCTCAGTCCTCAATCCTCAATCTTCAATCCTCAATACTCAATCTTCAATCCTCAATCCTCAGTCCTCAATCCTCATTCTTCAATCCTCAATACTCAATCTTCAATCCTCAATACTCAATCCTCAATCCTCAATCCTCATTCTTCTATCCTCAATACCCAATCCTCAATCTTCAATCCTCAGTCCTCAATCCTCAATTCTCAATCCTCAATCCTCAGTCCTCAGACCTCAAACCTCAATCCTCAACCCTCAGCCCTCATCGTCAATCCTCAAACCTAAATCCTCAATAATCAATCGTCAATCCTCAATCCTCAATCTTCAATCCACAATACTCAACCTTCAATCCTCAATCCTCAATCCTCAATCCTCAATATTCAATCCTCAATACTCAATTTTCAATACTCAATCCGCAATCATCAATCCTCAATCCCCAATCCTCAGTGATCAATCCTCAAACCTCAGTCCCCATCCACAATTCTCAATCCCCAATCCTCAATCCACAAACCACAATTCTCAACTGTCAGTCCTCGTCCTCAATCCTCAACCCTCAATCCTCAATCCTCAGTCTTCAATCATCAATACTCAATCTTCAATCCTCAATCCTCAATCCTCAATCCTCATTCCCCAAACCTCAATCCTCAACCCTCAGTCCTTATCCTCAATTCTCAATTCTCAATCCTCAATCCTCAATCCACAATCTTCAATCATCAATATTCAATATTCAATCTTCAGTCCTCAATCCTCAGTCCTCAATCCGCAATCCTCAATCCTCAACCATCAATCCTCAATCCTCAATCTTCAATCCTCAATACTCAATCTTCAATCCTCAATCCTCAATCCTCAATCCTCAATTGTTAATCCTCAATACTCAATCCTCAATCGTCAATCCTCAATCCTCAATCCTCAACCCTCAATCCTCAATCGTCAGTCTTCAATCCTCAATACTCAATCTTCAATCCTCAATCCTGAATCCTCAATCCTCAATCCTCATTCTTCTATCCTCAATACCCAATCCTCAATCTTCAATCCTCAATCCTCAATCCTCAATCCTCAATCCTCAATTCTCTATACTCAATCCTCAGACCTCAGTCCTCAAACCTCAATCCTCAATCCTCATTCTTCTATCCTCAATACCCAATCCTCAATCTTCAATCCTCAATCCTCAATCCTCAATCCTCAATCCTCAATTCTCTATACTCAATCCTCAGACCTCAGTCCTCAAACCTCAATCCTCAACCCTCAGCCCTCATCCTCAATCCTCAATCCTCAACCTCAATCCTCAATCTTCAATCCTCAATACTCAATCTTCAATCCTCAATCCTCAGTCCTCAAACCTCAATTCTGAATCCTCAATCCTGAATCCTCAATCTTCTGCCCTCAGTCCTCAACAATCAGTTGTCAATCCTCAATCCTCAATAGAATATCCACAACTCACAGTTTTCAATACTCAATACTCAATCTGCAATCTTCAAATCTCTATCCACAAACATCAATTCTCATCACTCAACCATCAAGACTCAGTCCTCAATGTTCAATCCTCAATCCTCAACACTCAATCTTCAATCCTCAATACTGAATCTTCAATCCTCAATCCTCAATCCTCAATCCTCAATCCTCAGGCCCAAATCCTCAATCCAAAATCCTCAATCCTCATTCTTCAAACCTCAATACCCAATCCTCAATCTTCAATCCTCAATCCTCAATCCTCAATTCTCAATCCTCAATCCTCAGTCCTCAGACCTCAAACCTCAATCCTCAACCCTCAGCCCTCATCGTCAATCCTCAAACGTAAATCCTCAATAATCAATCGTCAATCCTCAATCCTCAATCTTCAATCCACAATACTCAACCTTCAATCCTCAATCCTCAGACCTCAAACATCAATACTCAACCATCAGTCCTCGTCCTCAATCCACAGCCCTCAATCCTCAATCCACAATCTTCAATCATCAATATTCAATATTCAATCTTCAGTCCTCAATCCTCAGTCCTCAATCCGCAATCCTCAATCCTCAACCATCAATCCTCAATCCTCAATCTTCAATCCTCAATACTCAATCTTCAATCCTCAATCCTCAATCCTCAATTCTTAATCCTCAATACTCAATCCCCAATCGTCAATCCTCAATCCCCGATCCTCAATCTTCAATCTTCAATCCTCAATCCCCAACCCTCGAACCTCAATCCTCAATCTTCAATGCTCAATCCCCAATACCCAACCCTCAATCTTTAATCCTCAATCCTCAATCCTCAATCCTCAATTCTCAATCCTCAATCCTCAGTCCTCAGTCCCCAAACCTCAATCCTCAACCATCAGCCCTCATCGTCAATTCTCAATCCTCAATCCTCAATCCTCAACCTTCAATGCTCAATACTCAATCTTCAATCCACAATCCTCAATCTTCAATCCTCAATACTCAATCTTCAATACTCAATCCTCAATCCTCAATACTCAATCCTCAATACTCAGTCCTCAATCCTCAATCTTCAATCCTCAATACTCAATCTTCAATCCTCAATACTCAATCCTCAATCCTCAATCCTCATTCTTCTATCCTCAATACCCAATCCTCAATCTTCAATCCTCAATCCTCAATCCTCAATTCTCAATCCTCAATTCTTAATCCTCAATACTCAATCCTCAATCGTCAATCCTCAATCCCCAATCCTCAATCTTCAATCCTCAATCCTCAATCCTCAATCCACAATCCTCAATCTTCAATCCTCAATACTCAATCTTCAATCCTCAATCCTCAATCCTCAATCCGCAATCCTCAATCCTCAACCATCAATCCTCAACCCTCAATCTTCAATCCTCAATACTCAATCTTCAATCCTCAATCCTCAATCCTCAATACTCAATCCTCATTCTTCAATCCTCATTCTTCAATCCTCAATACCCAATCCTCAATCTTGAATCCTCAATCCTCAATCCTCAATTCTCAATCCTCAATCCTCAATCCTCAGACCTCAAACATCAATACTCAACCATCAGTCCTCGCCCTCAATCCACAGCCCTCAATCCTCAATCCTCAATCTTCAATCATCCATATTCAATATTCAATCTTCAGTCCTCAATCCTCAGTCCTCAATCCTCAATCCTCAATCCTCAATGTTCAATCCGCAATATCCAATCCTCAATCCTCAGTCCTCAAACCTCAACCCTGAATCCTCAATCCTGAATCCTCAATCTTCAGACCTAAGTCCTCAACAATCAGTTGTCAATTCTCAATCCTCAATATTCAATCCTCAACACTCAATCTTCAATCCTGAATCCGCTATCATCAATACTCAATTCTCAATCGTCTGTCATCAATCCTCAATCTTCAATCCTCAATACTCAATCTTCAATCCTCAATCCTCAATCCTCAATCCTCAGTCCTCATTCTTCAATCCTCAATACCCGATCCTCAATCTTCAATCCTCAATCCTCAATCCCCATTCCTCAATCGTCAATCCGCAATTCTCAATCCTCAGTCATCAATCCTCAACATTCAATACTCAATCCTCAATCCTCAATCCTCAATCCTCAATCTTCAATCCTCAATTCTCAATCTTCAACCATCAATATTCAATCTTCAATCCTCAATCCCCAATCCTCGATCCTCAATCCTCAATCTTCAATGCTCAATCCTCAATACCCAATCCTCAATCTTCAATCCTCAATCCTCAATCCTCAATCCTCAATTCTCAATCCTCAATCCTCAGTCCTCAGTCCCCAAACCTCAATCCTCAACCATCAGCCCTCATCGTCAATTCTCAATCCTCAATCCTCAATCCTCAACCTTCAATCCTCAATACTCAATCTTCAATCCACAATCCTCAATCTTCAATCCTCAATACTCAATCTTCAATACTCAATCCTCAATCCTCAATACTCAATCCTCAATCCTCAGTCCTCAATCCTCAATCTTCAATCCTCAATACTCAATCTTCAATCCTCAATACTCAATCCTCAATCCTCAATCCTCATTCTTCTATCCTCAATACCCAATCCTCAATCTTCAATCCTCAATCCTCAATCCTCAATTCTCAATCCTCAATCCTCAATCCTCAGACCTCAAACATCAATAATCAACCCTCAGTCCTCGTCCTCAATCCACAACCCTCAATCATCAATCCTCAATCTTCAATCATCAATATTCAATCTTCAGTCCTCAATCCTCAATCCTCAATCCTCAATCCTTAATCCTCAATGTTCAATCCGCAATACCCTATCCTCAATCTTCAATCCTCAATCCTCAGTCCTCAATACTCAATCCTCAATCCTCAGTCCTCAATCCTCAATCTTCAATCCTCAATACTCAATCTTCAATCCTCAATCCTCAGTCCTCAATCCTCAATCTTCAATCCTCAATACTCAATCTTCAATCCTCAATACTCAATCCTCAATCCTCAATCCTCATTCTTCTATCCTCAATACCCAATCCTCAATCTTCAATCCTCAGTCCTCAATCCTCAATTCTCAATCCTCAATCCTCAGTCCTCAGACCTCAAACCTCAATCCTCAACCCTCAGCCCTCATCGTCAATCCTCAAACCTAAATCCTCAATAATCAATCGTCAATCCTCAATCCTCAATCTTCAATCCACAATACTCAACCTTCAATCCTCAATCCTCAATCCTCAATCCTCAATATTCAATCCTCAATACTCAATTTTCAATACTCAATCCGCAATCATCAATCCTCAATCCCCAATCCTCAGTCATCAATCCTCAAACCTCAGTCCCCATCCACAATTCTCAATCCCCAATCCTCAATCCACAAACCACAATTCTCAACTGTCAGTCCTCGTCCTCAATCCTCAACCCTCAATCCTCAATCCTCAGTCTTCAATCATCAATACTCAATCTTCAATCCTCAATCCTCAATCCTCAATCCTCATTCCCCAAACCTCAATCCTCAACCCTCAGTCCTTATCCTCAATTCTCAATTCTCAATCCTCAATCCTCAATCCACAATCTTCAATCATCAATATTCAATATTCAATCTTCAGTCCTCAATCCTCAGTCCTCAATCCGCAATCCTCAATCCTCAACCATCAATCCTCAATCCTCAATCTTCAATCCTCAATACTCAATCTTCAATCCTCAATCCTCAATCCTCAATCCTCAATTGTTAATCCTCAATACTCAATCCTCAATCGTCAATCCTCAATCCTCAATCCTCAACCCTCAATCCTCAATCGTCAGTCTTCAATCCTCAATACTCAATCTTCAATCCTCAATCCTGAATCCTCAATCCTCAATCCTCATTCTTCTATCCTCAATACCCAATCCTCAATCTTCAATCCTCAATCCTCAATCCTCAATCCTCAATCCTCAATTCTCTATACTCAATCCTCAGACCTCAGTCCTCAAACCTCAATCCTCAATCCTCATTCTTCTATCCTCAATACCCAATCCTCAATCTTCAATCCTCAATCCTCAATCCTCAATCCTCAATCCTCAATTCTCTATACTCAATCCTCAGACCTCAGTCCTCAAACCTCAATCCTCAACCCTCAGCCCTCATCCTCAATCCTCAATCCTCAACCTCAATCCTCAATCTTCAATCCTCAATACTCAATCTTCAATCCTCAATCCTCAGTCCTCAAACCTCAATTCTGAATCCTCAATCCTGAATCCTCAATCTTCTGCCCTCAGTCCTCAACAATCAGTTGTCAATCCTCAATCCTCAATAGAATATCCACAACTCACAGTTTTCAATACTCAATACTCAATCTGCAATCTTCAAATCTCTATCCACAAACATCAATTCTCATCACTCAACCATCAAGACTCAGTCCTCAATGTTCAATCCTCAATCCTCAACACTCAATCTTCAATCCTCAATACTGAATCTTCAATCCTCAATCCTCAATCCTCAATCCTCAATCCTCAGGCCCAAATCCTCAATCCAAAATCCTCAATCCTCATTCTTCAAACCTCAATACCCAATCCTCAATCTTCAATCCTCAATCCTCAATCCTCAATTCTCAATCCTCAATCCTCAGTCCTCAGACCTCAAACCTCAATCCTCAACCCTCAGCCCTCATCGTCAATCCTCCAACGTAAATCCTCAATAATCAATCGTCAATCCTCAATCCTCAATCTTCAATCCACAATACTCAACCTTCAATCCTCAATCCTCAGACCTCAAACATCAATACTCAACCATCAGTCCTCGTCCTCAATCCACAGCCCTCAATCCTCAATCCACAATCTTCAATCATCAATATTCAATATTCAATCTTCAGTCCTCAATCCTCAGTCCTCAATCCGCAATCCTCAATCCTCAACCATCAATCCTCAATCCTCAATCTTCAATCCTCAATACTCAATCTTCAATCCTCAATCCTCAATCCTCAATTCTTAATCCTCAATACTCAATCCCCAATCGTCAATCCTCAATCCCCGATCCTCAATCTTCAATCTTCAATCCTCAATCCCCAACCCTCGAACCTCAATCCTCAATCTTCAATGCTCAATCCCCAATACCCAACCCTCAATCTTTAATCCTCAATCCTCAATCCTCAATCCTCAATTCTCAATCCTCAATCCTCAGTCCTCAGTCCCCAAACCTCAATCCTCAACCATCAGCCCTCATCGTCAATTCTCAATCCTCAATCCTCAATCCTCAACCTTCAATGCTCAATACTCAATCTTCAATCCACAATCCTCAATCTTCAATCCTCAATACTCAATCTTCAATACTCAATCCTCAATCCTCAATACTCAATCCTCAATACTCAGTCCTCAATCCTCAATCTTCAATCCTCAATACTCAATCTTCAATCCTCAATACTCAATCCTCAATCCTCAATCCTCATTCTTCTATCCTCAATACCCAATCCTCAATCTTCAATCCTCAATCCTCAATCCTCAATTCTCAATCCTCAATCCTCAATCCTCAGACCTCAAACATCAATAATCAACCCTCAGTCCTCGTCCTCAATCCACAACCCTCAATCCTCAATCCTCAATCTTCAATCATCAATATTCAATCTTCAGTCCTCAATCCTCAATCCTCAATCCTCAATCCTCAATCCTCAATGTTCAATCCGCAATACCCTATCCTCAATCTTCAATCCTCAATCCTCAGTCCTCAATCCTCAATATTCAATCCTCAATCCTCTGTCCTCAAACCTCAATCCTGAATCCTCAACCCTGAATCCTCAATCCTCAGACCTCAGTCCTCAACAATCAGTTGTCAATTCTCAATCCTCAATAGAATACCATCAATTCACAGTTTTCAATACTCAATACTCAATCTGAAATCTTTAAATCTCTATCCACAAACACCAATTCTCATCACTCAACCCTCAACACTCAGTCCCCAATCCTCAATCTTCAATCCTCGATCCTCAATCTTGAATCCTCAATCCCCAGTACTCAATCTTCAATCCTCAATGCCCAATCCTCAATCCTCAATCCTCAATCCTCAATCCTCAATATTCAACACACAACCCTCAACCATCAATCCTCAATACTCAACCATCAATCCTCAGTTCTCAATACTGAATAGAATATCCTGAATTCTCAGGATTCAATACTCAAGCCTCAAACCTCAAACCTCAGACCTCATCCTCATTCCTCAATACTCAATCCTCAATCCTCAACCCTCAATCCTCGACACTCAATCTTCAATCCTCAATCCTCAATCCTCAATCCTCAATCCTCAGTCATCAATCCTCAACCTTCAATACTCAATCCTCAATCCTCAATCCTCAGTCCTCAATCCTCAATCCTCATTCCTCAAACCTCAATCCTCAAACCTCAGTCCTCATACTCAATTTTCAATTCTCAATCCTCAATCCTCAATCCTCAACCCTCTATCTTCAATCCTAAATAATCAATCTCCAATACTAGATCCTCAATCCCCAATCCTCAATCCTCAATATCCAATCCTAAATCTTCAATCCTCAATCCTCTATTATCAATCGTCAATCCTCAATCCTCAATCCTCTGTCCTCAAACCTCAATCCTCAACCCTCAATCCTCAGTGCTCAGTCCTCAAACCTCAATCCTCAACCTTCAGCACTCATCCTCGATCCTCAATCCTGAATCTTCAATCCTCAATCCTCAATCCTCAAGCCTCAATCCTCAATCCTCAATCCTCAGACCTCAAACATCAATAATCAACCCTCAGTCCTCGTCCTCAATCCACAACCCTCAATACTCAATCCTCAATCTTCAATCATCAATATTCAATCTTCAGTCCTCAATCCTCAATCCTCAATCCTCAATCCTCAATCCTCAATCCTCAATCCTCAATCCTCAATCCTCAATGTTCAATCCGCAATACCCTATCCTCAATCTTCAATCCTCAATCCTCAGTCCTCAATCCTCAATATTCAATCCTCAATCCTCTGTCCTCAAACCTCAATCCTGAATCCTCAATCCTGAATCCTCAATCCTCAGACCTCAGTCCTCAACAATCAGTTGTCAATTCTCAATCCTCAATAGAATACCATCAATTTACAGTTTTCAATAATCAATACTCAATCTGAAATCTTTAAATCTCTATCCACAAACACCAATTCTCATCACTCAACCCTCAACACTCAGTCCCCAATCCTCAATCTTCAATCCTCGATCCTCAATCTTGAATCCTCAATCCCCAGTACTCAATCTTCAATCCTCAATGCCCAATCCCCAGTCCTCAATCCTCAATCCTCAATCCTCAATCCTCAATCCTTAATATTCAACACACAACCCTCAACCATCAATCCTCAATACTCAACCATCAATCCTCAGTTCTCAATACTGAATAGAATATCCTGAATTCTCAGGATTCAATACTCAAGCCTCAAACCTCAAACCTCAGACCTCATCCTCATTCCTCAATACTCAATCCTCAATCCTCAACCCTCAATCCTCGACACTCAATCTTCAATCCTCAATCCTCAATCCTCAATCCTCAATCCTCAGTCATCAATCCTCAACCTTCAATACTCAATCCTCAATCCTCAATCCTCAGTCCTCAATCCTCAATCCTCATTCCTCAAACCTCAATCCTCAAACCTCAGTCCTCATACTCAATTCTCAATTCTCAATCCTCAATCCTCAATCCTCAACCCTCTATCTTCAATCCTAAATAATCAATCTCCAATACTAGATCCTCAATCCCCAATCCTCAATCCTCAATATCCAATCCTAAATCTTCAATCCGCAATCCTCTATTATCAATCGTCAATCCTCAATCCTCAATCCTCTGTCCTCAAACCTCAATCCTCAACCCTCAATCCTCAGTCCTCAGTCCTCAAACCTCAATCCTCAGCCTTCAGCCCTCATCCTCGATCCTCAATCCTGAATCTTCAATCCTCAATCCTCAATCCTCAAGCCTCAATCCTCAATCCTCAGTCCTCGTCCTCAAGCCTCAACCCTCAATAATCAATCTTCAATCCTCAATCCTCAATCCTCATTCATCAATTCTCAATCTTCAATACTCAATCCTCAATCCTCAATCCTCAATCCTCAATCCTCAATCCTCAATCCTCATTCCTCAAACCTCAATCCTCAACCCTCAGTCCTCATACTCAATTCTCAATTCTCAATCCTCAATCCTCAATCCTCAACCTTCAATCCACAATAATCAATTTTCATTCCTAGATCCTCAATCCCCAATCCTCAATCGTTAATCCTCAATCTTCAATCCTCAATCCCCAATCCTCAATCTTCAATCCTCAATGCTCCATCCTCAATCCTCAATCCTCAATGCTCAATCCTCAGTCCTCAACCCTCAGTCCTCAATCCTCAATCCTCAATCCTCAATCCTCAACCTTCAATCCTCAATACTCAATCTTCAATCCTCAATCCTCAATTCTCAATCGTCAATACTCAATCCTCGATCGCCAATCCTCAATCCCCAATCCTCAATCTTCAATCCTCAATCCTCAATCCTCAATCCTCAACCTTCAATCCTCAATACTCAATCTTCAATCTTCAATCCTCAATCCTCAATCCTCAATCCTCAATTCTCAATCCTCAATATTCAACACACAACCCTCAACCATCAATCCTCAATACTCAACCATCAATCCTCAGTTCTCAATACTCAATAGAATACCCTGAATTCTCATCGTTCAATACTTAATCCACAAAAATCAATAATCAAATCTCAACCCTCAAACATCAATTCTCAACACTCAATCCTCAACGCTCAGTCCTCTCTCTTCAATCCTCCATCCTCAATCCTCAATCTCCAATCCTTAATACTCAATCTTCAACCCTCAATCCTCAGTCCTCAAACCTCAATTCTGAATCCTCAATTCTGAATCCTCAATCTTCAGCCCTCAGTCCTCGACAATCAATTGTCAGTCCTCAATCCTCAATAGAATATCCTCAATTCACAGTTTTCAATACTCGATACTCAATCTGCAATCTTCAAATCTCTATACACAAACATTTATTCCCATCACTCAATCCTCAACACTCAGTCCCCAATCCTCAATCTTCAATCCTCAATCCTCAATCCTCAATACTCAATCCTCAATCTTCAATCCTCAATAATCAATCTTCAATCCTCAATCCTCAACCCTCAATCCTCAATCCTCAATCCTCAATCCTCAATCCTCAATCCTCAATCCTCAATACCAAATCCTCAATCTTCAATCCTCAATCCTCAATCCTCAATCCTCAACATTCAATCCTCAATACTCAATCATCAATCCTCAATTCCCAATCCTCAATCCTCAACACTCAATCCTCAATCGTCAGTCTTCAATCCTCAATCCTCAATCCTCATTCTTCAATCCTCAATACCCAATCCTCAATCTTCAATCCTCAATCCTCAATTCTCAATCCACAATCCTCAATCTTCAATCCTCAATACTCAATCTTCAATCCTCAATCCTCAATCCTCAATCCGCAATCCACAATCTTCAATCATCAATATTCAATATTCAATCTTCAGTCCTCAATCCTCAGTCCTCAATCCGCAATCCTCAATCCTCAACCATCAATCCTCGATCCTCAATCTTCAATCCTCAATACTCAATCTTCAATCCTCAATCCTCAATCCTCAATTCTTAATCCTCAATACTCAATCCTCAATCGTCAATCCTCAATCCCCAATCCTCAATCTTCAATCCTCAATCCTCAATCCTCAATCCACAATCCTCAATCTTCAATCCTCAATACTCAATCTTCAATCCTCAATCCTCAATCCTCAATCCGCAATCCTCAATCCTCAACCATCAATCCTCAACCCTCAATCTTCAATCCTCAATACTCAATCTTCAATCCTCAATCCTCAATCCTCAATACTCAATCCTCATTCTTCAATCCTCATTCTTCAATCCTCAATACCCAATCCTCAATCTTGAATCCTCAATCCTCAATCCTCAATTCTCAATCCTCAATCCTCAATCCTCAGACCTCAAACATCAATACTCAACCATCAGTCCTCGCCCTCAATCCACAGCCCTCAATCCTCAATCCTCAATCTTCAATCATCCATATTCAATATTCAATCTTCAGTCCTCAATCCTCAGTCCTCAATCCTCAATCCTCAATCCTCAATGTTCAATCCGCAATATCCAATCCTCAATCCTCAGTCCTCAAACCTCAACCCTGAATCCTCAATCCTGAATCCTCAATCTTCAGACCTAAGTCCTCAACAATCAGTTGTCAATTCTCAATCCTCAATATTCAATCCTCAACACTCAATCTTCAATCCTGAATCCGCAATCATCAATACTCAATTCTCAATCGTCTGTCATCAATCCTCAATCTTCAATCCTCAATACTCAATCTTCAATCCTCAATCCTCAATCCTCAATCCTCAATCCTCAGTCCTCATTCTTCAATCCTCAATACCCGATCCTCAATCTTCAATCCTCAATCCTCAATCCCCAATCCTCAATCGTCAATCCGCAATTCTCAATCCTCAGTCATCAATCCTCAACATTCAATACTCAATCCTCAATCCTCAATCCTCAATCCTCAATCTTCAATCCTCAATTCTCAATCTTCAACCATCAATATTCAATCTTCAATCCTCAATCCCCAATCCTCGATCCTCCATCCTCAATCTTCAATGCTCAATCCTCAATACCCAATCCTCAATCTTCAATCCTCAATCCTCAATCCTCAATCCTCAATTCTCAATCCTCAATCCTCAGTCCTCAGTCCCCAAACCTCAATCCTCAACCATCAGCCCTCATCGTCAATTCTCAATCCTCAATCCTCAATCCTCAACCTTCAATCCTCAATACTCAATCTTCAATCCACAATCCTCAATCTTCAATCCTCAATACTCAATCTTCAATACTCAATCCTCAATCCTCAATACTCAATCCTCAATCCTCAGTCCTCAATCCTCAATCTTCAATCCTCAATACCCAATCCTCAATCTTCAATCCTCAATCCTGAATCCTCAATTCTCAATCCTCAATCCTCAATCCTCAGACCTCAAACATCAATAATCAACCCTCAGTCCTCGTCCTCAATCCACAACCCTCAATCATCAATCCTCAATCTTCAATCATCAATATTCAATCTTCAGTCCTCAATCCTCAATCCTCAATCCTCAATCCTTAATCCTCAATGTTCAATCCGCAATACCCTATCCTCAATCTTCAATCCTCAATCCTCAGTCCTCAATACTCAATCCTCAATCCTCAGTCCTCAATCCTCAATCTTCAATCCTCAATACTCAATCTTCAATCCTCAATCCTCAGTCCTCAATCCTCAATCTTCAATCCTCAATACTCAATCCTCAATCCTCAGTCCTCAATCCTCAATCTTCAATCCTCAATACTCAATCTTCAATCCTCAATACTCAATCCTCAATCCTCAATCCTCATTCTTCTATCCTCAATACCCAATCCTCAATCTTCAATCCTCAGTCCTCAATCCTCAATTCTCAATCCTCAATCCTCAGTCCTCAGACCTCAAACCTCAATCCTCAACCCTCAGCCCTCTTCGTCAATCCTCAAACCTAAATCCTCAATAATCAATCGTCAATCCTCAATCCTCAATCTTCAATCCTCAATACCCAATCCTCAATCTTGAATCCTCAATCCTCAATCCTCAATTCTCAATCCTCAATCCTCAATCCTCAGACCTCAAACATCAATACTCAACCATCAGTCCTCGTCCTCAATCCACAGCCCTCAATCCTCAATCCTCAATCTTCAATCATCAATATTCAATATTCAATCTTCAGTCCTCAATCCTCAGTCCTCAATCCTCAATCCTCAATCCTCAATGTTCAATCCGCAATATCCAATCCTCAATCCTCAGTCCTCAAACCTCAATCCTGAATCCTCAATCCTGAATCCTCAATCTTCAGACCTAAGTCCTCAACAATCAGTTGTCAATTCTCAATCCTCAATATTCAATCCTCAACACTCAATCTTCAATCCTCAATCCGCAATCATCAATCCTCAATTCTCAATCGTCTGTCATCAATCCTCAATCTTCAATCCTCAATACTCAATCTTCAATCCTCAATCCTCAATCCTCAATCCTCAGTCCTCATTCTTCAATCCTCAATACCCGATCCTCAATCTTCAATCCTCAATCCTCAATCCCCAATCGTCAATCGTCAATCCGCAATTCTCAATCCTCAGTCATCAATCCTCAACATTCAATACTCAATCCTCAATCCTCAATCCTCAATCCTCAATCCTCAATCCTCAATTCTCAATCTTCAACCATCAATATTCAATCTTCAATCCTCAATCCCCAATCCTCGAACCTCAATCCTCAATCTTCAATGCTCAATCCCCAATACCCAATCCTCAGTCTTTAATCCTCAATCCTCAATCCTCAATCCTCAATTCTCAATCCTCAATCCTCAGTCCTCAGTCCCCAAACCTCAATCCTCAACCATCAGCCCTCATCGTCAATTCTCAACCCTCAATCCTCAACCTTCAATGCTCTATACTCAATCTTCAATCCACAATCCTCAATCTTCAATCCTCAATACTCAATCTTCAATACTCAATCCTCAATCCTCAATACTCAATCCTCAATCCTCGGTCCTCAATCCTCAATCCTCAATCCTCAATACTCAATCTTCAATCCTCAATACTCAATCCTCAATCCTCAATCCTCATTCTTCTATCCTCAATACCCAATCCTCAATCTTCAATCCTCAATCCTCAATCCTCAATTCTCAATCCTCAATCCTCAATCCTCAGACCTCAAACATCAATAATCAACCCTCAGTCCTCGTCCTCAATCCACAACCCTCAATCCTCAATCCTCAATCTTCAATCATCAATATTCAATCTTCAGTCCTCAATCCTCAATCCTCAATCCTCAACCTTCAATCCTCAATACTCAATCTTCAATCCTCAATCCTCAATTCTCAATCGTCAATACTCAATCCTCGATCGCCAATCCCCAATCCCCAATCCTCAATCTTCAATCCTCAATCCTCAATCCTCAATCCTCAACCTTCAATCCTCAATACTCAATCTTCAATCTTCAATCCTCAATCCTCAATCCTCGATCCTCATTTCTCAATACTCAACATTCAACACACAACCCTCAACCATCAATCCTCAATTCTCAATACTCAATAGAATACCCTGAATTCTCGTCGTTCAATACTCAATCCACAAAAATCAATAATCAAATCTCAACCCTCAAACATCAATTCTCAACACTCAATCCTCAACGCTCAGTCCTCTCTCTTCAATCCTCCATCCTCAATCCTCAATCTTCAATCCTCAATACTCAATCTTCAATCCTCAATCCTCAGTCCTCAAACCTCAATTCTGAATCCTCAATTCTGAATCCTCAATCTTCAGCCCTTAGTCCTCGACAATCAATTGTCAATCCTCAATCCTCAATAGAATATACTCAATTCACAGTTTTCAATACTCGATACTCAATCTGCAATCTCCAAATCTCTATCCACAAACATTTATTCTCATCACTCAACCCTCAACACTCAGTCCCCAATCCTCAATCTTCAATCCTCAATCCTCAATCCTCAATACTCAATCCTCAATCTTCAAGCCTCAATAATCAATCTTCAATCCTCAATCCACAACCCTCAATCCTCAATCCTCAATCCTCAATCCTCAATCCTCAATCCTCAATCCTCAATCCTCAATCCTCAGTCCTCATTCTTCAATCCTCAATACCCGATCCTCAATCTTCAATCCTCAATCCTCAATCCCCAATCCTCAATCGTCAATCCGCAATTCTCAATCCTCAGTCATCAATCCTCAACATTCAATACTCAATCCTCAATCCTCAATCCTCAATCCTCAATCTTCAATCCTCAATTCTCAATCTTCAACCATCAATATTCAATCTTCAATCCTCAATCCCCAATCCTCGATCCTCAATCCTCAATCTTCAATGCTCAATCCTCAATACCCAATCCTCAATCTTCAATCCTCAATCCTCAATCCTCAATCCTCAATTCTCAATCCTCAATCCTCAGTCCTCAGTCCCCAAACCTCAATCCTCAACCATCAGCCCTCATCGTCAATTCTCAATCCTCAATCCTCAATCCTCAACCTTCAATCCTCAATACTCAATCTTCAATCCACAATCCTCAATCTTCAATCCTCAATACTCAATCTTCAATACTCAATCCTCAATCCTCAATACTCAATCCTCAATCCTCAGTCCTCAATCCTCAATCTTCAATCCTCAATACTCAATCTTCAATCCTCAATACTCAATCCTCAATCCTCAATCCTCATTCTTCTATCCTCAATACCCAATCCTCAATCTTCAATCCTCAATCCTCAATCCTCAATTCTCAATCCTCAATCCTCAATCCTCAGACCTCAAACATCAATAATCAACCCTCAGTCCTCGTCCTCAATCCACAACCCTCAATCATCAATCCTCAATCTTCAATCATCAATATTCAATCTTCAGTCCTCAATCCTCAATCCTCAATCCTCAATCCTTAATCCTCAATGTTCAATCCGCAATACCCTATCCTCAATCTTCAATCCTCAATCCTCAGTCCTCAATACTCAATCCTCAATCCTCAGTCCTCAATCCTCAATCTTCAATCCTCAATACTCAATCTTCAATCCTCAATCCTCAGTCCTCAATCCTCAATCTTCAATCCTCAATACTCAATCTTCAATCCTCAATACTCAATCCTCAATCCTCGATCCTCATTCTTCTATCCTCAATACCCAATCCTCAATCTTCAATCCTCAGTCCTCAATCCTCAATTCTCAATCCTCAATCCTCAGTCCTCAGACCTCAAACCTCAATCCTCAACCCTCAGCCCTCTTCGTCAATCCTCAAACCTAAATCCTCAATAATCAATCGTCAATCCTCAATCCTCAATCTTCAATCCACAATACTCAACCTTCAATCCTCAATCCTCAATCCTCAATCCTCAATATTCAATCCTCAATACTCAATTTTCAATACTCAATCCGCAATCATCAATCCTCAATCCCCAATCCTCAGTCATCAATCCTCAAACCTCAGTCCCCATCCACAATTCTCAATCCTCAACCCTCAATCCACAAACCACAATCCTCAACTGTCAGTCCTCGTCCTCAATCCTCAACCCTCAATCCTCAATCCTCAGTCTTCAATCATCAATACTCAATCTTCAATCCTCAATCCTCAATCCTCAATCCTCATTCCCCAAACCTCAATCCTCAACCCTCAGTCCTTATCCTCAATTCTCAATTCTCAATCCTCAATCCTCAATCCACAATCTTCAATCATCAATATTCAATATTCAATCTTCAGTCCTCAATCCTCAGTCCTCAATCCGCAATCCTCAATCCTCAACCATCAATCCTCAATCCTCAATCTTCAATCCTCAATACTCAATCTTCAATCCTCAATCCTCAATCCTCAATTGTTAATCCTCAATACTCAATCCTCAATCGTCAATCCTCAATCCTCAATCCTCAATCCGCAATCCTCAATCCTCAATGCTCAATCCTCAATACTCAATCCTCATTCTTCAATCCTCAATACCCAATCCTCAATCTTGAATCCTCAATCCTCAATCCTCAATTCTCAATCCTCAATCCTCAATCCTCAGACCTCAAACATCAATACTCAACCATCAGTCCTCGTCCTCAATCCACAGCCCTCAATCCTCAATCCTCAATCTTCAATCATCAATATTCAATATTCAATCTGCAGTCCTCAATCCTCAGTCCTCAATCCTCAATCCTCAATCCTCAATGTTCAATCCGCAATATCCAATCCTCAATCCTCAGTCCTCAAACCTCAATCCTGAATCCTCAATCCTGAATCCTCAATCTTCAGACCTAAGTCCTCAACAATCAGTTGTCAATTCTCAATCCTCAATATTCAATCCTCAACACTCAATCTTCAATCCTCAATTCTTAATCCTCAATACTCAATCCTCAATCGTCAATCCTCAATCCCCAATCCTCATTCTTCAATCCTCAATCCTCAATCCTCAATCCACAATCCTCAATCTTCAATCCTCAATACTCAATCTTCAATCCTCAATCCTCAATCCTCAATCCGCAATCCTCAATCCTCAACCATCAATCCTCAATCCTCAATCTTCAATCCTCAATACTCAATCTTCAATCCTCAATCCTCAATCCTCAATACTCAATCCACATTCTTCAAACCTCATTCTTCAATCCTCAATACCCAATCCTCAATCTTGAATCCTCAATCCTCAATCCTCAATTCTCAATCCTCAATCCTCAATCCTCAGACCTCAAACATCAATACTCAACCATCAGTCCTCGTCCTCAATCCACAGCCCTCAATCCTCAATCCACAATCTTCAATCATCAATATTCAATATTCAATCTTCAGTCCTCAATCCTCAGTCCTCTATCCGCAATCCTCAATCCTCAACCATCAATCCTCAATCCTCAATCTTCAATCCTCAATACTCAATCTTCAATCCTCAATCCTCAATCCTCAATTCTTAATCCTCAATACTCAATCCTCAATCGTCAATCCTCAATCCCCAATCCTCAATCTTCAATCCTCAATCCTCAATCCTCAATCCACAATCCTCAATCTTCAATCCTCAATACTCAATTTTCAATCCTCAATCCTCAATCCTCAATCCGCAATCCTCAATCCTCAACCATCAATCCTCAATCCTCAATCTTCAATCCTCAATACTCAATCTTCAATCCTCAATCCTCAATCCTCAATACTCAATCCTCATTCTTCAAACCTCACTCTTCAATCCTCAATACCCAATCCTCAATCTTGAATCCTCAATCCTCAATCCTCAATTCTCAATCCTCAATCCTCAATCCTCAGACCTCAAACATCAATACTCAACCATCAGTCCTCGTCCTCAATCCACAGCCCTCAATCCTCAATCCTCAATCTTCAATCATCAATATTGAATATTCAATCTTCAGTCCTCAATCCTCAGTCCTCAATCCTCAATCCTCAATCCTCAATGTTCAATCCGCAATATCCAAACCTCAATCCTCAGTCCTCAAACCTCAATCCTGAATCCTCAATCCTGAATCCTCAATCTTCAGACCTAAGTCCTCAACAATCAGTTGTCAATTCTCAGTCCTCAATATTCAATCCTCAACACTCAATCTTCAATCCTCAATCCGCAATCATCAATCCTCAATTCTCAATCGTCTGTCATCAATCCTCAATCTTCAATCCTCAATACTCAATCTTCAATCCTCAATCCTCAATCCTCAATCCTCAGTCCTCATTCTTCAATCCTCAATACCCGATCCTCAATCTTCAATCCTCAATCCTCAATCCTCAATCCCCAATCCTCAATCGTCAATCCGCAATTCTCAATCCTCAGTCATCAATCCTCAACATTCAATACTCAATAATCAATCCTCAATCCTCAATCCTCAATCTTCAATCCTCAATTCTCAATCTTCAACCATCAATATTCAATCTTCAATCCTTAATCCCCAATCCTCGATCCTCAATCCTCAATCTTCAATGCTCAATCCCCAATACCCAATCCTCAATCTTTAATCCTCAATCCTCAATCCTCAATCCTCAATTCTCAATCCTCAATCCTCAGTCCTCAGTCCCCAAACCTCAATCCTCAATCATCAGCCCTCATCGTCAATTCTCAATCCTCAATCCTCAATCCTCAACCTTCAATGCTCAATACTCAATCTTCTATCCACAATCCTCAATCTTCAATTCTCAATACTCAATCTTCAATACTCAATCCTCAATCCTCAATACTCAATCCTCAATCCTCAGTCCTCAATCCTCAATCTTCAATCCTCAATACTCAATCTTCAATCCTCAATACTCAATCCTCAATCCTCAATCCTCATCCTTCTATCCTCAATACCCAATCCTCAATCTTCAATCCTCAATCCTCAATCCTCAATTCTCAATCCTCAATCCTCAATCCTCAGACCTCAAACATCAATAATCAACCCTCAGTCCTCGTCCTCAATCCACAACCCTCAATCCTCAATCCTCAATCTTCAATCATCAATATTCAATCTTCAGTCCTCAATCCTCAATCCTCAATCCTCAATCCTCAATCCTCAATGTTGAATCCGCAATACCCTATCCTCAATCTTCAATCCTCAATCCTCAGTCCTCAATCCTCAATATTCAATCCTCAATCCTCTGTCCTCAAACCTCAATCCTGACTCCTCAATCCTGAATCCTCAATCCTCAGACCTCAGTCCTCAACAATCAGTTGTCAATTCTCAATCCTCAATAGAATACCATCAATTCACAGTTTTCAATACTCAATACTCAATCTGAAATCTTTAAATCTCTATCCACAAACACCAATTCTCATCACTCAACCCTCAACACTCAGTCCCCAATCCTCAATCTTCAATCCTCGATCCTCAATCTTGAATCCTCAATCCCCAGTACTCAATCTTCAATCCTCAATGCCCAATCCTCAATCCTCTATCCTCAATCCTCAATCCTCAATATTCAACACACAACCCTCAACCATCAATCCTCAATACTCAACCATCAATCGTCAGTTCTCAATACTGAATAGAATATCCTGAATTCTCAGGATTCAATACTCAAGCCTCAAACCTCAAACCTCAGACCTCATCCTCATTCCTCAATACTCAATCCTCAATCCTCAACCCTCAATCCTCGACACTCAATCTTCAATCCTCAATCCTCAATCCTCAATCCTCAATCCTCAGTCATCAATCCTCAACATTCAATACTCAATCCTCAATCCTCAATCCTCAGTCCTCAATCCTCAATCCTCATTCCTCAAACCTCAATCCTCAAACCTCAGTCCTCATACTCAATTCTCAATTCTCAATCCTCAATCCTCAATCCTCAACCCTCTATCTTCAATCCTAAATAATCAATCTCCAATACTAGATCCTCAATCCCCAATCCTCAATCCTCAATATCCAATCCTAAATCTTCAATCCTCAATCCTCTATTATCAATCGTCAATCCTCAATCCTCAATCCTCTGTCCTCAAACCTCAATCCTCAACCCTCAATCCTCAGTCCTCAGTCCTCAAACCTCAATCCTCAACCTTCAGCCCTCATCCTCGATCCTCAATCCTGAATTTTCAATCCTCAATCCTCAATCCTCAAGCCTCAATCCTCAATCCTCAGTCCTCGTCCTCAAGCCTCAACCCTCAATAATCAATCTTCAATCCTCAATCCTCAATCCTCATTCATCAATTCTCAATCTTCAATACTCAATCCTCAATCCTCAATCCTCAATCCTCAATCCTCAATCCTCAATCCTCATTCCTCAAACCTCAATCCTCAACCCCCAGTCCTCATACTCAATTCTCAATTCTCAATCCTCAATCCTCAATCCTCAATCTTCAATCCACAATAATCAATTTTCATTCCTAGATCCTCAATCCCCAATCCTCAATCGTTAATCCTCAATCTTCAATCCTCAATCCCCAATCCTCAATCTTCAATCCTCAATGCTCCATCCTCAATCCTCAATCCTCAATGCTCAATCCTCAATCCTCAATCCTCATTCCTCAAACCTCAATCCTCAAACCTCAGTCCTCATACTCAATTCTCAATTCTCAATCCTCAATCCTCAATCCTCAACCCTCTATCTTCAATCCTAAATAATCAATCTCCAATACTAGATCCTCAATCCCCAATCCTCAATCCTCAATATCCAATCCTAAATCTTCAATCCTCAATCCTCTATTATCAATCGTCAATCCTCAATCCTCAATCCTCTGTCCTCAAACCTCAATCCTCAACCCTCAATCCTCAGTCCTCAGTCCTCAAACCTCAATCCTCAACCTTCAGCCCTCATCCTCGATCCTCAATCCTGAATTTTCAATCCTCAATCCTCAATCCTCAAGCCTCAATCCTCAATCCTCAGTCCTCGTCCTCAAGCCTCAACCCTCAATAATCAATCTTCAATCCTCAATCCTCAATCCTCATTCATCAATTCTCAATCTTCAATACTCAATCCTCAATCCTCAATCCTCAATCCTCAATCCTCAATCCTCAATCCTCATTCCTCAAACCTCAATCCTCAACCCCCAGTCCTCATACTCAATTCTCAATTCTCAATCCTCAATCCTCAATCCTCAATCTTCAATCCACAATAATCAATTTTCATTCCTAGATCCTCAATCCCCAATCCTCAATCGTTAATCCTCAATCTTCAATCCTCAATCCCCAATCCTCAATCTTCAATCCTCAATGCTCCATCCTCAATCCTCAATCCTCAATGCTCAATCCTCAATCCTCAATCCTCAGTCCTCAATCCTCAATCCTCAATCCTCAATTCTCAACCTTCAATCCTCAATACTCAATCTTCAATCCTCAATCCTCATTTCTCAATCGTCAATACTCAATCCTCAATCGTCAATCTTCAATCCTCAATCCTCAATCCTCAATTCTTAATCCTCAATACTCAATCCTCAATCGTCAATCCTCAATCCCCAATCCTCAATCTTCAATCCTCAATCCTCAATCCTCAATCCACAATCCTCAATCTTCAATCCTCAATACTCAATATTCAATCCTCAATCCTCAATCCTCAATCCGCAATCCTCAATCCTCAACCATCAATCCTCAATCCTCAACCTTCAATCCTCAATACTCAATCTTCAATCCTCAATCCTCAATCCTCAATACTCAATCCTCATTCTTCAATCCTCATTCTTCAATCCTCAATACCCAATCCTCAATCTTGAATCCTCAATCCTCAATCCTCAATTCTCAATCCTCAATCCTCAATCCTCAGACCTCAAACATCAATACTCAACCATCAGTCCTCGTCCTCAATCCACAGCCCTCAATCCTCAATCCTCAACCCTCAGCCCTCATCTTCAATCCTCAACCTTCAATCATCAATATTCAATCTTCAATCCTCAATCCTCAATCCTCAATCCTCAATCCTCAATCCTCAATGTTCAATCCTCAATCCTCGTACCTCAAACCTCAATCCTCAATCCTCAATCCCCATTCTTCAATCCTCAATACCCAATCCTCAATCTTCAATCCTCAATCCTCAATCCTCAATTCTCAATCCTCAATCCTCAGCCCTCTGTCCTCAAACCTCAATCCTAAACCCTCAGCCCTCATACTCAATCCTCAATCCTTATTCCTCAGTCCTCAACCTTCAATCCTCAATACTCAATTATCAATCCTCAATCCTCAATCCTCAGTCCTCAATCCTAAATCCTCAATCATCAATACTCAATCTTCAATACTCAATCCTCAATCCTGAATCCTGAGTCCTCAATCCTCAATCCTCAATCTTCAATCCTCAATACTCAATCTTCAATCCTCAATCCTCAATCCTCGATCCTCAATCCTCAATCCTCAATCGTCAATCTCCAATCCTGAATACTCAATCTTCAATCCTCAATCCTCAATCGCCCATCTTCAATCCTCATTCTTCAATCCTCAATACTCAATCTTCAATCCTCTATCCTCAATCCTCAATCCTCAGTCCTCATTCTTCAATCCTCAATACCCAATCCTCAATCCTCAAACCTCAATCCTCAATCCTCAATTCTCAATCCTCTATCCTCAATCCTCAGACCTCAAACATCAATACTCAACCCTCAGTCCTCGTCCTGAATCCACAACCCTCAATCATCAATCCTCAACCTTCAATCATCAATATTCAATCTTCAATCCTCAATCCTCAATCCTCAATCCTCAATCCTCACTCCTCAATGTTCAATCCTCAATACCCAATCTTCAATCTTCAATCCTCGATCCTCAATCCTCAATCCCCAATCCTCAATACTCAGTCCTCAGTCCTCAAACCACAGTCCTGAATCCTCAATCCTGAGTCCTCAATCTTCAGCCCTCGGTCCTCAACAATCAGTTGTCAATCCTCATTCCTCACTAGAATATCCTCAGTTCAGAGTTTTCCATACGCAATACTCAATCTGCAATCTTCATATCTCTATCCACAAACATCAATTCTCATCACTCAACCATCAACTCTCAGTCCCCAATACTCAATCTTCAATCGTCAATCCTCAATCCTCAATCCTCAATCCTCAATCCTCAATCCTCTATCTTCAACACTCAATACTCAATCTTCAATCCTCAAACCTGAATCCTCAATCCTCAATTTTCAATCCTCAATCCTCAGACCTGAATCCTCAATGCTCATTCTTCAATCCTCAATACCCAATCCTCAATCTTCAATCCTCAATCCTCAATCCTCAACTCTCAATCCTCAATCCTCAATCCTCAGTCCTCAAACCTCAATCCTCAACCCTCAGCCCTCATCTTCAATCCTCAATCCTCAATCCACAATTCTCAATCTTCAATCCTCAATACTCAATCTTCAATCCTCAATCCTCAATCCTCAATCCACAATCCTCAATCCTCAATCCTCAGTCATCAATACTCAATCTTCAGTACTCAATCCTCAATCCTCAATCCTCAGTCCTCGATCCTCAACCCCCAATCCTCATTCCTCAAACCTCAACCCTCGGCCCTCAGTCCTCATCCTCAGTTCTCAATTCTCAATCCTCAGGCCTCAATCCTCAATCCTCAATCCTCAATCCTCAATCTTCAACACTCAATACTCAATCTTCAATCCTCAAACCTGAATCCTCAATCCTCAATTTTCAATCCTCAATCCTCAAACCTGAATCCTCAATGCTCATTCTTCAATCCTCAATACCCAATCCTCAATCTTCAATCCTCAACCCTCAATCCTCAGACCTCAAACATCAATACTCAACCCTCAGTCCTCGTCCTGAATCCACAACACTCAATCCTGTATCCTCAACCTTCAATCATCAATATTCAATCTTCAATCCTCAATCCTCAATCCTCAATCCTCAATCCTCAATCCTCAATCTTCAATCCTCAATACTCAATCTTCAATCCTCAATCCTCAATCCTCAATTCTCAATCCTCAATCCTCAGCCCTCTGTCCTCAAACCTCAATCCTAAACCCTCAGCCCTCATACTCAATCCTCAATCCTTATTCCTCAGTCCTCAACCTTCAATCCTCAATACTCAATTATCAATCCTCAATCCTCAATCCTCAATGTTCAATCCTCAATACCCAATCTTCCATCTTCAATCCTCGATCCTCAACCCTCAATCCCCAACCCTCAATCCCCAATCCTCAGTCCTCAAACCACAGTCCTGAATCCTCAATCCTGAATCCTCAATCTTCAGACCTAAGTCCTCAACAATCAGTTGTCAATTCTCAGTCCTCAATATTCAATCCTCAACACTCAATCTTCAATCCTCAATCCGCAATCATCAATCCTCAATTCTCAATCGTCTGTCATCAATCCTCAATCTTCAATCCTCAATACTCAATCTTCAATCCTCAATCCTCAATCCTCAATCCTCAGTCCTCATTCTTCAATCCTCAATACCCGATCCTCAATCTTCAATCCTCAATCCTCAATCCTCAATCCCCAATCCTCAATCGTCAATCCGCAATTCTCAATCCTCAGTCATCAATCCTCAACATTCAATACTCAATAGTCAATCCTCAATCCTCAATCCTCAATCTTCAATCCTCAATTCTCAATCTTCAACCATCAATATTCAATCTTCAATCCTTAATCCCCAATCCTCGATCCTCAATCCTCAATCTTCAATGCTCAATCCCCAATACCCAATCCTCAATCTTTAATCCTCAATCCTCAATCCTCAATCCTCAATTCTCAATCCTCAATCCTCAGTCCTCAGTCCCCAAACCTCAATCCTCAATCATCAGCCCTCATCGTCAATTCTCAATCCTCAATCCTCAATCCTCAACCTTCAATGCTCAATACTCAATCTTCTATCCACAATCCTCAATCTTCAATTCTCAATACTCAATCTTCAATACTCAATCCTCAATCCTCAATACTCAATCCTCAATCCTCAGTCCTCAATCCTCAATCTTCAATCCTCAATACTCAATCTTCAATCCTCAATACTCAATCCTCAATCCTCAATCCTCATCCTTCTATCCTCAATACCCAATCCTCAATCTTCAATCCTCAATCCTCAATCCTCAATTCTCAATCCTCAATCCTCAATCCTCAGACCTCAAACATCAATAATCAACCCTCAGTCCTCGTCCTCAATCCACAACCCTCAATCCTCAATCCTCAATCTTCAATCATCAATATTCAATCTTCAGTCCTCAATCCTCAATCCTCAATCCTCAATCCTCAATCCTCAATGTTGAATCCGCAATACCCTATCCTCAATCTTCAATCCTCAATCCTCAGTCCTCAATCCTCAATATTCAATCCTCAATCCTCTGTCCTCAAACCTCAATCCTGACTCCTCAATCCTGAATCCTCAATCCTCAGACCTCAGTCCTCAACAATCAGTTGTCAATTCTCAATCCTCAATAGAATACCATCAATTCACAGTTTTCAATACTCAATACTCAATCTGAAATCTTTAAATCTCTATCCACAAACACCAATTCTCATCACTCAACCCTCAACACTCAGTCCCCAATCCTCAATCTTCAATCCTCGATCCTCAATCTTGAATCCTCAATCCCCAGTACTCAATCTTCAATCCTCAATGCCCAATCCTCAATCCTCTATCCTCAATCCTCAATCCTCAATATTCAACACACAACCCTCAACCATCAATCCTCAATACTCAACCATCAATCGTCAGTTCTCAATACTGAATAGAATATCCTGAATTCTCAGGATTCAATACTCAAGCCTCAAACCTCAAACCTCAGACCTCATCCTCATTCCTCAATACTCAATCCTCAATCCTCAACCCTCAATCCTCGACACTCAATCTTCAATCCTCAATCCTCAATCCTCAATCCTCAATCCTCAGTCATCAATCCTCAACATTCAATACTCAATCCTCAATCCTCAATCCTCAGTCCTCAATCCTCAATCCTCATTCCTCAAACCTCAATCCTCAAACCTCAGTCCTCATACTCAATTCTCAATTCTCAATCCTCAATCCTCAATCCTCAACCCTCTATCTTCAATCCTAAATAATCAATCTCCAATACTAGATCCTCAATCCCCAATCCTCAATCCTCAATATCCAATCCTAAATCTTCAATCCTCAATCCTCTATTATCAATCGTCAATCCTCAATCCTCAATCCTCTGTCCTCAAACCTCAATCCTCAACCCTCAATCCTCAGTCCTCAGTCCTCAAACCTCAATCCTCAACCTTCAGCCCTCATCCTCGATCCTCAATCCTGAATTTTCAATCCTCAATCCTCAATCCTCAAGCCTCAATCCTCAATCCTCAGTCCTCGTCCTCAAGCCTCAACCCTCAATAATCAATCTTCAATCCTCAATCCTCAATCCTCATTCATCAATTCTCAATCTTCAATACTCAATCCTCAATCCTCAATCCTCAATCCTCAATCCTCAATCCTCAATCCTCATTCCTCAAACCTCAATCCTCAACCCCCAGTCCTCATACTCAATTCTCAATTCTCAATCCTCAATCCTCAATCCTCAATCTTCAATCCACAATAATCAATTTTCATTCCTAGATCCTCAATCCCCAATCCTCAATCGTTAATCCTCAATCTTCAATCCTCAATCCCCAATCCTCAATCTTCAATCCTCAATGCTCCATCCTCAATCCTCAATCCTCAATGCTCAATCCTCAATCCTCAATCCTCATTCCTCAAACCTCAATCCTCAAACCTCAGTCCTCATACTCAATTCTCAATTCTCAATCCTCAATCCTCAATCCTCAACCCTCTATCTTCAATCCTAAATAATCAATCTCCAATACTAGATCCTCAATCCCCAATCCTCAATCCTCAATATCCAATCCTAAATCTTCAATCCTCAATCCTCTATTATCAATCGTCAATCCTCAATCCTCAATCCTCTGTCCTCAAACCTCAATCCTCAACCCTCAATCCTCAGTCCTCAGTCCTCAAACCTCAATCCTCAACCTTCAGCCCTCATCCTCGATCCTCAATCCTGAATTTTCAATCCTCAATCCTCAATCCTCAAGCCTCAATCCTCAATCCTCAGTCCTCGTCCTCAAGCCTCAACCCTCAATAATCAATCTTCAATCCTCAATCCTCAATCCTCATTCATCAATTCTCAATCTTCAATACTCAATCCTCAATCCTCAATCCTCAATCCTCAATCCTCAATCCTCAATCCTCATTCCTCAAACCTCAATCCTCAACCCCCAGTCCTCATACTCAATTCTCAATTCTCAATCCTCAATCCTCAATCCTCAATCTTCAATCCACAATAATCAATTTTCATTCCTAGATCCTCAATCCCCAATCCTCAATCGTTAATCCTCAATCTTCAATCCTCAATCCCCAATCCTCAATCTTCAATCCTCAATGCTCCATCCTCAATCCTCAATCCTCAATGCTCAATCCTCAATCCTCAATCCTCAGTCCTCAATCCTCAATCCTCAATCCTCAATCCTCAACCTTCAATCCTCAATACTCAATCTTCAATCCTCAATCCTCATTTCTCAATCGTCAATACTCAATCCTCAATCGTCAATCTTCAATCCTCAATCCTCAATCCTCAATTCTTAATCCTCAATACTCAATCCTCAATCGTCAATCCTCAATCCCCAATCCTCAATCTTCAATCCTCAATCCTCAATCCTCAATCCACAATCCTCAATCTTCAATCCTCAATACTCAATATTCAATCCTCAATCCTCAATCCTCAATCCGCAATCCTCAATCCTCAACCATCAATCCTCAATCCTCAACCTTCAATCCTCAATACTCAATCTTCAATCCTCAATCCTCAATCCTCAATACTCAATCCTCATTCTTCAATCCTCATTCTTCAATCCTCAATACCCAATCCTCAATCTTGAATCCTCAATCCTCAATCCTCAATTCTCAATCCTCAATCCTCAATCCTCAGACCTCAAACATCAATACTCAACCATCAGTCCTCGTCCTCAATCCACAGCCCTCAATCCTCAATCCTCAACCCTCAGCCCTCATCTTCAATCCTCAACCTTCAATCATCAATATTCAATCTTCAATCCTCAATCCTCAATCCTCAATCCTCAATCCTCAATCCTCAATGTTCAATCCTCAATCCTCGTACCTCAAACCTCAATCCTCAATCCTCAATCCCCATTCTTCAATCCTCAATACCCAATCCTCAATCTTCAATCCTCAATCCTCAATCCTCAATTCTCAATCCTCAATCCTCAGCCCTCTGTCCTCAAACCTCAATCCTAAACCCTCAGCCCTCATACTCAATCCTCAATCCTTATTCCTCAGTCCTCAACCTTCAATCCTCAATACTCAATTATCAATCCTCAATCCTCAATCCTCAGTCCTCAATCCTAAATCCTCAATCATCAATACTCAATCTTCAATACTCAATCCTCAATCCTGAATCCTGAGTCCTCAATCCTCAATCCTCAATCTTCAATCCTCAATACTCAATCTTCAATCCTCAATCCTCAATCCTCGATCCTCAATCCTCAATCCTCAATCGTCAATCTCCAATCCTGAATACTCAATCTTCAATCCTCAATCCTCAATCGCCCATCTTCAATCCTCATTCTTCAATCCTCAATACTCAATCTTCAATCCTCTATCCTCAATCCTCAATCCTCAGTCCTCATTCTTCAATCCTCAATACCCAATCCTCAATCCTCAAACCTCAATCCTCAATCCTCAATTCTCAATCCTCTATCCTCAATCCTCAGACCTCAAACATCAATACTCAACCCTCAGTCCTCGTCCTGAATCCACAACCCTCAATCATCAATCCTCAACCTTCAATCATCAATATTCAATCTTCAATCCTCAATCCTCAATCCTCAATCCTCAATCCTCACTCCTCAATGTTCAATCCTCAATACCCAATCTTCAATCTTCAATCCTCGATCCTCAATCCTCAATCCCCAATCCTCAATACTCAGTCCTCAGTCCTCAAACCACAGTCCTGAATCCTCAATCCTGAGTCCTCAATCTTCAGCCCTCGGTCCTCAACAATCAGTTGTCAATCCTCATTCCTCACTAGAATATCCTCAGTTCAGAGTTTTCCATACGCAATACTCAATCTGCAATCTTCATATCTCTATCCACAAACATCAATTCTCATCACTCAACCATCAACTCTCAGTCCCCAATACTCAATCTTCAATCGTCAATCCTCAATCCTCAATCCTCAATCCTCAATCCTCAATCCTCTATCTTCAACACTCAATACTCAATCTTCAATCCTCAAACCTGAATCCTCAATCCTCAATTTTCAATCCTCAATCCTCAGACCTGAATCCTCAATGCTCATTCTTCAATCCTCAATACCCAATCCTCAATCTTCAATCCTCAATCCTCAATCCTCAACTCTCAATCCTCAATCCTCAATCCTCAGTCCTCAAACCTCAATCCTCAACCCTCAGCCCTCATCTTCAATCCTCAATCCTCAATCCACAATTCTCAATCTTCAATCCTCAATACTCAATCTTCAATCCTCAATCCTCAATCCTCAATCCACAATCCTCAATCCTCAATCCTCAGTCATCAATACTCAATCTTCAGTACTCAATCCTCAATCCTCAATCCTCAGTCCTCGATCCTCAACCCCCAATCCTCATTCCTCAAACCTCAACCCTCGGCCCTCAGTCCTCATCCTCAGTTCTCAATTCTCAATCCTCAGGCCTCAATCCTCAATCCTCAATCCTCAATCCTCAATCTTCAACACTCAATACTCAATCTTCAATCCTCAAACCTGAATCCTCAATCCTCAATTTTCAATCCTCAATCCTCAAACCTGAATCCTCAATGCTCATTCTTCAATCCTCAATACCCAATCCTCAATCTTCAATCCTCAACCCTCAATCCTCAGACCTCAAACATCAATACTCAACCCTCAGTCCTCGTCCTGAATCCACAACACTCAATCCTGTATCCTCAACCTTCAATCATCAATATTCAATCTTCAATCCTCAATCCTCAATCCTCAATCCTCAATCCTCAATCCTCAATCTTCAATCCTCAATACTCAATCTTCAATCCTCAATCCTCAATCCTCAATTCTCAATCCTCAATCCTCAGCCCTCTGTCCTCAAACCTCAATCCTAAACCCTCAGCCCTCATACTCAATCCTCAATCCTTATTCCTCAGTCCTCAACCTTCAATCCTCAATACTCAATTATCAATCCTCAATCCTCAATCCTCAATGTTCAATCCTCAATACCCAATCTTCCATCTTCAATCCTCGATCCTCAACCCTCAATCCCCAACCCTCAATCCCCAATCCTCAGTCCTCAAACCACAGTCCTGAATCCTCAATCCTGAATCCTCAATCTTCAGCCCTCAGTCCTTAACAATCAGTTGTCAATCCTCAATCCTCACTAGAATATCTTCAGTTCAGAGTTTTCAATACTCAATACTCAATCTGCAATCTTTAAATCTCTATCCACAAACACCAAGTCTCATCACTCAACCCTCAACACTCAGTGCCCAGTCCTCAATCTTCAATCCTCAATCCTCAATGCTCAATCCTCAATCATCAATCCTCAATCCTCAATCTTCAATCCTCAATACTCAATCATCAATCCTCAATCCTCAGTCCTCAATCCTCAAACCTCAATCCTCAACCCTCAGCCCTCATTGTCAATCCTCGATCCTCAATCCTCAATCCTCAATCTTCAATCCTCAATACTCAATCTTCAATCCTCAATCCTCAATCCTCAATACTCAATCCTCAATCCTCAATCCTCAATCCTCAATGTTCAATCCTGAATACCCAATCTTCAATCTTCAATCCTCGATCCTCAATCCTCAATCCCCAATCCTCAATCCTCAATCCTCAGTCCTCAAACCACAGTCCTGAATCCTCAATCCTGAATCCTCAATCTTCAGCCCTCAGTTGTCAACAATCAGTTGTCAATCCTCATTCCTCACTAGAATATCCTCAGTTCATAGTTTTCCATACGCAATACTCAATCTGCAATCTTCACATCTCTATCCACGAACATCAATTCTCATCACTCAACCATCAACTCTCAGTCCCCAATCCTCAATCTTCAATCGTCAATCCTCAATCCTCAATCCTCAATCCTCAATCCTCAATCTTCAATCCTCAATCCTCAATCCTCAATCCTCATTCCTCAACCCTCAATCCTCAACCCTCAGACCTTATCCTCAATTCTCAATTCTCAATCCTCAATCCTCAATCCTCAATCTTCAATCCTCAATAATCAATATTCAATCCTAGATCCTCAGTCCCCAATCCTCAATCCTTAATCCTCAATCTTCAATCCTCAATCCCCAGTCCTCAATCTTCAATCCTCAATGCTCCATCCTCAATCTTCTATCCTCAGTCGTCAGTCCTCAACCCTCAATCCTCAAACATCAATCCTCAACCGTCAGTTCTCGTCCTCAACCCTCAACACTCAATCCTCAATCATCAATCTTCAATCATCAATACACAATCTTCAATCCTCAATCCTCAGTCCTCAATACTCAACCATCAATCCTTATTCCTCAGTCCTCAACCTTCAACCCTCAATACTCAATTTTCAATCCTCAATCCTCAATTCTCAATCCTCAATCCTCAATCCTAAATCCTCAATCATCAATCCTCAATCTTCAGTACTCAATCCTCAATCCTCAATCCTGAATCCTCAATACTAAAGCATCAATCCTCAATTCTCAATACTCAATAGAACATCCTGAATTCTCAGGATTCAATACTCAAACCTCAAACCTCAAACCTCAGCCATCATCTTCAATCCTCAATCCTCAATCGTCAATCCTCAACCTTCAATCCTCAACACTCAACCTTCAACCCTCAATCCTCAATCCTCAATCGTCAAGCCGCAATCCTCAATCCTCAGTCATCAATCCTCAACCTTCGATACTCAATCCTCAATCCTCAATCCTCAATCCCCAATCCTCAATCCTCAATCCTCAATCTTCAATCCTCAATACTCAATCTTCAATCCTCAATCCTAAATCCTCAATCTACAATCCTCAATACTCAATCTTCAATCCTCAATCCTCAATCCTCAATCCTCAATCCTCAATCCTCAATCCTCAGTCCTCAAACCTGAATTCTGAATCCTCAATCCTGAATCCTCAACCTTCAGCCCTCAGTCCTCAACAATCAGTTGTCAATCCTCAATCCTCAATAGAATATACTCAATTCACAGGTTTCAATACTCAATACTCAATCTGCAATCCTCAAATCTCTATCCACAAACATCAATCCTCATCACTCAACCCTCAACACTCAGTCCCCAATCCTCAATCTTCAATTCTCAATCCTCAATCCTCAATACTCAATCCTCAATCCTCTATCTTCAATCCTCAATACTCAATCTTCAATCCTCAATCCTCAATCCTCGATCTTCAATCCTCAATCCTCAATCGTCAATCTCCAATCCTGAATACTCAATCTTCAATCCTCAATCCTCAATCGCCCATCCTCAATCCTCATTCTTCAATCCTCAATACTCAATCTTCAATCCTCAATCCTCAATCCTCAATCCTCAATCCTCAGTCCTCATTCTTCAATCCTCAATACCCAATCCTCAATCTTCAATCCTGAATCCTCAATGCTCAATTCTCAATTCTCAATCCTCAACCCTCAATATTCAATCCTCAATACTCAATCTTCAATCCTCAATCCTCAATCCTCAGTCATCAATTCTCAATCTTCAATTCTCAATCGTGAATCCTCACACCTCAATCCTCAATCCTCAATCCTCGTTCCTCAAACCTCAATCCTCAACCCTCAGTCCTCATTCTCAATTCTCAATGCTCAATTCTCAATCCTCAATCCTCAATCCTCAATCCTCAATCTTCAATCCTCAATAATCAATCTCCAATCTTAGATCCTCAATCCCCAATCATCAATCCTTAATCCTCAATCTTGAATCCTCGATACGCAGTCCTCAATCTTGAATGCTCAATGCTCAATCCTCAATCCTCAATCCTCAGTCCTCAATCCTCAATCCTCAATCCTCAAACCTCAAACCTCAACCATCAGTCCTCGTCCTCAAACCTCAACCCTCAATCCTCCATCCTCAATCTTCAATCATCAATACTCAATCTTCAATCCTCAATCCTCAATCCTCAATCCTCAATCCTCGATCCTCAATCCTCAATCTTCAACCCTCAATCCTCGATCCTCAATCCTCAAACCTCAATCTTCAATCCTCAATACTCAATCTTCAATCCTCAATCCTCAATCCTCAATCCTCAATCCTCAATCCTCAATCCTTAATCTTCAATCCTCAATACTCAATCTTCAATCCTCAATACTCAATCTTCTATCCTCAATCCTCTTTCTCCAGTCCTAAACACCCAATCCTTTATCTTCAATCCCAAATCCTCAATCCTAAATTCTCAATCCTCAATCCTCAATCCTCAGAACTCAAACATCAATACTCAACTCTCAGTCCTCGTTCTCAATCCACAACCCTCAATCCTCAATCCTCGATCTTCAATCCTCAATACTCAATCATCAATCCTCAATCCTCAGTCCTCATCCCCCAGTCCTCATCCTCAATCCTCAATCCTCAACCCTCAATTCTCAATCTTCAATCCTCAATCCTCAATCTTCAATCCCCAATCCTCAATCCTCAAACCTCAATAAACAATCTTCAATCCTCAATCCTCAAACCTCAATTCTCAATCCTCAATCATCAATCCTCAATCTCCAATACTCAATCCTCAATCCTCAATCCTCAATCCTCAATCCTCAATCATCAATCCTCAATCTTCAATACTCAATCCTCAGTCCTCAATCCTCAATCCTCAATTCTCAACCCTCAATCCTCAGTCCTCAGTCCTCAATCCTCTATCCTAATCTTCAATCCTCAATACTCAAACTTCAATCCTCAATCCTCAATGCCCTATCCTCAGCCCTCAACCTTCAATCCTCAATACTCAATCTTCAATCCTGAATCCTCAATCCTCAACCCTCAATCCTTAATCCTCAATCTTCAATCCTCAATCAACAGTCCTCAATCTTCAATCCTCAATGCTCAATCCTCAATCCTCAATCCTCAGTCCTCAATCCTCAATCCTCAATCCTCAATCCTCAATCTTCAATCCTCAATACTGAATCTTCAATCTTCAATCCTCAATCCTCAATCTTCAATCCTCAATACTCAATCTGCAATCCTCAATCCTCAATCTTCAATCCTCAATACTGAATCTTCAATCTTCAATCCTCAATCCTCAATCTTCAATCCTCAATACTCAATCGTCAATCCTCAATCCTCAATCGTCAGTCCTCATTCCTCAAACCTCAACCATCAGCAGTCAGTCCTCATCCTCAGTTCTCAATTCTCAATCCTCAAACCTCAATCCTCATTCCTCAATCTTCAATCCTCAATCCTCAATCCTCAATCCTCAATGCTCATTCTTCAATCCTCAATACCCAATCCTCAATCTTCAATCCTCAATCCTCAGTCCTCAATTCTCAATCCTCAATCCTCAATCCTCAGACCTCAGACATCAATACTCAACCCTCAGTCCTCGTCCTCAATTCACAACCCACAATCCTCAATCATCAATCTTCAATCATCAATATTCAACCTTCAGTCCTCGATACACAATCCTCAATCTTCAATGTTCAATCCGCAATACCCAATCCTCAATCTTCAATCCTCAATCCTCAATCCTCAATCCTCAATCCTCAATCCTCAATCCTCAATGCTCAATCCACAACCTTCAATCCTCAATACTCAATCGTCAATCCTCAATCCTCAATCGTCAGTCCTCATTCCTCAAACCTCAACCCTCAGCCCTCAGTCCTCATCCTCAGTTCTCAATTCTCAATCCTCAGCCCTCAATCCTCAATCCTCAATCCTCATTCTTCAATCCTCAATACCCAATCCTCAATCTTCAATCCTCAATCCTCAATCCTCAATTCTCAATCCTGAATCCTCAATCCTCAGACCTCAAACATCAATATTCAACCCTCAGTCCTGGTCCCCAATTCACAACCATCAATCCTCAATCCTCATTCCTCAATCCTCAATCCTCAATCCTGAATCCTCAATCTTCAATCCTCAATACTCAGTCCTCAATCCTCAATCCTCAATCTTCAATCATCAATACTTAATCTTCAATCCTCAATCCTCGTTCCGCAATCCTCAATCCTCAATCCTCAATCCTTAATCTTCAATCCTCAATACTCGATCTTCAATCCTCAATCCTCAATCCGCAATCCTCAATCCTCATTCTTCAATCCTCAACACCAAATCCTCAATCTTCAATCCTCAATCCTCAATCCTCTAATCTCAGTCCTCAATCCTCAATCCTCAGACCTCAAACATCAATACTCAACCCTCAGTCCTCGTCCTCAATCCACAACCCTCAATCCTCAGTCCTCAATCCTCAATCTTCAATCATCAATACACAATCTTCAATACTCAATCCTCAGTCCTCAATACTCAACAATCAATCCTCCATTCTCAATACTCAATAGAATATCCTGAATTCTCAGGATACAATACTCAAACCTCAATCCTCAAATCTCAGCCCTCATCCTCAATCCTCAGTACTCAATCCTCAACCTTCAACCCTCAATCCTCAACACTCAAACTTCAATCCTCAATCCTCAATCCTCAATCCTCAATCCTCAATCCTTATTCCTCAGTCCTCAACTTTCAATCCTCAATACTCAATTTTCAATCCTCAACCCTCAATCCTCAATCCTCAATGCTAAATCCTCAATCACCAATCCTCAATCTTCAGTACTCAATCCTCAATCCTCAATCCTGAATCCTCATTACTAAAGCATCAATCCTCAATTCTCAATACTCAACAGAACATACTGAATTCTCAGGATTCAATACTCAAACCTCAAACCTCAAACCTCAGCCATCATCCTCAATCCTCAATCCTCAATCGTCAATCCTCAACCTTCAATCCTCAACACTCAACCTTCAACCCTCAATCCTCAATCCTCAATCGTCAATCCGCAATCCTCAATCCTCAGTCATCAATCCTCAACCTTCAATACTCAATCCTCAATCCTCAATCCTCAATCCCCAATCCTCAATCCTCATTCCTCAAACCTCAATCCTCAAACCTCAGCCCTCATCCTCAATTCTCAATCCTCAATCCTCAATCCTCAAGCCACAATCCTCAACCGTCAGTCCTCGTCCTCAATCCACAACCCTCAATCCTCAATCCTCAATCTTCAATCATCAATACTCAATCTTCAATCCTCAATCCTCCATCCTCAATCCTCATTCCTCAAACCTCAATCCTCAATCCTCAATCCTTAATCCTCAATCTTCAATCCTCAATCAACAGTCCTCAATCTTCAATCCTCAATGCTCAATCCTCAATCCTCAATCCTCAGTCCTCAATCCTCAATCCTCAATCCTCAATCCTCAATCTTCAAACCTCAATACTCAATCTTCAATCCTCAATCCTCAATCCTCAATCTTCAATCCTCAATACTCAATCTTCAATCCTCAATCCTCAATCTTCAATCCTCAATACTCAATCTTCAATCCTCAATCCTCAATCCTCAATCCTCAATTCTCAATCCTCTATCCTCAATCCTCAGACGTCAAACATCAATACACAACCCTCAGTCCTCGTCCTCAATCCACAACCCTCAATCCTCAATCCTCAACCTTCAATCATCAATATTCAATCTTCAATCCTCAATCCTCAATACTCAATCCTCAATTCTCAATCCTCAATGTTAAATCCTCAATAACCAATCTTTAATCTTCAATCCTCGATCCTCAATCCTCAATCCCCAATCCTCAATCCCCAATCCTCAGTCTTCAAACCACAATCCTGAATCCTCAATCCTGAATCCTCAATCTTCAGCCCTCAGGCCTCAACAATCAGTTGTCAATCCTCAATCCTCACTAGAATACCCTCAGTTCAGAGCTTTCCATACGCAATACTCAATCTGCAATCTTCATATCTTTATCCACAAACATCAATTCTCATCACTCAACCCTCAACACTCAGTCCCCAATCCTCAAACTTCAGTCCTCAATACTCAATGTTCAATCCTCAATCCTCAATCTTCAATCCTCAATCCTCAATCCTCATTCTTCAATCCTCAATACCCAATTCTAAATCTTTAACACTCAATCCTCAATCCTCAATTCTCAATCCTCAATCCTCAGTCCTCAGTCCTCAAACCTCAATCCTCAACCCTCAGCACTCATCGTCAATCCTCAATCCTCAATCCTCAATCCTCAATCTTCAATCCTGAATACACAATCTTCAATCCTCAATTCTCAATACTCAATCCTCAATACTCAATCCTCAATCGTCAATCCCCAATCACCAATCCTCAATCCTCATTCTTCAGTCCTTAATACCCAATCCTCAATCTTCAATCCTCAATCCTCAATCCTCAATTCTCAATCCTCAATTCTCAATCCTCAGACCTCAGACATCAATGCTCAACCCTCAGTCCTCGTCCTGAATCCACAGCCCTCAATCCTCAGTCCTGAATCTTCAATCATCAATATTCAGTCTTCCGTCCTCAATCCTCAATCCTCAATCCTCAATCCTCAATCCTCAATGTTCAATCCGCAATACACGATCCTCAATCTTCAATCCTCAATCCTCAATCCTCAATCCTCAATCCTCAATCCTCAATCCTCAATCCTCAATCCTCAATCCTCAATCCTCAGTCCTCAAACCTCAATCCTGCATCCTCGATCCTGAATCCTCAATCTTCAGCCCTCAGTCCTCAACAACCAGTATGTCAATCCTCAATCCTCAATAGAATATCCTCATTTCACAGTTTTCAATACTCAATACCCAATCTGCAATCTGCAAACCTCTATCAACAAACATCAATTCTCATCACGCAACCCTCAACACTCAGTCCTCAATGTTCAATCCTCAATCCTCAATTCACAATCCTCAATCGTCAATCTTCAATCCTCAATCCCCAGTCCTCAATCTTCAATGCTCAATCTTTAATCCTCAATCCTCAATCCTCAATCCTCAATCCTCAATATTCAACACACAACCCTCAACCACCAATCCTCAATACACAACAATCAATCCTCAATTCTCAATACTCAATAGATTATCCTGAATTCTCATGGTTCAATACTCAATCCGCAATATTCAATAATCATATCTCAATCCTCAAACATCAATTCTAAACACTCAATCCTCAACACTCAGTCCTCTCTCTTCAATCCTCCATCCTCAACCCTCAATCCTCAAGCGTCAATCCTCAATCCTCAATCCTCACGCCTCAATCCTCAGTCTCTCAAACCTCAATCCCGAATCCTCAATCCTGAATCCTCAACCTTCAGCCCTCAGTCCTCAGCAATCAATTGTCAATCCTCAATCCTCAATAGAATATCCTCAATTCACAGCTTTCAATACTCAATCCCCATTCTTCATTCTTCAAATCTCAATCCACAAACATCAATTCCCATGACTCAACCCTCAACACTATGTCCTCAAACTTCAATCCTCAGTCTTCAATCCTCAATACTCAATCTTCAATCCTCAATCCTCAATCCTCAATCCTCAAACGTCAATCCTCAACCCTCAATCCTCAATTCTCAATCTTCAATCCTCAATACTCAATCTTCAATCCTCAATCCTCAATCCTCAATCATCAATCCTCATTCTTCAATCCTCAATACCCAATCCTTAATCTTCAATCCTCAATCCTCAATCCTCAATTCTCAATCCTCAATCCTCAATCCCCAGACCTCAAACATCAATACTCAACCCTCAGTGCTCGTCCTCAATCCGCAACACTCAATCCTCAATCCACAATCTTCAATCATCAATATTCAATCTTCAGTCCTCAATCCTCTATCCTGAATACACAATCTTCAATCCTCAATCCTCAATTCTCAATCCTCAATACTCAATCCTCAATGTTCAATACGCAATACCCAATCCTCAATCTTCAATCCCCAATCCTCAATCCTCAATCTTCAATCCTCAATCCTCAATCTTCAATTCTCAATCCTCAATCCTCAATCCCCAGACCTCAAAAATCAATACTCAACCCTCAGTCCTCGTCCTCAATCCGCAGCCCTCAATCCTCAATCCACAATCTTCAATCATCAATATTCAATCTTCAGTCCTCAATCCTCAATCCTGAATACACAATCTTCAATCCTCAATCCTCAATTCTCAATAATCAATACTCAATCCTCAATCGTCAATCCTCAATCCCCAATCCTCAGTCCTCAACCCTCAATCCTCAATACCAAATCCTCTATCTTCAATCCTCAATCCTCAATCCTCAATCTTCAATCCTCAATCCTCAATCCTCAATACTCAATCCTCAATGTTCAATACGCAATACCCAATCCTCAATCCTCAATCTTCAATCCTGAATACACAATCTTCAATCATCAATCCTCAATTCTCAATCCTCAATACTCAATCCTCAATCCTCAATTCTCAATCCTCAATCTTCAATCCTCAATACTCAATCATCAATCCTCAATCATCAATCCTCAGTCCTCAATCCTCAATCCTCAATCCTCAATCTTCAATCCTCAATACCCAATCCTCAATCTTCAATCCTCAATCCTCAATCCTCAATCCTCAATTCGCAATCCTCAATCCTCAATGTTCAATCCGCAATACCCAATCCTCAATCTTCAATCCTCAATCCTCAATCCTCAATCCTCAATCCTCAATCCTCAATCCTCAATCCTCAGTACTCAAACCTCAATCCTGAACCCTCAATCCTGAATCCTCAATCTTCAGACCTCAGTCCTCAAAGAGCAGTTGTCAATTCTCAATCCTCAATAGAATATCATCAATTCACAGTTTTCAATACTCAATACTCAATCTGCTATCATTAAATCTCTATCCACAAACATCAATTCTCATCACTCAACCCTCAACACTCAGTCCCCAATCCACAATCTTCAATCCGCAATACTCAATCTTCAATCCTCCATCCTCAATCCTCAATCCTCAATCCTCATTCTTCAATCCTCAATACCCAATCCTCAATCCTCAATCCTCAGTTCTCAAACCTCAATTCTGAATCCTCAACCCTGAATCCTCAATATTAGCCCTCAGTCCTCAACAATCAGTTGTCAATCCTCAATCCTCAATAGAATATCCTCAATTCACAGGTTTCAATACTCAATACTCAATCTGCAATCTTCAAGTCTCTATCCACAAACATCAATCCTCATCACTCAACCCTCAACACTCAGTTCCCAATCCTCAATCTTCAATTCTCAATCCTCAATCCTCAATCCTCAATCAGCAATCCTCAATCTTCAATCCTCAATACTCAATCTTCAATCCTCAATCCTCAGTCCTCGATCCTCAATCCTCAATCCTCAATCGTCAATCTCCAATCCTGAATACTCAATCTTCAATCCTCAATCCTCAATCGCCCATCCTCAATCCTCATTCTTCAATCCTCAATACCGTATCCTCAATCTTCAATCCTCAATCCTCAATCCTCAATTCTCAATCCTCAATCCTCAGTCCTGAGTCCTCAAACCTCAATCTTCAACCCTCAGCCCTCATCCTCAATCCTCAATCCTCAATCCTCAATCCTCAACCCTCAATCTTCAATCCTCAATACTCAATCTTCAATCTTCAATCCTCAGTCCTCAAACCACAATTCTGAATCCTCAATCCTGTATCCTCAATCTTCAGCCCTCAGTCCTCAACAATCAGTTTTCAATCCTCAATCCCCAATAGAATATCCTCAGTTCACAGTATTCAATACTCAATACTCAATCTGCAATCTTCAAATCTGTATCCACAAACATCAATTCTCATCACTCAACCCTCAACACTCAGACCTCAATGTTCAATCCTCAATACTCAATCATTAATCCTCAATCCTCAATCCTCAATCTTCAATCCTCAATCCCCAATACTCAATCCTCAATCCTCAATCCTCAATCCTCAATCATCAATCCTCTATCTTCAATACTCAGTCCTCAATCCTCAATCCTCAATCCTCAATCCTCAATCATCAATCCTCAATCTTCAATCCTCAATGCTCAACCTTTAATCCTCAATCCTCAATCCTCAATCTTCAACCCTCAGTCCTCAATTCTCAATCCTAAATCCTCAATCCTCAATCCTCAATCCTCAATCCTCAATCCTCAATCTTCAATCCTCAATACTCAATCTTCAATCCTCAATCCTCAATCCTCAATCTTCAGTCCTCATTCTTCAATCCTCAACACCCAATCCTCAAACTTCAATCTTCAATCCTCAATCCTCAATTCTCAATCCTCTATCCTCAATCCTCAGACCTCAAACATCAATACTCAACCCTCAGCCCTCGTCCTGAATCCACAACCCTCAATGCTCAATCCTCAACCTTCGATCATCAATATTCAATCTTCAATCCTCAATCCTCAATCCTCAATCCTCAATCCTCAATCCTCAATGTTCAATCCTCAATACCCAATTTTCAATCTTCAATCCTCGATCCTCAATCCTCAATCCCCAATCCTCAATCCTCAATCCTCAGTCCTCAAACCACAGTCCTGAATCCTCAATCCTGTATCCTCAATCTTCAGCCCTCAGTCCTCAACAATCAGTTGTCAATCCTCAATCCTCACCAGAATATCCTCAGTTCAGAGTTTTCCATACGCAATACTCAATCTGCAAACTTCATATCTCTATCCACAAACATCAATTCTCATCACTCAACCATCAACTCTCAGTCCCCAATACTCAATCTTCAATCGTCAATCCTCAATCCTCAATCCTCAATCCTCAATCCTCATTCTTCAATCCTCAATTCTCAATCTTCAATCCTCAAACCTCAATCCTCAATCCTCAATCTTCAATCCTCAATCCTCAATCCTCAATCCTCAATGCTCATTCTTCAATCCTCAATACCCAAACCTCAATCTTCAATCCTCAATCCTCAATCCTCAATTCTCAATCCTCAATCATCAATCCTCAGTCCTCAATCCTCAATCCTCAATCCTCAATCTTCAATTCTCAATACTCAATCATCAATCCTCAATCCTCAATCCTCAATCTTCAATCCTCAATACTCAATCTTCAACCCTCAATCCTCAATCTTCAATCCTCAATCTTCAATCCTCAATCCTCAATCCTCAATCCTCAATCCTCTTTCTTCAATCCTCAATACCCAATCCTCAATCCTCAATTCTCAATCTTCAATCCTCAATCCTCAATCCTCAATCCTCAATCCTCTTTCTTCAATCCTCAATACCCAATCCTCAATCTTCAATCCTCAATCCTCAATCCTCAATTCGCAATCCTCAATCCTCAATGTTCAATCCGCAATACCCAATCCTCAATCTTCAATCCTCAATCCTCAATCCTCAATCCTCAATCCTCAATCCTCAATCCTCAATCCTCAGTACTCAAACCTCAATCCTGAACCCTCAATCCTGAATCCTCAATCTTCAGACCTCAGTCCTCAAAGATCAGTTGTCAATTCTCAATCCTCAATAGAATATCATCAATTCACAGTTTTCAATACTCAATACTCAATCTGCTATCATTAAATCTCTATCCACAAACATCAATTCTCATCACTCAACCCTCAACACTCAGTCCCCAATCCACAATCTTCAATCCGCAATACTCAATCTTCAATCCTCCATCCTCAATCCTCAATCCTCAATCCTCATTCTTCAATCCTCAATACCCAATCCTCAATCCTCAATCCTCAGTTCTCAAACCTCAATTCTGAATCCTCAACCCTGAATCCTCAATATTAGCCCTCAGTCCTCAACAATCAGTTGTCAATCCTCAATCCTCAATAGAATATCCTCAATTCACAGGTTTCAATACTCAATACTCAATCTGCAATCTTCAAGTCTCTATCCACAAACATCAATCCTCATCACTCAACCCTCAACACTCAGTTCCCAATCCTCAATCTTCAATTCTCAATCCTCAATCCTCAATCCTCAATCAGCAATCCTCAATCTTCAATCCTCAATACTCAATCTTCAATCCTCAATCCTCAGTCCTCGATCCTCAATCCTCAATCCTCAATCGTCAATCTCCAATCCTGAATACTCAATCTTCAATCCTCAATCCTCAATCGCCCATCCTCAATCCTCATTCTTCAATCCTCAATACCGTATCCTCAATCTTCAATCCTCAATCCTCAATCCTCAATTCTCAATCCTCAATCCTCAGTCCTGAGTCCTCAAACCTCAATCTTCAACCCTCAGCCCTCATCCTCAATCCTCAATCCTCAATCCTCAATCCTCAACCCTCAATCTTCAATCCTCAATACTCAATCTTCAATCTTCAATCCTCAGTCCTCAAACCACAATTCTGAGTCCTCAATCCTGTATCCTCAATCTTCAGCCCTCAGTCCTCAACAATCAGTTTTCAATCCTCAATCCCCAATAGAATATCCTCAGTTCACAGTATTCAATACTCAATACTCAATCTGCAATCTTCAAATCTGTATCCACAAACATCAATTCTCATCACTCAACCCTCAACACTCAGACCTCAATGTTCAATCCTCAATACTCAATCATTAATCCTCAATCCTCAATCCTCAATCTTCAATCCTCAATCCCCAATACTCAATCCTCAATCCTCAATCCTCAATCCTCAATCATCAATCCTCTATCTTCAATACTCAGTCCTCAATCCTCAATCCTCAATCCTCAATCCTCAATCATCAATCCTCAATCTTCAATCCTCAATGCTCAACCTTTAATCCTCAATCCTCAATCCTCAATCTTCAACCCTCAGTCCTCAATTCTCAATCCTAAATCCTCAATCCTCAATCCTCAATCCTCAATCCTCAATCCTCAATCTTCAATCCTCAATACTCAATCTTCAATCCTCAATCCTCAATCCTCAATCTTCAGTCCTCATTCTTCAATCCTCAACACCCAATCCTCAAACTTCAATCTTCAATCCTCAATCCTCAATTCTCAATCCTCTATCCTCAATCCTCAGACCTCAAACATCAATACTCAACCCTCAGCCCTCGTCCTGAATCCACAACCCTCAATGCTCAATCCTCAACCTTCAATCATCAATATTCAATCTTCAATCCTCAATCCTCAATCCTCAATCCTCAATCCTCAATCCTCAATGTTCAATCCTCAATACCCAATTTTCAATCTTCAATCCTCGATCCTCAATCCTCAATCCCCAATCCTCAATCCTCAATCCTCAGTCCTCAAACCACAGTCCTGAATCCTCAATCCTGTATCCTCAATCTTCAGCCCTCAGTCCTCAACAATCAGTTGTCAATCCTCAATCCTCACCAGAATATCCTCAGTTCAGAGTTTTCCATACGCAATACTCAATCTGCAAACTTCATATCTCTATCCACAAACATCAATTCTCATCACTCAACCATCAACTCTCAGTCCCCAATACTCAATCTTCAATCGTCAATCCTCAATCCTCAATCCTCAATCCTCAATCCTCATTCTTCAATCCTCAATTCTCAATCTTCAATCCTCAAACCTCAATCCTCAATCCTCAATCTTCAATCCTCAATCCTCAATCCTCAATCCTCAATGCTCATTCTTCAATCCTCAATACCCAAACCTCAATCTTCAATCCTCAATCCTCAATCCTCAATTCTCAATCCTCAATCATCAATCCTCAGTCCTCAATCCTCAATCCTCAATCCTCAATCTTCAATTCTCAATACTCAATCATCAATCCTCAATCCTCAATCCTCAATCTTCAATCCTCAATACTCAATCTTCAACCCTCAATCCTCAATCTTCAATCCTCAATCTTCAATCCTCAATCCTCAATCCCCAATCCTCAATCCTCAGTCTTCAATCCTCAATACCCGATCCTCAATCTTCAATCCTCAATCCTCAATCCTCAATACTGAACCCTCAGTCGTCAATACTCAAACCCCAATCCTCAATCTTCAATACTCAATCCTCAATCCTCCATCCAAAATCCTCAATCTTCAAACCTCAATACTGAATCTTCAATCCTCAATCCTCATTCCTCAATCCTCAAACCTCTTTCTTCAATCCTCAATACCCAATCCTCAATCCTCAATTCTCAATCTTCAATCCTCAATCCTCAATCCTCAATCCTCAATCCTCTTTCTTCAATCCTCAATACCCAATCCTCAATCTTCAATCCTCAATCCTCAATCCTCAGTCCTCAAACCTCAATCCTCATTCCTCAGACCTCAGACATCAATACTGGACCCTCAGTCCTCGTCCTCAATCCACAGCCCTCAATCCTCAATCCTCAATCTTCAATCATCAATATTCAATCTTCTGTCCTCAATCCTCAATCCCCAATCCTCAATCCTCAATCCTCAATGTTCAATCCGCAATACCCAATCCTCAATCTTCAATCCTCAATCCTCAATCCTCAATCCTCTATCCTCAATCCTCAATCCTCAATCCTCAATCCTCAGTACTCAAACCTCAATCCTGAACCCTCAATCCTGAATCCTCAATCTTCAGACCTCAGTCCTCAAAGATCAGTTGTCAATTCTCAGTCCTCAATAGAATATCATCAATTCACAGTTTTCAATACTCAACACTCAATCTGCTATCATTAAATCTCTATCCACAAACATCAATTCTCATCACTCAACCCTCAACACTCAGTACCCAATCCACAATCTTCAATCCTCAATCCTCAATCCTCAATCCTCAATACTCAGTCTTCAATCCTCAATCCTCAGTCCTCAAACCTCAATTCTGAATCCTCAATCCTGAATCCTCAATCTTCAGCCCTGAGTCCTCAACAATCAGTTGTCAATACTCAATCCTCAATAGAATATCCTCATTTCACAGTTTTCAATACTCAATGCTCAATCTGCGATCTTCAAACCTCTATCCACAAACACCAATTCTCATCACTCAACCCTCAACACTCAGTCCCCAATCCTCAATCTTCAATCCTCTATCCTCAATCCTCAATCCTCAATCCTCAATCCTCAATTCTCAATCCTCAATCCTCAGTCCTGAGTCCTCAAACCTCAATCTTCAACCCTCAGCCCTCATCCTCAATCCTCAATCCTCAATCCTCAATCCTCGACCCTCAATCTTCAATCCTCAATACTCAACCTTCAATCTTCAATCCTCAGTCCTCAAACCACAATTCTGAATCCTCAATCCTGTATCCTCAATCTTCAGCCCTCAGTCCTCAACAATCAGTTTTCAATCCTCAATCCCCAATAGAATATCCTCAGTTCACAGTATTCAATACTCAATACTCAATCTGCAATCTTCAAATCTGTATCCACAAACATCAATTCTCATCACTCAACCCTCAACACTCAGACCTCAATGTTCAATCCTCAATACTCAATCATTAATCCTCAATCCTCAATCCTTAATCTTCAATCCTCAATCCCCAATACTCAATCCTCAATCCTCAATCCTCAATCCTCAATCATCAATCCTCTATCTTCAATACTCAGTCCTCAATCCTCAATCCTCAATCCTCAATCCTCAATCATCAATCCTCAATCTTCAATCCTCAATGCTCAACCTTTAATCCTCAATCCTCAATCCTCAATCTTCAACCCTCAGTCCTCAATTCTCAATCCTAAATCCTCAATCCTCAATCCTCAATCCTCAATCCTCAATCCTCAATCTTCAATCCTCAATACTCAATCTTCAATCCTCAATACTCAACCTTCAATCTTCAATCCTCAGTCCTCAAACCACAATTCTGAATCCTCAATCCTGTATCCTCAATCTTCAGCCCTCAGTCCTCAACAATCAGTTTTCAATCCTCAATCCCCAATAGAATATCCTCAGTTCACAGTATTCAATACTCAATACTCAATCTGCAATCTTCAAATCTGTATCCACAAACATCAATTCTCATCACTCAACCCTCAACACTCAGACCTCAATGTTCAATCCTCAATACTCAATCATTAATCCTCAATCCTCAATCCTTAATCTTCAATCCTCAATCCCCAATACTCAATCCTCAATCCTCAATCCTCAATCCTCAATCATCAATCCTCTATCTTCAATACTCAGTCCTCAATCCTCAATCCTCAATCCTCAATCCTCAATCATCAATCCTCAATCTTCAATCCTCAATGCTCAACCTTTAATCCTCAATCCTCAATCCTCAATCTTCAACCCTCAGTCCTCAATTCTCAATCCTAAATCCTCAATCCTCAATCCTCAATCCTCAATCCTCAATCCTCAATCTTCAATCCTCAATACTCAATCTTCAATCCTCAATCCTCAATCCTCAATCTTCAGTCCTCATTCTTCAATCCTCAACACCCAATCCTCAAACTTCAATCTTCAATCCTCAATCCTCAATTCTCAATCCTCTATCCTCAATCCTCAGACCTCAAACATCAATACTCAACCCTCAGCCCTCGTCCTGAATCCACAACCCTCAATGCTCAATCCTCAACCTTCAATCATCAATATTCAATCTTCAATCCTCAATCCTCAATCCTCAATCCTCAATCCTCAATCCTCAATGTTCAATCCTCAATACCCAATTTTCAATCTTCAATCCTCGATCCTCAATCCTCAATCCCCAATCCTCAATCCTCAATCCTCAGTCCTCAAACCACAGTCCTGAATCCTCAATCCTGTATCCTCAATCTTCAGCCCTCAGTCCTCAACAATCAGTTGTCAATCCTCAATCCTCACCAGAATATCCTCAGTTCAGAGTTTTCCATACGCAATACTCAATCTGCAATCTTCATATCTCTATCCACAAACATCAATTCTCATCACTCAACCATCAACTCTCAGTCCCCAATACTCAATCTTCAATCGTCAATCCTCAATCCTCAATCCTCAATCCTCAATCCTCATTCTTCAATCCTCAATTCTCAATCTTCAATCCTCAAACCTCAATCCTCAATCCTCAATCTTCAATCCTCAATCCTCAATCCTCAATCCTCAATGCTCATTCTTCAATCCTCAATACCCAAACCTCAATCTTCAATCCTCAATCCTCAATCCTCAATTCTCAATCCTCAATCATCAATCCTCAGTCCTCAATCCTCAATCCTCAATCCTCAATCTTCAATTCTCAATACTCAATCATCAATCCTCAATCCTCAATCCTCAATCTTCAATCCTCAATACTCAATCTTCAACCCTCAATCCTCAATCTTCAATCCTCAATCTTCAATCCTCAATCCTCAATCCCCAATCCTCAATCCTCAGTCTTCAATCCTCAATACCCGATCCTCAATCTTCAATCCTCAATCCTCAATCCTCATTTCTCAATCCTCAACCCTCAGTCCTCAGTCCTCAAAGTTCTATTCTCAACCCTCAGCCCTCATAGTCAATCCTCAATCCTCAATCCTCAATCCTCAATCTTCAATCCTCAATACTCAACCTTCAATCCTCAATCCTCAATTCTCAATCCTCAATATTGAATCCTCAGTCGTCAATACTCAAACCCCAATCCTCAATCTTCAATACTCAATCCTCAATCCTCCATCCAAAATCCTCAATCTTCAAACCTCAATACTGAATCTTCAATCCTCAATCCTCATTCCTCAATCCTCAATCCTCTTTCTTCAATCCTCAATACCCAATCCTCAATCCTCAATTCTCAATCTTCAATCCTCAATCCTCAATCCTCAATCCTCAATCCTCTTTCTTCAATCCTCAATCCCCAATCCTCAATCCTCAATCCTCAATGTTCAATCCGCAATACCCAATCCTCAATCTTCAATCCTCAATCCTCAATCCTCAATCCTCAATCCTCAATCCTCAATCCTCAATCCTCAATCCTCAGTACTCAAACCTCAATCCTGAACCCTCAATCCTGAATCCTCAATCTTCAGACCTCAGTCCTCAAAGATCAGTTGTCAATTCTCAGTCCTCAATAGAATATCATCAATTCACAGTTTTCAATACTCAACACTCAATCTGCTATCATTAAATCTCTATCCACAAACATCAATTCTCATCACTCAACCCTCAACACTCAGTACCCAATCCACAATCTTCAATCCTCAATCCTCAATCCTCAATCCTCAATACTCAGTCTTCAATCCTCAATCCTCAGTCCTCAAACCTCAATTCTGAATCCTCAATCCTGAATCCTCAATCTTCAGCCCTGAGTCCTCAACAATCAGTTGTCAATACTCAATCCTCAATAGAATATCCTCATTTCACAGTTTTCAATACTCAATGCTCAATCTGCGATCTTCAAACCTCTATCCACAAACACCAATTCTCATCACTCAACCCTCAACACTCAGTCCCCAATCCTCAATCTTCAATCCTCTATCCTCAATCCTCAATCCTCAATCCTCAATTCTCAATCCTCAATCCTCAATCCTCAATCTTCAATCCTCAATACTCAGTCCTCAATCCTCAATCTTCAATCCTCAATACTCAATCTTCAATCCTCAATCCTCAGTCCTCGATCCTCAATCCTCAATCCTCAATCGTCAATCTCCACTCCTGAATACTCAATCTTCAATCCTCAATCCTCAATCGCCCATCCTCAATCCTCATTCTTCAATCCTCAATACCGTATCCTCAATCTTCAATCCTCAATCCTCAATCCTCAATTCTCAATCCTCAATCCTCAGTCCTGAGTTCTCAAACCTCAATCTTCAACCCTCAGCCCTCATCCTCAATCCTCAATCCTCAATCCTCAATCCTCAACCATCAATCTTCAATCCTCAATACTCAATCTTCAATCTTCAATCCTCAGTCCTCAAACCACAATTCTGAATCCTCAATCCTGTATCCTCAATCTTCAGCCCTCAGTCCTCAACAATCAGTTTTCAATCCTCAATCCCCAATAGAATATCCTCAGTTCACAGTATTCAATACTCAATACTCAATCTGCAATCTTCAAATCTGTATCCACAAACATCAATTCTCATCACTCAACCCTCAACACTCAGACCTCAATGTTCAATCCTCAATACTCAATCATTAATCCTCAATCCTCAATCCTCAATCTTCAATCCTCAATCCCCAATACTCAATCCTCAATCCTCAATCCTCAATCCTCAATCATCAATCCTCTATCTTCAATACTCAGTCCTCAATCCTCAATCCTCAATCCTCAATCCTCAATCATCAATCCTCAATCTTCAATCCTCAATGCTCAACCTTTAATCCTCAATCCTCAATCCTCAATCTGCAACCCTCAGTCCTCAATTCTCAATACTAAATCCTCAATCCTCAATCCTCAATCCTCAATCCTCAATCCTCAATCTTCAATCCTCAATACTCAATCTTCAATCCTCAATCCTCAATCCTCAATCTTCAGTCCTCATTCTTCAATCTTCAACACCCAATCCTCAAACTTCAATCTTCAATCCTCAATCCTCAATTCTCAATCCTCTATCCTCAATCCTCAGACCTCAAACATCAATACTCAACCCTCAGCCCTCGTCCTGAATCCACAACCCTCAATGCTCAATCCTCAACCTTCAATCATCAATATTCAATCTTCAATCCTCAATCCTCAATCCTCAATCCTCAATCCTCAATCCTCAATGTTCAATCCTCAATACCCAATTTTCAATCTTCAATCCTCGATCCTCAATCCTCAATCCCCAATCCTCAATCCTCAATCCTCAGTCCTCAAACCACAGTCCTGAATCCTCAATCCTGTATCCTCAATCTTCAGCCCTCAGTCCTCAACAATCAGTTGTCAATCCTCAATCCTCACCAGAATATCCTCAGTTCAGAGTTTTCCATACGCAATACTCAATCTGCAATCTTCATATCTCTATCCACAAACATCAATTCTCATCACTCAACCATCAACTCTCAGTCCCCAATACTCAATCTTCAATCGTCAATCCTCAATCCTCAATCCTCAATCCTCAATCCTCATTCTTCAATCCTCAATTCTCAATCTTCAATCCTCAAACCTCAATCCTCAATCCTCAATCTTCAATCCTCAATCCTCAATCCTCAATCCTCAATGCTCGTTCTTCAATCCTCAATACCCAAACCTCAATCTTCAATCCTCAATCCTCAATCCTCAATTCTCAATCCTCAATCATCAATCCTCAGTCCTCAATCCTCAATCCTCAATCCTCAATCTTCAATTCTCAATACTCAATCATCAATCCTCAATCCTCAATCCTCAATCTTCAATCCTCAATACTCAATCTTCAACCCTCAATCCTCAATCTTCAATCCTCAATCTTCAATCCTCAATCCTCAATCCCCAATCCTCAATCCTCAGTCTTCAATCCTCAATACCCGATCCTCAATCTTCAATCCTCAATCCTCAATCCTCAATCCTCATTTCTCAATCCTCAACCCTCAGTCCTCAGTCCTCAAAGTTCTATTCTCAACCCTCAGCCCTCATAGTCAATCCTCAATCCTCAATCCTCAATCCTCAATCTTCAATCCTCAATACTCAACCTTCAATCCTCAATCCTCAATTCTCAATCCTCAATACTGAATCCTCAGTCGTCAATACTCAAACCCCAATCCTCAATCTTCAATACTCAATCCTCAATCCTCCATCCAAAATCCTCAATCTTCAAACCTCAATACTGAATCTTCAATCCTCAATCCTCATTCCTCAATCCTCAATCCTCTTTCTTCAATCCTCAATACCCAATCCTCAATCCTCAATTCTCAATCTTCAATCCTCAATCCTCAATCCTCAATCCTCAATCCTCTTTCTTCAATCCTCAATACCCAATCCTCAATCTTCAATCCTCAATCCTCAATCCTCAGTCCTCAAACCTCAATCCTCATTCCTCAGACCTCAGACATCAATACTGGACCCTCAGTCCTCGTCCTCAATCCACAGCCCTCAATCCTCAATCCTCAATCTTCAATCATCAATATTCAATCTTCTGTCCTCAATCCTCAATCCCCAATCCTCAATCCTCAATCCTCAATGTTCAATCCGCAATACCCAATCCTCAATCTTCAATCCTCAATCCTCAATCCTCAATCCTCAATCCTCAATCCTCAATCCTCAATCCTCAATCCTCAGTACTCAAACCTCAATCCTGAACCCTCAATCCTGAATCCTCAATCTTCAGACCTCAGTCCTCAAAGACCAGTTGTCAATTCTCAATCCTCAATAGAATATCATCAATTCACAGTTTTCAATACTCAACACTCAATCTGCTATCATTAAATCTCTATCCACAAACATCAATTCTCATCACTCAACCCTCAACACTCAGTACCCAATCCACAATCTTCAATCCTCAATCCTCAATCCTCAATCCTCAATACTCAGTCTTCAATCCTCAATCCTCAGTCCTCAAACCTCAATTCTGAATCCTCAATCCTGAATCCTCAATCTTCAGCCCTGAGTCCTCAACAATCTGTTGTCAATACTCAATCCTCAATAGAATATCCTCATTTCACAGTTTTCAATACTCAATGCTCAATCTGCGATCTTCAAACCTCTATCCACAAACACCAATTCTCATCACTCAACCCCCAACACTCAGTCCCCAATCCTCAATCTTCAATCCTCTATCCTCAATCCTCAATCCTCAATCCTCAATTCTCAATCCTCAATCCTCAATCCTCAATCTTCAATCCTCAATACTCAGTCCTCAATCCTCAAACCTCAATCCTCAACCCTCAGCCCTCATCCTCAATTCTCAATCGCCAATCCTCAATCCTCAACCTTGAATCCTCAATAGTCAATTTTCAATCCTCAATCCTCAGTCCTCAAACCTCAATTCTGAATCCTCAATCCTGAATCCTCAATCTTCAGCCCTCAGTCCTCAAACCACAATTCTGAATCCTCAATCCTGAATCCTCAACCTTCAGCCCTCAGTCCTCAACAATCAGTTGTCAACCCTCAATCCCCAATAGAATATCCTCAATTCACAGTATTCAACACTCAATACTCAATCTGCAATCTTCAAATCTCTATCCACAAACATCAATTCTCATCACTCAACCCTCAACACTCAGTCCCCAATCCTCAGTCTTCAATCCTCTATCCTCAATCCTCAATCCTCAATCCTCAATTCTCAATCCTCAATCCTCAATCCTCAATCTTCAATCCTCAATACTCAATCTTCAATCCTCAATACTCAATCCTCAATCCTCAATATTCAATCCTCAATACTCAATCTTCAATCCTCAATCCGCAATCATCAATCCTCAATCCTCAATCCTCAGTCCTCAATCCTCAATCTTCAATCCTCAATTCTCATTCTTCAATCCTCAATCCTCAATCCTCAATCCTCAATCCTCTTTCTTCAATCCTCAATACCCAATCCTCAATCTTCAATCCTCAATCCTCAATCCTCAATTCTCAATCCTCAATCCTCAATCCTCAGACATGAGACATCAATACTCAACCCTCAGTCCTCGTCCACAATCCACAACCCTCAATCCTCAATGCTCAACCTTCAATCATCAATATTCAATCTTCAGTCCTCAATCCTCAATCCTCAATCCTCAATCCTCAATCCTCTATGTTCAATCCGCAATGCCCAATCCTCAATCTTCAATCCTCAATCCTCAATCCTCAATCCTCAATCCTCAATCCTCAATCCTCAATCCTCAGTACTCAAACCTCAATCCTGAATCCTCAATCCTCAATCCTCAGTACTCAAACCTCAATCCTGAATCCTCAATCCTGAATCCTCAATCTTCAGACCTCAGTCCTCAAAAATCAGTTGTCAATACTCAATCCTCAATAGAATATCCTCAATTCACAGTTTTCAATACTCAATGCTCAATCTGCAATCATCAAACCTCTATCCACAAACACAAATTCTCATCACTCAACCCTCAACACTCAGACCTCAATGTTCAACCCTCAATCCTCAATTCACAATCCTCAATCGTCAATCTTCAATCCTCAATCCCCAGTCCTCAATCTTCAATGCTCAATCTTTAATCCTCAATCCTCAATCCTCAATCCTCAATCCTCAATCCTCAATCCTCAATATTCAACACACAACCCTCAACCACGAATCCTCAATACACAACAATCAATTCTCAATTCTCAATACTCAATAAAATATCCTGAATTCTCATGGTTCAATACTCAATCCGCAATATTCAATAATCATATCTCAATCCTCAAACATCAATTCTAAACACTCAATCCTCAACACTCAGTCTTCTCTCTTCAATCCTCCATCCTCAACCCTCAATCCTCAAGCGTCAATCCTCAATCCTCAATCCTCAACCCTCAATCCTCAGTCCTCAAACCTCAATCCCGAATCCTCAATCCTGAATCCTCAACCTTCAGCCCTCAGTCCTCAGCAACCAATTGTCAATCCTCAATCCTCAATAGAATATCCTCAATTGACAGCTTTCAGTACTCAATCCCCATTCTTCAATCTTCAAATCTCAATCCACAAACATCAATTGCCATCACTAAACCCTCAACACTAAGTCCTCAATCTTCAATCCTCAATCCTCAATCCTCAATTCTCAATCTTCAATCTTCAATCCTCAGACCTCAAACATCAATACTCAACCCTCAGTCCTCGTCCTCAATCCACAACACTCAGTCCTCAATCCTCAACCTTCAATCATCAATATTCAATCTTCAATCCTCAATCCTCAATCCTCAATCCTCACTCCTCAATCCTCAATGTTCATTCCTCAATACCCAATCCTCAATCTTCAATCCTCAATCCTCAATTCTCAATCCTCAATCCTCAATCCTCAATCCTCAGTCCTCAAACCACAATCCTGAATCCTCAATCCTGAAACCTCAATCTTCAGCCCTCAGTCCTCAACAATCAGTTGTCAATCCTCAATCCTCAATAGAATATCGTCAGTTCAGAGTTTTCCATACGCAATACTCAATCTGCAATCTTCATATCTCTATCCACAAACATCAATTCTCACCACCCAACCCTGAACAATCAGTCCCCAATCCTCAATCTTCAATCCTCAACCCTCAATCCTCAAACCTCAATCCTCAATCCTCAATCCTCAATCCTCAATCCTCAATCCTCATTATTCAATCCTCAATACCCAATCCTAAATCTTCAATCCACAATCCTCAATCCTCAATCCTCAATCCTCAATCCTCAGTCCTCAGTCCTCAAACCTCAATCCTCAACCCTCAGCCCTCATCGTCAATCCTCAATCCTCAATCCTCAATCTTCAATCTTCAATCCTCAATCCTCAAAGTTCAATCCTCAATACCCAATCCTCAATCTTCAATCCTCAATCCTCAATCCTCAATCCTCTATCCTCAATCTTCAATCCTCAAGCCTCAATCCTCTGTCCTCAAACCACAATCCTGAATCCTCAATACTGAATCCTCAATCCTGAATCCTCAATCCTCAATCCTCAATCCTCAATCCTCAGTCCTCAAACCTCAATTGTGAATCCTCAATCCTGAATCCTCAACCTTCAGCCCTCAGTCTTCAACAATCAGTTGTCAATCCTCAATCCTCAATAGAATATCCTCAATTCACAGGTTTCAATACTCAATCCTCAATCTGCAATCCTTAAATCTCTATCCACAAACACCAATCGTCATCACTCAACCCTCAACACTCAGTCCCCAGTCCTCAATATTCAATCCTCAATCCTCAATCCTCAATCCTCAATGCTCAATTCTCAATCCTCAATCTTCAATCCTCAATACCCAATCATCAATCCTCAATCCTCAGTCCTCAGTCCTCAAACCTCAATCCTCAACCCTCAGCACTCATTCTCAATCCTCGATCCTCAATACTCAATCCTCAATCTTCAATCCTCAATACTCAATCTTCAATCCTCAATCCTCAATCCTCAATCCACAATCCTCAATTCTCAATCCTCAGTCATCAATACTCAATCTTCAGTACTCAATCCTCAATCCTCAATCCTCAATCCTCAATCCTCAACCCCCAATCCTCATTCCTCAAACCTCAACCCTCAGCCCTCAGTCCTCATCCTCAGTTCTCAATTCTCAATCCTCAGGCCTCAATCCTCAATCCTCAATCCTCATTCTTCAATCCTCAATACCCAATCCTCAATCTTCAATCCTCAATCCTCAATCCTCAATTCTCAATCCTCAATCCTCAATCCTCAATCCTCAGACCTCAAACGTCAATATTCAACCCTCAGTCCTGGTCCCCAATCCACAACCCTCAATCCTCAATCCTCAATCTTCAATCATCCATATTCAATCTTCAGTCCTCAATCCTCAATCCTCAATCCTCAATCCTCAAAGTTCAATCCTCAATACCCAATCCTCAATCTTCAATCCTCAATCCTCAATCCTCAATCCTCTATCCTCAATCTTCAATCCTCAAGCCTCAATCCTCTGACCTCAAACCACAATCCTGAATCCTCAATACTGAATCCTCAATCCTGAATCCTCAATCTTCAGCCCTCAGTCCTCAACAATCAGTTGTCAATCCTCAATCCTCAATAGAATATCCTCAATTCACAGTTTTCAATACTCAATGCTCAATCTGCAATCTTCAAACCTCTATCCACAAACACCAATTCTCATCACTCAACCCTCAACTCTCAGTCCCCAGTCCTCAATCTTCAATCCTCAATCCTCAATCCTCAATCCTCAAACCTCAACATTCAATCCTCAATACTCAATCTTCAATCCTCAATCCTCAATCCTCAATCCTCAATCCTCAATCTTCAATACTCAATCCTCAATTCTCAATCCTCAATACTCATTCTTCAATCCTCAATACCCAATCCTCAATCTTCAATCCTCAATCCTCAGTCCTCAATTCTCAATCCTCAATCCTCAATCCTCAGTCCTCTGTCCTCAAACCTCAATCCCCAAGCCTCAGCCCTCATCGTCAATCCTCAATCCTCAATCCTCAATCCTCAATCTTCAATCCTGAATACACAATCTTCAATCCTCAATACTCAATCATCAATCCCCAATCCTCAATCCTCAGTCCTCAATCCTCAAACCTCAAACCTCAATCCTCAACCCTCAGCCCTCATCCTCAATTCTCAATCCCAAATCCTCAATCCTCAATCGTTAATCCTCAATCCCCAATCCTCAATCTTCAATCCTCAATCCTGAATCCTCAATCCTCAATCCTCAGTCTTCAATCCTCAATACTCAACCTTCAATCCTCAATCCTCAATCCTCAATCCTCAGTCCTCACTCTTCAATCCTCAATACCCAATCCTCAATCTTCAATCCTCAATCCTCAATCCTCAATTCTCAATCCTCTATCCTCAATCCTCAGACCTCAAACATCAATACTCAACCCTCAGTCCTCGTCCTCATTCCACAACCCTCAATCCTCAATCCTCAACCTTCAATCATCAATATTCAATCTTCAATCCTCAATCCTCAATCCTCAATCCTCAATTCTCAATCCTCAATGTTAAATCCTCAATAACCAATCTTCAATCTTCAATCCTCGATCCTCAATCCTCAATCCCCAATCCTCAATCCTCAATCCTCAGTCCTCAAACCACAATCCTGAATCCTCAATCCTGAATCCTCAATCTTCAGCCCTCAGGCCTCAACAATCAGTTGTCAGTCCTCAATCGTCACTAGAATACCCTCAGTTCAGAGCTTTCCATACGCAATACTCAATCTGCAATCTTCATATCTCTATCCACAAACATCAATTCTCATCACTCAACCCTCAACACTCAGTCCCCAATCCTCAAACTTCAGTCCTCAATACTCAATGTTCAATCCTCAATCCTCAATCCTCAATCCTCAGTACTCAATCCTCAATCGCCGATCCTCAATCCCCAATCCTCAATCTTCAATCCTCAATCCTCAATTCTCAATCCTCAATCCTCAGTCCTCAGTCCACAAACCTCAATCCTCAACCCTCAGCCCTCATCGACAATCCTCAATCCTCAACGTTCAATCATCAATCTTCATTCCTGAATACACAATCTTCAATCCTCAATTCTCAATACTCAATCCTCAATACTCAATCCTCAATCGTCAATCCTCAATCACCAATCCTCAATCCTCATTCTTCAGTCCTTAATACCCAATCCTCAATCTTCAATCCTCAATCCTCAATCCTCAATTCTCAATCCTCAATCCTCAATCCTCAGACCTCAGACATCAATACTCAACCCTCAGTCCTCGTCCTCAATCCACAGCCCTCAATCCTCAATCCTCAATCTTCAATCATCAATATTCAGTCTTCCGTCCTCAATCCTCAATCCTCAATCCTCAATCCTCAATCCTCAATCATCAGTCCTCAAACCTCAATCCTGGATCCTCGATCCTGAATCCTCAATCCTCAGCCCTCAGTCCTCAACAACCAGTATGTCAATCCTCAGTCCTCAATAGAATATCCTCAATTCACAGTTTTCAATACTCAATACCCAATCTGCAATCTTCAAACCTCTATCAACAAACATCAATTCTCATCACTCAACCCTCAACACTCAGTCCTCAATGTTCAATCCTCAATCCTCAATTCACAATCCTCAATCGTCAATCTTCAATCCTCAATCCTCAATCCTCAATCCTCAATCCTCAACAATCAATCCTCAATACTCAATCTTCAATCCTCAATCCTCAATCCTCAATCCTCAATCTTCAATCCTCAATCCTCAATCCTCAATCCTCAATCCTCAATCTTCAATCCTCAATACTCAATCTTCAATCCTCAATCATCAATCCTAAATCCTCAATCCTCAATCCTCAATCCTCAACCTTCAATCCTCAATACTCAATCTTCAATTATCAATCCTCAATCCTCAATCCTCAGTCCTCATTCTTCAATCCTCAATACCCAATCCTCAATCTTCAATTCTCAATCCTCAATCCTCAATCCTCAATCCTCAATCAGCAATCCTCAATCTTCAATCCTCAATACTCAATCTTCAATCCTCAATCCTCAGTCCTCGATCCTCAATCCTCAATCCTCAATCGTCAATCTCCAATCCTGAATACTCAATCTTCAATCCTCAATCCTCAATCGCCCATCCTCAATCCTCATTCTTCAATCCTCAATACCGTATCCTCAATCTTCAATCCTCAATCCTCAATCCTCAATTCTCAATCCTCAATCCTCAGTCCTGAGTCCTCAAACCTCAATCTTCAACCCTCAGCCCTCATCCTCAATCCTCAATCCTCAATCCTCAATCCTCAACCCTCAATCTTCAATCCTCAATACTCAATCTTCAATCTTCAATCCTCAGTCCTCAAACCACAATTCTGAATCCTCAATCCTGTATCCTCAATCTTCAGCCCTCAGTCCTCAACAATCAGTTTTCAATCCTCAATCCCCAATAGAATATCCTCAGTTCACAGTATTCAATACTCAATACTCAATCTGCAATCTTCAAATCTGTATCCACAAACATCAATTCTCATCACTCAACCCTCAACACTCAGACCTCAATGTTCAATCCTCAATACTCAATCATTAATCCTCAATCCTCAATCCTCAATCTTCAATCCTCAATCCCCAATACTCAATCCTCAATCATCAATCCTCTATCTTCAATACTCAGTCCTCAATCCTCAATCCTCAATCCTCAATCCTCAATCATCAATCCTCAATCTTCAATCCTCAATGCTCAACCTTTAATCCTCAATCCTCAATCCTCAATCTTCAACCCTCAGTCCTCAATTCTCAATCCTAAATCCTCAATCCTCAATCCTCAATCCTCAATCCTCAATCCTCAATCTTCAATCCTCAATACTCAATCTTCAATCCTCAATCCTCAATCCTCAATCTTCAGTCCTCATTCTTCAATCCCCAACACCCAATCCTCAAACTTCAATCTTCAATCCTCAATCCTCAATTCTCAATCCTCTATCCTCAATCCTCAGACCTCAAACATCAATACTCAACCCTCAGCCCTCGTCCTGAATCCACAACCCTCAATGCTCAATCCTCAACCTTCAATCATCAATATTCAATCTTCAATCCTCAATCCTCAATCCTCAATCCTCAATCCTCAATCCTCAATGTTCAATCCTCAATATTCAATCTTCAATCCTCAATCCTCAATCCTCAATCCTCAGTCCTCAATCCTCAATCCTCAATCCTCAATCTTCAATTCTCAATACTCAATCATCAATCCTCAATCCTCAATCCTCAATCTTCAATCCTCAATACTCAATCTTCAACCCTCAATCCTCAATCTTCAATCCTCAATCTTCAATCCTCAATCCTCAATCCCCAATCCTCAATCCTCAGTCTTCAATCCTCAATACCCGATCCTCAATCTTCAATCCTCAATCCTCAATCCTCAATACTGAATCCTCAGTCGTCAATACTCAAACCCCAATCCTCAATCTTCAATACTCAATCCTCAATCCTCCATCCAAAATCCTCAATCTTCAAACCTCAATACTGAATCTTCAATCCTCAATCCTCATTCCTCAATCCTCAATCCTCTTTCTTCAATCCTCAATACCCAATCCTCAATCCTCAATTCTCAATCTTCAATCCTCAATCCTCAATCCTCAATCCTCAATCCTCTTTCTTCAATCCTCAATACCCAATCCTCAATCTTCAATCCTCAATCCTCAATCCTCAGTCCTCAAACCTCAATCCTCATTCCTCAGACCTCAGACATCAATACTGGACCCTCAGTCCTCGTCCTCAATCCACAGCCCTCAATCCTCAATCCTCAATCTTCAATCATCAATATTCAATCTTCTGTCCTCAATCCTCAATCCCCAACCCTCAATCCTCAATCCTCAATGTTCAATCCGCAATACCCAATCCTCAATCTTCAATCCTCAATCCTCAATCCTCAATCCTCAATCCTCAATCCTCAATCCTCAATCCTCAATCCTCAGTACTCAAACCTCAATCCTGAACCCTCAATCCTGAATCCTCAATCTTCAGACCTCAGTCCTCAAAGATCAGTTGTCAATTCTCAGTCCTCAATAGAATATCATCAATTCACAGTTTTCAATACTCAACACTCAATCTGCTATCATTAAATCTCTATCCACAAACATCAATTTTCATCACTCAACCCTCAACACTCAGTACCCAATCCACAATCTTCAATCCTCAATCCTCAATCCTCAATCCTCAATACTCAGTCTTCAATCCTCAATCCTCAGTCCTCAAACCTCAATTCTGAATCCTCAATCCTGAATCCTCAATCTTCAGCCCTGAGTCCTCAACAATCAGTTGTCAATACTCAATCCTCAATAGAATATCCTCATTTCACAGTTTTCAATACTCAATGCTCAATCTGCGATCTTCAAACCTCTATCCACAAACACCAATTCTCATCACTCAACCCTCAACACTCAGTCCCCAATCCTCAATCTTCAATCCTCTATCCTCAATCCTCAATCCTCAATCCTCAATTCTCAATCCTCAATCCTCAATCCTCAATCTTCAATCATCAATACTCAGTCCTCAATCCTCAATCTTCAATCCTCAATACTCAATCTTCAATCCTCAATCCTCAGTCCTCGATCCTCAATCCTCAATCCTCAATCGTCAATCTCCAATCCTGAATACTCAATCTTCAATCCTCAATCCTCAATCGCCCATCCTCAATCCTCATTCTTCAATCCTCAATACCGTATCCTCAATCTTCAGTCCTCAATCCTCAATCCTCAATTCTCAATCCTCAATCCTCAGTCCTGAGTCCTCAAACCTCAATCTTCAACCCTCAGCCCTCATCCTCAATCCTCAATCCTCAATCCTCAATCCTCAACCCTCAATCTTCAATCCTCAATACTCAATCTTCAATCTTCAATCCTCAGTCCTCAAACCACAATTCTGAATCCTCAATCCTGTATCCTCAATCTTCAGCCCTCAGTCCTCAACAATCAGTTTTCAATCCTCAATCCCCAATAGAATATCCTCAGTTCACAGTATTCAATACTCAATACTCAATCTGCAATCTTCAAATCTGTATCCACAAACATCAATTCTCATCACTCGACCCTCAACACTCAGACCTCAATGTTCAATCCTCAATACTCAATCATTAATCCTCAATCCTCAATCCTTAATCTTCAATCCTCAATCCCCAATACTCAATCCTCAATCCTCAATCCTCAATCCTCAATCATCAATCCTCTATCTTCAATACTCAGTCCTCAATCCTCAATCCTCAATCCTCAATCATCAATCCTCAATCTTCAATCCTCAATGCTCAACCTTTAATCCTCAATCCTCAATCCTCAATCTTCAACCCTCAGTCCTCAATTCTCAATCCTAAATCCTCAATCCTCAATCCTCAATCCTCAATCCTCAATCCTCAATCTTCAATCCTCAATACTCAATCTTCAATCCTCAATCCTCAATCCTCAATCTTCAGTCCTCATTCTTCAATCCTCAACACCCAATCCTCAAACTTCAATCTTCAATCCTCAATCCTCAATTCTCAATCCTCTATCCTCAATCCTCAGACCTCAAACATCAATACTCAACCCTCAGCCCTCGTCCTGAATCCACAACCCTCAATGCTCAATCCTCAACCTTCAATCATCAATATTCAATCTTCAATCCTCAATCCTCAATCCTCAATCCTCAATCCTCAATCCTCAATGTTCAATCCTCAATACCCAATTTTCAATCTTCAATCCTCGATCCTCAATCCTCAATCCCCAATCCTCAATCCTCAATCCTCAGTCCTCAAACCACAGTCCTGAATCCTCAATCCTGTATCCTCAATCTTCAGCCCTCAGTCCTCAACAATCAGTTGTCAATCCTCAATCCTCACCAGAATATCCTCAGTTCAGAGTTTTCCATACGCAATACTCAATCTGCAATCTTCATATCTCTATCCACAAACATCAATTCTCATCACTCAACCATCAACTCTCAGTCCCCAATACTCAATCTTCAATCGTCAATCCTCAATCCTCAATCCTCAATCCTCAATCCTCATTCTTCAATCCTCAATTCTCAATCTTCAATCCTCAAACCTCAATCCTCAATCCTCAATCTTCAATCCTCAATCCTCAATCCTCAATCCTCAATGCTCATTCTTCAATCCTCAATACCCAAACCTCAATCTTCAATCCTCAATCCTCAATCCTCAATTCTCAATCCTCAATCATCAATCCTCAGTCCTCAATCCTCAATCCTCAATCCTCAATCTTCAATTCTCAATACTCAATCATCAATCCTCAATCCTCAATCCTCAATCTTCAATCCTCAATACTCAATCTTCAACCCTCAATCCTCAATCTTCAATCCTCAATCTTCAATCCTCAATCCTCAATCCCCAATCCTCAATTCTCAGTCTTCAATCCTCAATACCCGATCCTCAATCTTCAATCCTCAAACCTCAATCCTCATTTCTCAATCCTCAACCCTCAGTCCTCAGTCCTCAAAGTTCTATTCTCAACCCTCAGCCCTCATAGTCAATCCTCAATCCTCAATCCTCAATCCTCAATCTTCAATCCTCAATACTCAACCTTCAATCCTCAATCCTCAATTCTCAATCCTCAATACTGAATCCTCAGTCGTCAATACTCAAACCCCAATCCTCAATCTTCAATACTCAATCCTCAATCCTCCATCCAAAATCCTCAATCTTCAAACCTCAATACTGAATCTTCAATCCTCAATCCTCATTCCTCAATCCTCAATCCTCTTTCTTCAATCCTCAATACCCAATCCTCAATCCTCAATTCTCAATCTTCAATCCTCAATCCTCAATCCTCAATCCTCAATCCTCTTTCTTCAATCCTCAATCCCCAATCCTCAATCCTCAATCCTCAATGTTCAATCCGCAATACCCAATCCTCAATCTTCAATCCTCAATCCTCAATCCTCAATCCTCAATCCTCAATCCTCAATCCTCAATCCTCAATCCTCAGTACTCAAACCTCAATCCTGAACCCTCAATCCTGAATCCTCAATCTTCAGACCTCAGTCCTCAAAGATCAGTTGTCAATTCTCAATCCTCAATAGAATATCATCAATTCACAGTTTTCAATACTCAACACTCAATCTGCTATCATTAAATCTCTATCCACAAACATCAATTCTCATCACTCAACCCTCAACACACAGTACCCAATCCACAATCTTCAATCCTCAATCCTCAATCCTCAATCCTCAATACTCAGTCTTCAATCCTCAATCCTCAGTCCTCAAACCTCAATTCTGAATCCTCAATCCTGAATCCTCAATCTTCAGCCCTGAGTCCTCAACAATCAGTTGTCAATACTCAATCCTCAATAGAATATCCTCATTTCACAGTTTTCAATACTCAATGCTCAATCTGCGATCTTCAAACCTCTATCCACAAACACCAATTCTCATCACTCAACCCTCAACACTCAGTCCCCAATCCTCAATCTTCAATCCTCTATCCTCAATCCTCAATCCTCAATCCTCAATTCTCAATCCTCAATCCTCAATCCTCAATCTTCAATCCTCAATACTCAGTCCTCAATCCTCAAACCTCAATCCTCAACCCTCAGCCCTCATCCTCAATTCTCAATCCCCAATCCTCAATCCTCAACCTTGAATCCTCAATAGTCAATTTTCAATCCTCAATCCTCAGTCCTCAAACCTCAATTCTGAATCCTCAATCCTGAATCCTCAATCTTCAGCCCTCAGTCCTCAAACCACAATTCTGAATCCTCAATCCTGAATCCTCAACCTTCAGCCCTCAGTCCTCAACAATCAGTTGTCAACCCTCAATCCCCAATAGAATATCCTCAATTCACAGTATTCAACACTCAATACTCAATCTGCAATCTTCAAATCTCTATCCACAAACATCAATTCTCATCACTCAACCCTCAACACTCAGTCCCCAATCCTCAGTCTTCAATCCTCTATCCTCAATCCTCAATCCTCAATCCTCAATTCTCAATCCTCAATCCTCAATCCTCAATCTTCAATCCTCAATACTCAATCTTCAATCCTCAATACTCAATCCTCAATCCTCAATATTCAATCCTCAATACTCAATCTTCAATCCTCAATCCGCAATCATCAATCCTCAATCCTCAATCCTCAGTCCTCAATCCTCAATCTTCAATCCTCAATTCTCATTCTTCAATCCTCAATCCTCAATCCTCAATCCTCAATCCTCTTTCTTCGATCCTCAATACCCAATCCTCAATCTTCAATCCTCAATCCTCAATCCTCAATTCTCAATCCTCAATCCTCAATCCTCAGACATCAGACATCAATACTCAACCCTCAGTCCTCGTCCACAATCCACAACCCTCAATCCTCAATGCTCAACCTTCAATCATCAATATTCAATCTTCAGTCCTCAATCCTCAATCCTCAATCCTCAATCCTCAATCCTCTATGTTCAATCCGCAATGCCCAATCCTCAATCTTCAATCCTCAATCCTCAATCCTCAATCCTCAATCCTCAATCCTCAATCCTCAATCCTCAGTACTCAAACCTCAATCCTGAATCCTCAATCCTGAATCCTCAATCTTCAGACCTCAGTCCTCAAAAATCAGTTGTCAATACTCAATCCTCAATAGAATATCCTCAATTCACAGTTTTCAATACTAAATGCTCAATCTGCAATCATCAAACCTCTATCCACAAACACAAATTCTCATCACTCAACCCTCAACACTCAATCCTCAATCCTCAATCCTCAATCCTCAATGTTCAATCCGCAATACCCAATCCTCAATCTTCAATCCTCAATCCTCAATCCTCAATCCTCAATCCTCAATCCTCAATCCTCAATCCTCAATCCTCAGTACTCAAACCTCAATCCTGAACCCTCAATCCTGAATCCTCAATCTTCAGACCTCAGTCCTCAAAGATCAGTTGTCAATTCTCAGTCCTCAATAGAATATCATCAATTCACAGTTTTCAATACTCAACACTCAATCTGCTATCATTAAATCTCTATCCACAAACATCAATTCTCATCACTCAACCCTCAACACTCAGTACCCAATCCACAATCTTCAATCCTCAATCCTCAATCCTCAATCCTCAATACTCAGTCTTCAATCCTCAATCCTCAGTCCTCAAACCTCAATTCTGAATCCTCAATCCTGAATCCTCAATCTTCAGCCCTGAGTCCTCAACAATCAGTTGTCAATACTCAATCCTCAATAGAATATCCTCATTTCACAGTTTTCAATACTCAATGCTCAATCTGCGATCTTCAAACCTCTATCCACAAACACCAATTCTCATCACTCAACCCTCAACACTCAGTCCCCAATCCTCAATCTTCAATCCTCTATCCTCAATCCTCAATCCTCAATCCTCAATTCTCAATCCTCAATCCTCAATCCTCAATCTTCAATCCTCAATACTCAGTCCTCAATCCTCAATCTTCAATCCTCAATACTCAATCTTCAATCCTCAATCCTCAGTCCTCGATCCTCAATCCTCAATCCTCAATCGTCAATCTCCAATCCTGAATACTCAATCTTCAATCCTCAATCCTCAATCGCCCATCCTCAATCCTCATTCTTCAATCCTCAATACCGTATCCTCAATCTTCAATCCTCAATCCTCAATCCTCAATTCTCAATCCTCAATCCTCAGTCCTGAGTTCTCAAACCTCAATCTTCAACCCTCAGCCCTCATCCTCAATCCTCAATCCTCAATCCTCAATCCTCAACCCTCAATCTTCAATCCTCAATACTCAATCTTCAATCTTCAATCCTCAGTCCTCAAACCACAATTCTGAATCCTCAATCCTGTATCCTCAATCTTCAGCCCTCAGTCCTCAACAATCAGTTTTCAATCCTCAATCCCCAATAGAATATCCTCAGTTCACAGTATTCAATACTCAATACTCAATCTGCAATCTTCAAATCTGTATCCACAAACATCAATTCTCATCACTCAACCCTCAACACTCAGACCTCAATGTTCAATCCTCAATACTCAATCATTAATCCTCAATCCTCAATCCTCAATCTTCAATCCTCAATCCCCAATACTCAATCCTCAATCATCAATCCTCAGTCCTCAATCCTCAATCCTCAATCCTCAATCCTCAATCTTCAATCCTCAATCCTCAATCCTCAATTCTCAATCCTCAATCATCAATCCTCAGTCCTCAATCCTCAATCCTCAATCCTCAATCTTCAATTCTCAATACTCAATCATCAATCCTCAATCCTCAATCCTCAATCTTCAATCCTCAATACTCAATCTTCAACCCTCAATCCTCAATCTTCAATCCTCAATCTTCAATCCTCAATCCTCAATCCCCAATCCTCAATCCTCAGTCTTCAATCCTCAATACCCGATCCTCAATCTTCAATCCTCAAACCTCAATCCTCATTTCTCAATCCTCAACCCTCAGTCCTCAGTCCTCAAAGTTCTATTCTCAACCCTCAGCCCTCATAGTCAATCCTCAATCCTCAATCCTCAATCCTCAATCTTCAATCCTCAATACTCAACCTTCAATCCTCAATCCTCAATTCTCAATCCTCAATACTGAATCCTCAGTCGTCAATACTCAAACCCCAATCCTCAATCTTCAATACTCAATCCTCAATCCTCCATCCAAAATCCTCAATCTTCAAACCTCAATACTGAATCTTCAATCCTCAATCCTCATTCCTCAATCCTCAATCCTCTTTCTTCAATCCTCAATACCCAATCCTCAATCCTCAATTCTCAATCTTCAATCCTCAATCCTCAATCCTCAATCCTCAATCCTCTTTCTTCAATCCTCAATCCCCAATCCTCAATCCTCAATCCTCAATGTTCAATCCGCAATACCCAATCCTCAATCTTCAATCCTCAATCCTCAATCCTCAATCCTCAATCCTCAATCCTCAATCCTCAATCCTCAATCCTCAGTACTCAAACCTCAATCCTGAACCCTCAATCCTGAATCCTCAATCTTCAGACCTCAGTCCTCAAAGATCAGTTGTCAATTCTCAATCCTCAATAGAATATCATCAATTCACAGTTTTCAATACTCAACACTCAATCTGCTATCATTAAATCTCTATCCACAAACATCAATTCTCATCACTCAACCCTCAACACTCAGTACCCAATCCACAATCTTCAATCCTCAATCCTCAATCCTCAATCCTCAATACTCAGTCTTCAATCCTCAATCCTCAGTCCTCAAACCTCAATTCTGAATCCTCAATCCTGAATCCTCAATCTTCAGCCCTGAGTCCTCAACAATCAGTTGTCAATACTCAATCCTCAATAGAATATCCTCATTTCACAGTTTTCAATACTCAATGCTCAATCTGCGATCTTCAAACCTCTATCCACAAACACCAATTCTCATCACTCAACCCTCAACACTCAGTCCCCAATCCTCAATCTTCAATCCTCTATCCTCAATCCTCAATCCTCAATCCTCAATTTTCAATCCTCAATCCTCAATCCTCAATCTTCAATCCTCAATACTCAGTCCTCAATCCTCAAACCTCAATCCTCAACCCTCAGCCCTCATCCTCAATTCTCAATCCCCAATCCTCAATCCTCAACCTTGAATCCTCAATAGTCAATTTTCAATCCTCAATCCTCAGTCCTCAAACCTCAATTCTGAATCCTCAATCCTGAATCCTCAATCTTCAGCCCTCAGTCCTCAAACCACAATTCTGAATCCTCAATCCTGAATCCTCAACCTTCAGCCCTCAGTCCTCAACAATCAGTTGTCAACCCTCAATCCCCAATAGAATATCCTCAATTCACAGTATTCAACACTCAATACTCAATCTGCAATCTTCAAATCTCTATCCACAAACATCAATTCTCATCACTCAACCCTCAACACTCAGTCCCCAATCCTCAGTCTTCAATCCTCTATCCTCAATCCTCAATCCTCAATCCTCAATTCTCAATCCTCAATCCTCAATCCTCAATCTTCAATCCTCAATACTCAATCTTCAATCCTCAATACTCAATCCTCAATCCTCAATATTCAATCCTCAATACTCAATCTTCAATCCTCAATCCGCAATCATCAATCCTCAATCCTCAATCCTCAGTCCTCAATCCTCAATCTTCAATCCTCAATTCTCATTCTTCAATCCTCAATCCTCAATCCTCACTCCTCAATCCTCTTTCTTCAATCCTCAATACCCAATCCTCAATCTTCAATCCTCAATCCTCAATCCTCAATTCTCAATCCTCAATCCTCAATCCTCAGACATCAAACATCAATACTCAACCCTCAGTCCTCGTCCACAATCCACAACCCTCAATCCTCAATGCTCAACCTTCAATCATCAATATTCAATCTTCAGTCCTCAATCCTCAATCCTCAATCCTCAATCCTCAATCCTCTATGTTCAATCCGCAATGCCCAATCCTCAATCTTCAATCCTCAATCCTCAATCCTCAATCCTCAATCCTCAATCCTCAATCCTCAATCCTCAGTACTCAAACCTCAATCCTGAATCCTCAATCCTGAATCCTCAATCTTCAGACCTCAGTCCTCAAAAATCAGTTGTCAATACTCAATCCTCAATAGAATATCCTCAATTCACAGTTTTCAATACTAAATGCTCAATCTGCAATCATCAAACCTCTATCCACAAACACAAATTCTCATCACTCAACCCTCAACACTCAATCCTCAATCCTCAATCCTCAATCCTCAATGTTCAATCCGCAATACCCAATCCTCAATCTTCAATCCTCAATCCTCAATCCTCAATCCTCAATCCTCAATCCTCAATCCTCAATCCTCAATCCTCAGTACTCAAACCTCAATCCTGAACCCTCAATCCTGAATCCTCAATCTTCAGACCTCAGTCCTCAAAGATCAGTTGTCAATTCTCAGTCCTCAATAGAATATCATCAATTCACAGTTTTCAATACTCAACACTCAATCTGCTATCATTAAATCTCTATCCACAAACATCAATTCTCATCACTCAACCCTCAACACTCAGTACCCAATCCACAATCTTCAATCCTCAATCCTCAATCCTCAATCCTCAATACTCAGTCTTCAATCCTCAATCCTCAGTCCTCAAACCTCAATTCTGAATCCTCAATCCTGAATCCTCAATCTTCAGCCCTGAGTCCTCAACAATCAGTTGTCAATACTCAATCCTCAATAGAATATCCTCATTTCACAGTTTTCAATACTCAATGCTCAATCTGCGATCTTCAAACCTCTATCCACAAACACCAATTCTCATCACTCAACCCTCAACACTCAGTCCCCAATCCTCAATCTTCAATCCTCTATCCTCAATCCTCAATCCTCAATCCTCAATTCTCAATCCTCAATCCTCAATCCTCAATCTTCAATCCTCAATACTCAGTCCTCAATCCTCAATCTTCAATCCTCAATACTCAATCTTCAATCCTCAATCCTCAGTCCTCGATCCTCAATCCTCAATCCTCAATCGTCAATCTCCAATCCTGAATACTCAATCTTCAATCCTCAATCCTCAATCGCCCATCCTCAATCCTCATTCTTCAATCCTCAATACCGTATCCTCAATCTTCAATCCTCAATCCTCAATCCTCAATTCTCAATCCTCAATCCTCAGTCCTGAGTTCTCAAACCTCAATCTTCAACCCTCAGCCCTCATCCTCAATCCTCAATCCTCAATCCTCAATCCTCAACCCTCAATCTTCAATCCTCAATACTCAATCTTCAATCTTCAATCCTCAGTCCTCAAACCACAATTCTGAATCCTCAATCCTGTATCCTCAATCTTCAGCCCTCAGTCCTCAACAATCAGTTTTCAATCCTCAATCCCCAATAGAATATCCTCAGTTCACAGTATTCAATACTCAATACTCAATCTGCAATCTTCAAATCTGTATCCACAAACATCAATTCTCATCACTCAACCCTCAACACTCAGACCTCAATGTTCAATCCTCAATACTCAATCATTAATCCTCAATCCTCAATCCTCAATCTTCAATCCTCAATCCCCAATACTCAATCCTCAATCCTCAATCCTCAATCCTCAATCATCAATCCTCTATCTTCAATACTCAGTCCTCAATCCTCAATCCTCAATCCTCAATCCTCAATCATCAATCCTCAATCTTCAATCCTCAATGCTCAACCTTTAATCCTCAATCCTCAATCCTCAATCTTCAACCCTCAGTCCTCAATTCTCAATCCTAAATCCTCAATCCTCAATCCTCAATCCTCAATCCTCAATCCTCAATCCTCAATCTTCAATCCTCAATACTCAATCTTCAATCCTCAATCCTCAATCCTCAATCTTCAGTCCTCATTCTTCAATCCTCAACACCCAATCCTCAAACTTCAATCTTCAATCCTCAATCCTCAATTCTCAATCCTCTATCCTCAATCCTCAGACCTCAAACATCAATACTCAACCCTCAGCCCTCGTCCTGAATCCACAACCCTCAATGCTCAATCCTCAACCTTCAATCATCAATATTCAATCTTCAATCCTCAATCCTCAATCCTCAATCCTCAATCCTCAATCCTCAATGTTCAATCCTCAATACCCAATTTTCAATCTTCAATCCTCGATCCTCAATCCTCAATCCCCAATCCTCAATCCTCAATCCTCAGTCCTCAAACCACAGTCCTGAATCCTCAATCCTGTATCCTCAATCTTCAGCCCTCAGTCCTCAACAATCAGTTGTCAATCCTCAATCCTCACCAGAATATCCTCAGTTCAGAGTTTTCCATACGCAATACTCAATCTGCAATCTTCATATCTCTATCCACAAACATCAATTCTCATCACTCAACCATCAACTCTCAGTCCCCAATACTCAATCTTCAATCGTCAATCCTCAATCCTCAATCCTCAATCCTCAATCCTCATTCTTCAATCCTCAATTCTCAATCTTCAATCCTCAAACCTCAATCCTCAATCCTCAATCTTCAATCCTCAATCCTCAATCCTCAATCCTCAATGCTCATTCTTCAATCCTCAATACCCAAACCTCAATCTTCAATCTTCAATCCTCAATCCTCAATCCTCAATTCTCAATCTTCAATCCTCAATCCTCAATCCTCAGTCCTCAAACCTCAATCCTCATTCCTCAGACCTCAGACATCAATACTGGACCCTCAGTCCTCGTCCTCAATCCACAGCCCTCAATCCTCAATCCTCAATCTTCAATCATCAATATTCAATCTTCTGTCCTCAATCCTCAATCCCCAATCCTCAATCCTCAATCCTCAATGTTCAATCCGCAATACCCAATCCTCAATCTTCAATCCTCAATCCTCAATCCTCAATCCTCAATCCTCAATCCTCAATCCTCAATCCTCAATCCTCAGTACTCAAACCTCAATCCTGAACCCTCTATCCTGAATCCTCAATCTTCAGACCTCAGTCCTCAAAGACCAGTTGTCAATTCTCAATCCTCAATAGAATATCATCAATTCACAGTTTTCAATACTCAACACTCAATCTGCTATCATTAAATCTCTATCCACAAACATCAATTCTCATCACTCAACCCTCAACACTCAGTACCCAATCCACAATCTTCAATCCTCAATCCTCAATCCTCAATCCTCAATACTCAGTCTTCAATCCTCAATCCTCAGTCCTCAAACCTCAATTCTGAATCCTCAATCCTGAATCCTCAATCTTCAGCCCTCAGTCCTCAACAATCAGTTGACAATCCTCAATCCTCACCAGAATATCCTCAGTTCAGAGTTTTCCATACGCAATACTCATTCTGCAATCTTCATATCTCTATCCACAAACATCAATTCTCATCACTCAACCATCAACTCTCAGTCCCCAATACTCAATCTTCAATCGTCAATCCTCAATCCTCAATCCTCAATCTTCAATCCTCATTCTTCAATCCTCAATTCTCAATCTTCAATCCTCAAACCTCAATCCTCAATCCTCAGTCTTCAATCCTCAATCCTCAATCCTCAATCCTCAATGCTCATTCTTCAATCCTCAATACCCAAACCTCAATCTTCAATCCTCAATCCTCAATCCTCAATTCTCAATCCTCAATCATCAATCCTCAGTCCTCAATCCTCAATCCTCAATCCTCAATCTTCAATTCTCAATACTCAATCATCAATCCTCAATCCCCAATCCTCAATCTTCAATCCTCAATACTCAATCTTCAACCCTCAATCCTCAATCTTCAATCCTCAATCTTCAATCCTCAATCCTCAATCCCCAATCCTCAATCCTCAGTCTTCAATCCTCAATACCCGATCCTCAATCTTCAATCCTCAATCCTCAATCCTCAATCCTCATTTCTCAATCCTCAACCCTCAGTCCTCAGTCCTCAAAGTTCTATTCTCAACCCTCAGCCCTCATAGTCAATCCTCAATCCTCAATCCTCAATCCTCAATCTTCAATCCTCAATACTCAACCTTCAATCCTCAATCCTCAATTCTCAATCCTCAATACTGAATCCTCAGTCGTCAATACTCAAACCCCAATCCTCAATCTTCAATACTCAATCCTCAATCCTCCATCCAAAATCCTCAATCTTCAAACCTCAATACTGAATCTTCACTCCTCAATCCTCATTCCTCAATCCTCAATCCTCTTTCTTCAATCCTCAATACCCAATCCTCAATCCTCAATTCTCAATCTTCAATCCTCAATCCTCAATCCTCAATCCTCAATCCTCTTTCTTCAATCCTCAATTCCCAATCCTCAATCTTCAATCCTCAATCCTCAATCCTCAGTCCTCAAACCTCAATCCTCATTCCTCAGACCTCAGACATCAATACTGGACCCTCAGTCCTCGTCCTCAATCCACAGCCCTCAATCCTCAATCCTCAATCTTCAATCATCAATATTCAATCTTCTGTCCTCAATCCTCAATCCCCAATCCTCAATCCTCAATCCTCAATGTTCAATCCGCAATACCCAATCCTCAATCTTCAATCCTCAATCCTCAATCCTCAATCCTCAATCCTCAATCCTCAATCCTCAATCCTCAATCCTCAGTACTCAAACCTCAATCCTGAACCCTCAATCCTGAATCCTCAATCTTCAGACCTCAGTCCTCAAAGACCAGTTGTCAATTCTCAATCCTCAATAGAATATCATCAATTCACAGTTTTCAATACTCAACACTCAATCTGCTATCATTAAATCTCTATCCACAAACATCAATTCTCATCACTCAACCCTCAACACTCAGTACCCAATCCACAATCTTCAATCCTCAATCCTCAATCCTCAATCCTCAATACTCAGTCTTCAATCCTCAATCCTCAGTCCTCAAACCTCAATTCTGAATCCTCAATCCTGAATCCTCAATCTTCAGCCCTGAGTCCTCAACAATCAGTTGTCAATACTCAATACTCAATAGAATATCCTCATTTCACAGTTTTCAATACTCAATGCTCAATCTGCGATCTTCAAACCTCTATCCACAAACACCAATTCTCATCACTCAACCCTCAACACTCAGTCCCCAATCCTCAATCTTCAATCCTCTATCCTCAATCCTCAATCCTCAATCCTCAATCCTCAATTCTCAATCCTCAATCCTCAATCCTCAATCTTCAATCCTCAATACTCAGTCCTCAATCCTCAAACCTCAATCCTCAACCCTCAGCCCTCATCCACAATTCTCAATCGCCAATCCTCAATCCTCAACCTTGAATCCTCAATAGTCAATTTTCAATCCTCAATCCTCAGTCCTCAAACCTCAATTCTGAATTCTCAATCCTGAATCCTCAATCTTCAGCCCTCAGTCCTCAAACCACAATTCTGAATCCTCAATCCTGAATCCTCAACCTTCAGCCCTCAGTCCTCAACAATCAGTTGTCAACCCTCAATCCCCAATAGAATATCCTCAATTCACAGTATTCAACACTCAATACTCAATCTGCAATCTTCAAATCTCTATCCACAAACATCAATTCTCATCACTCAACCCTCAACACTCAGTCCCCAATCCTCAGTCTTCAATCCTCTATCCTCAATCCTCAATCCTCAATCCTCAATTCTCAATCCTCAATCCTCAATCCTCAATCTTCAATCCTCAATACTCAATCTTCAATCCTCAATACTCAATCCTCAATCCTCAATATTCAATCCTCAATACTCAATCTTCAATCCTCAATCCGCAATCATCAATCCTCAATCCTCAATCCTCAGTCCTCAATCCTCAATCTTCAATCCTCAATTCTCATTCTTCAATCCTCAATCCTCAATCCTCAATCCTCAATCCTCTTTCTTCAATCCTCAATACCCAATCCTCAATCTTCAATCCTCAATCCTCAATCCTCAATTCTCAATCCTCAATCCTCAATCCTCAGACATCAGACATCAATACTCAACCCTCAGTCCTCGTCCACAATCCACAACCCTCAATCCTCAATGCTCAACCTTCAATCATCAATATTCAATCTTCAGTCCTCAATCCTCAATCCTCAATCCTCAATCCTCAATCCTCTATGTTCAATCCGCAATGCCCAATCCTCAATCTTCAATCCTCAATCCTCAATCCTCAATCCTCAATCCTCAATCCTCAATCCTCAATCCTCAGTACTCAAACCTCAATCCTGAATCCTCAATCCTGAATCCTCAATCTTCAGCCCTCAGTCCTCAAACCACAATTCTGAATCCTCAATCCTGAATCCTCAACCTTCAGCCCTCAGTCCTCAACAATCAGTTGTCAACCCTCAATCCCCAATAGAATATCCTCAATTCACAGTATTCAACACTCAATACTCAATCTGCAATCTTCAAATCTCTATCCACAAACATCAATTCTCATCACTCAACCCTCAACACTCAGTCCCCAATCCTCAGTCTTCAATCCTCTATCCTCAATCCTCAATCCTCAATCCTCAATTCTCAATCCTCAATCCTCAATCCTCAATCTTCAATCCTCAATACTCAATCTTCAATCCTCAATACTCAATCCTCAATCCTCAATATTCAATCCTCAATACTCAATCTTCAATCCTCAATCCGCAATCATCAATCCTCAATCCTCAATCCTCAGTCCTCAATCCTCAATCTTCAATCCTCAATTCTCATTCTTCAATCCTCAATCCTCAATCCTCTATCCTCAATCCTCTTTCTTCAATCCTCAATACCCAATCCTCAATCTTCAATCCTCAATCCTCAATCCTCAATTCTCAATCCTCAATCCTCAATCCTCAGACATCAGACATCAATACTCAACCCTCAGTCCTCGTCCACAATCCACAACCCTCAATCCTCAATGCTCAACCTTCAATCATCAATATTCAATCTTCAGTCCTCAATCCTCAATCCTCAATCCTCAATCCTCAATCCTCTATGTTCAATCCGCAATGCCCAATCCTCAATCTTCAATCCTCAATCCTCAATCCTCAATCCTCAATCCTCAATCCTCAATCCTCAATCCTCAGTACTCAAACCTCAATCCTGAATCCTCAATCCTGAATCCTCAATCTTCAGACCTCAGTCCTAAAAATCAGTTGTCAATACTCAATCCTCAATAGAATATCCTCAATTCACAGTTTTCAATACTCAATGCTCAATCTGCAATCATCAAACCTCTATCCACAAACACAAATTCTCATCACTCAACCCTCAACACTCAATCCTCAATCGTCAATCCTCAACCTTCAATCCTCAACACTCAACCTTCAACCCTCAATCCTCAATCCTCAATCGTCAATCCGCAATCCTCAATCCTCAGTCATCAATCCTCAACCTTCAATCCTCAACACTCAACCTTCAACCCTCAAACCTCAATCCTCAATCGTCAATCCGCAATCCTCAATCCTCAGTCATCAATCCTCAACCTTCAATACTCAATCCTCAATCCTCAATCCTCAATCCCCAATCCTCAATCCTCGATCCTCAATCCTCAATCCTCAATCTTCAATCATCAATACTCAATCCTCAATCCTCAATCCTCAATCCTCAATCCTCAGTTCTCAAACCTCAATTCTGAATCCTCAACCCTGAATCCTCAATCTTCAGCCCTCAGTCCTCAACAACCAGTATGTCAATCCTCAATCCTCAATAGAATATCCTCAATTCACAGTTTTCAATACTCAATACCCAATCTGCAATCTTCAAACCTCTATCAACAAACATCAATTCTCATCACTCAACCCTCAACACTCAGACCTCAATGTTCAACCCTCAATCCTCAATTCACAATCCTCAATCGTCAATCTTCAATCCTCAATCCCCAGTCCTCAATCTTCAATGCTCAATCTTTAATCCTCAATCCTCAATCCTCAATCCTCAATCCTCAATCCTCAATATTCAACACACAACCCTCAACCACGAATCCTCAATACACAACAATCAATCCTCAATTCTCAATACTCAATAAAATATCCTGAATTCTCATGGTTCAATACTCAATCCGCAATATTCAATAATCATATCTCAATCCTCAAACATCAATTCTAAACACTCAATCCTCAACACTCAGTCCTCTCTCTTCAATCCTCCATCCTCAACCCTCAATCCTCAAGCGTCAATCCTCAATCCTCAATCCTCAACCCTCAATCCTCAGTCCTCAAACCTCAATCCCGAATCCTCAATCCTGAATCCTCAACCTTCAGCCCTCAGTCCTCAGCAACCAATTGTCAATCCTCAATCCTCAATAGAATATCCTCAATTGACAGCTTTCAGTACTCAATCCCCATTCTTCAATCTTCAAATCTCAATCCACAAACATCAATTGCCATCACTAAACCCTCAACACTAAGTCCTCAATCTTCAATCCTCAATCCTCAATCCTCAATTCTCAATCTTCAATCTTCAATCCTCAGACCTCAAACATCAATACTCAACCCTCAGTCCTCGTCCTCAATCCACAACACTCAGTCCTCAATCCTCAACCTTCAATCATCAATATTCAATCTTCAATCCTCAATCCTCAATCCTCAATCCTCACTCCTCTATCCTCAATGTTCATTCCTCAATACCCAATCCTCAATCTTCAATCCTCAATCCTCAATTCTCAATCCTCAATCCTCAATCCTCAATCCTCAGTCCTCAAACCACAATCCTGAATCCTCAATCCTGAAACCTCAATCTTCAGCCCTCAGTCCTCAACAATCAGTTGTCAATCCTCAATCCTCAATAGAATATCGTCAGTTCAGAGTTTTCCATACGCAATACTCAATCTGCAATCTTCATATCTCTATCCACAAACATCAATTCTCACCACCCAACCCTGAACAATCAGTCCCCAATCCTCAATCTTCAATCCTCAACCCTCAATCCTCAAACCTCAATCCTCAATCCTCAATCCTCAATCCTCAATCCTCAATCCTCATTATTCAATCCTCAATACCCAATCCTAAATCTTCAATCCACAATCCTCAATCCTCAATCCTCAATCCTCAATCCTCAGTCCTCAGTCCTCAAACCTCAATCCTCAACCCTCAGCCCTCATCGTCAATCCTCAATCCTCAATCCTCAATCTTCAATCTTCAATCCTCAATCCTCAAAGTTCAATCCTCAATACCCAATCCTCAATCTTCAATCCTCAATCCTCAATCCTCAGTCCTCTATCCTCAATCTTCAATCCTCAAGCCTCAATCCTCTGTCCTCAAACCACAATCCTGAATCCTCAATACTGAATCCTCAATCCTGAATCCTCAATCCTCAATCCTCAATCCTCAATCCTCAGTCCTCAAACCTCAATTGTGAATCCTCAATCCTGAATCCTCAACCTTCAGCCCTCAGTCTTCAACAATCAGTTGTCAATCCTCAATCCTCAATAGAATATCCTCAATTCACAGGTTTCAATACTCAATCCTCAATCTGCAATCCTTAAATCTCTATCCACAAACACCAATTCTCATCACTCAACCCTCAACACTCAGTCCCCAGTCCTCAATATTCAATCCTCAATCCTCAATCCTCAATCCTCAATGCTCAATTCTCAATCCTCAATCTTCAATCCTCAATACCCAATCATCAATCCTCAATCCTCAGTCCTCAGTCCTCAAACCTCAATCCTCAACCCTCAGCACTCATTCTCAATCCTCGATCCTCAATACTCAATCCTCAATCTTCAATCCTCAATACTCAATCTTCAATCCTCAATCCTCAATCCTCAATCCACAATCCTCAATTCTCAATCCTCAGTCATCAATACTCAATCTTCAGTACTCAATCCTCAATCCTCAATCCTCAATCCTCAATCCTCAACCCCCAATCCTCATTCCTCAAACCTCAACCCTCAGCCCTCAGTCCTCATCCTCAGTTCTCAATTCTCAATCCTCAGGCCTCAATACTCAATCCTCAATCCTCATTCTTCAATCCTCAATACCCAATCCTCAATCTTCAATCCTCAATCCTCAATCCTCAATTCTCAATCCTCAATCCTCAATCCTCAATCCTCAGACCTCAAACGTCAATATTCAACCCTCAGTCCTGGTCCCCAATCCACAACCCTCAATCCTCAATCCTCAATCTTCAATCATCCATATTCAATCTTCAGTCCTCAATCCTCAATCCTCAATCCTCAATCCTCAAAGTTCAATCCTCAATACCCAATCCTCAATCTTCAATCCTCAATCCTCAATCCTCAATCCTCTATCCTCAATCTTCAATCCTCAAGCCTCAATCCTCTGTCCTCAAACCACAATCCTGAATCCTCAATACTGAATCCTCAATCCTGAATCCTCAATCTTCAGCCCTCAGTCCTCAACAATCAGTTGTCAATCCTCAATCCTCAATAGAATATCCTCAATTCACAGTTTTCAATACTCAGTGCTCAATCTGCAATCTTCAAACCTCTGTCCACAAACACCAATTCTCATCACTCAACCCTCAACTCTCAGTCCCCAGTCCTCAATCTTCAATCCTCAATCCTCAATCCTCAATCCTCAAACCTCAACCTTCAATCATCAATATTCAATCTTCAATCCTCAATCCTCAATCCTCAATCCTCACTCCTCAATCCTCAATGTTCAATCCTCAATACCCAATCCTCAATCTTCAATCCTCAATCCTCAATCCTCAATCCTCAATCTTCAATCCTCAATCCTCAATCCTCAATCCTCAATCCTCAATCTTCAATCCTCAATACTCAATCTTCAATCCTCAATCATCAATCCTAAATCCTCAATCCTCAATCCTCAATCCTCAATCTTCAATACTCAATCCCCAATCCTCAATCCTCAGTCCTCATTCTTCAATCCTCAATACCCAATTCTAAATCTTTAACACTCAATCCTCAATCCTCAATTCTCAATCCTCAATCCTCAGTCCTCATTCCTCAAACCTCAATCCTCAACCCTCAGCCCTCATCGTCAATCCTCAATCCTCAATCCTCAATCCTCAATCCTCAATCTTCAATCCTGAATACACAATCTTCAATCCTCAATTCTCAATACTCAATCCTCAATACTCAATCCTCAATCGTCAATCCTCAATCACCAATCCTCAATCCTCATTCTTCAGTCCTTAATACCCAATCCTCAATCTTCAATCCTCAATCCTTAATCCTCAATTCTCAATCCTCAATCCTCAATCCTCAGACCTCAGACATCAATACTCAACCCTCAGTACTCGTCCTCAATCCACAGCCCTCAACCCTCAATCCTCAAGCGTCAATCCTCAATCCTCAATCCTCAATCCTAGTTCCTCAAACCTCAAACCTCAACCCTCAGTCCTCATCCTCAATTCTCAATTCTCAATCCTCAATCCTCAATTCTCAATCTTTAATCCTCAATACTCAATCTTCAATCCTCAATCCTCAGTCCCCAATCCTCAATCCTCAATCCTCAATCGTCAGTCTTCAATCCTCAATACTCAATCTGCAATCCTCAGTCCTCAATCCTCAATCCTCAATCCTCAATCCTCAATACTCAGTCATCAATCCTCAATCTTCAACACTCAATCCTCAATCCTCAATCCCCAATCCTCAATCCTCAATCCTCATTCCTCAAACCTCAATCCTCAGCCCTCAGTCCTCATCCTCAATTCTCAATTCTCAATCCTCAAACCTCAATCCTAAATCTTCAATCCTCAATAATCAATCTCCTATCCTAGATCCTCAATCCCCAATACTCTATCCTTAATCCTCAATATTCAATCCTCTATCCCCAGGCCACAATCTACAATCCCCAAAGCTCATTAATCAATCCTCAATCCTCAGTCCTCAATCGTCAATCATCAATCCACAATCTTCAATCCTCAATAATCAATCTCGTATCCTAGATCCTCAATCCCCAATACTCTATCCTTAATCCTCAATATTCAATCCTCTATCCCCAGTCCACAATCTTCAATCCCCAAAGCTCAATAATCAATCCTCAATCCTCAGTCCTCAATCCCCAATCCTCAGCCCTCAATCATCAATCCTCAATACTCAAACCTCAATCCTCAACCGTCAGTCCTCGTCCTCAATCCTCAACACTCAATCCTCAATCCTCAATCCCCAATCCTCAATCTTCAATCCTCAATACTCAATCATCAATCCTCAATCCTCAATCCTCAGTCCTCAAACCTCAATCCTCATTCTTCAATCCTCAATACCCAATCCTCAATCTTCAATCCTCAATCCTCAATCCTCAATTCTCAATCATCAATCCTCAGTCCTCAGTCCTCAAACCTCAATCCTCAACCCTCAGCCCTCATCGTCAATCCTCAATCCTCAACACTCAATCCTCAATCTTCAATCCTGAATACACAATCTTCAGCAATCAATCCTCAATTCTCAATCCTCAATACTCAATCCTCAATCCTCAATCCTCAATCCTCAATCTTCAATCCTCAATACTCAATTCATCAATCCTCAATCATCAATCCTCAATGTTCAATCCGCAATACCCAGTCCTCAATCTTCAATCCTCAATCCTCAATCCTCAATCCTCAATCCTCAATCCTCAATCCTCAGCCCTCAAACCTCAATCCTGAATCCTCAATCCTGAATCCTCAATCTTCAGACCTCAGTCCTCAACAATCAGTAGTCAATTCTCAATCCTCAATAGAATATCATGAATTCACAGTTTTCAATACTCAATACTCAATCTGCAATCTTTAAATCTCTACCCTCAAACGCCAATTCTCATCACTGAACCCTCAATACTCAGTCCCCAGTCCTCAATCTTCAATCCTCAATCCTCAATTCTCAATCCTCAATCCTCAGCAATCAATCCTCAATACTCAATCTTCAATCCTCAATCCTCAATCCTCAATCCTCAATCTTCAATCCTCAATCCCCAATCCTCAATCCTCAGTCCTCATTCTTCAATCCTCGATCCTCAATACTCAATCCTCAATCCTCAATCCTCAATCCTCAACCCCCAATCCTCATTCCTCAAACCTCAACCCTCAGCCCTCAGTCCTCATCCTCAGTTCTCAATTCTCAATCCTCAGGCCTCAATCCTCAATCCTCAATCGTCATTCTTCAATCCTCAATACCCAATCCTCAATCTTCAATCCTCAATCCTCAATCCTCAATTCTCAATCTTCAATCTTCAATCCTCAGACATCAAACATCAATACTCAACCCTCAGTCCTCGTCCTCAATCCACAACACTCAATCCTCAATCCTCAACCTTCAATCATCAATATTCAATCTTCAATCTTCAATCCTCAATCCTCAATCCTCACTCCTCAATACTCAATGTTCAATCCTCAATACCCAATCCTCAATCTTCAATCCTCAATCCTCAATTCTCAATCCTCAATCCTCAATCCTCAATCCTCAGTCCTCAAACCACAATCCTGAATCCTCAATCCTGAAACCTCAATCTTCAGCCCTCAGACTTCAACAATCAGTTGTCAATCCTCAATCCTCAATAGAATATCCTCAATTCACAGGTTTCAATACTCAATACTCAATCTGCAATCTTCAAATCTCTATCCACAAACATCAATCCTCATCACTCAACCCTCAACACTCAGTCCCCAATCCTCAATCTTCAATTCTCAATCCTCAATCCTCAATCCTCAATCCTGAACCCTCAATCATCAATCCTCAATACTCAATCTTCAATCCTCAATCCTCAATACTCGATCCTCAGTCCTCAATCCTCAATCGTCAATCTCCAATCCTGAATACTCAATCTTCAATCCTCAATCCTCAATCGGCAAACCTCAATCCTCATTCTTCAATCCTCAATACCCTATCCTCAATCTTCAGCCCTCAGTCCTCAACAATCAGTTGTCAATCCTCAATCCCCAATAGAATATCCTCAGTTCACAGTTTTCAATACTCAATACTCAATCTGCAATCTTCAAATCTCTATACACAAACATCAATTCTCATCACTCAGCCCTCAACACTCAGTCCTCAATGTTCATTCCTCAATCCTCAATTCTCAACCTTCAATCCTCAATACTCAATCATTAATCCTCAATCCTCAATCCTCAATCTTCAATCCTCAATCCTCAATACTCAATCCTCAATCCTCAATCCTCAATCCTCAATCCTCAATCCTCAACCCTCAATCATCAATCCTCAATCTTCAATCCTCAATGCTCAACCTTTAATCCTCAATCCTCAATCCTCAATCTTCAATCCTCAATCCTCAATCCTCAATCCTCAATCCTCAATCCTCAATCCTCAATCCTCAATCCTCAATCCTCAACCCTCAATCCTCAATGTTCAATCCGCAATCCTCAATCCTCAATCCTCAGTCCTCAAACCTCAATCCTCAATTCTCAGTCTTCAACCTTCAATCCTCAGACCTCAAACATCAATCCTAGATCCTCGATACTGAATCCTCAATCTGCAGCCCTCAGTCCTCAACAACCAGTATGTCAATCCTCAATCCTCAATAGAATATCCTCAATTCACAGTTTTCAATACTCAATACCCAATCTGCAATCTTCAAACCTCTATCAACAAACATCAATTCTCATCACTCAACCCTCAACACTCAGTCCTCAATGTTCAACCCTCAATCCTCAATTCACAATCCTCAATCGTCAATCTTCAATCCTCAATCCCCAGTCCTCAATCTTCAATGCTCAATCTTTAATCCTCAATCCTCAATCCTCAATCCTCAATCCTCAATATTCAACACACAACCCTCAACCACGAATCCTCAATACACAACAATCAATCCTCAATTCTCAATACTCAATAAAATATCCTGAATTCTCATGGTTCAATACTCAATCCGCAATATTCAATAATCATATCTCAATCCTCAAACATCAATTCTAAACACTCAATCCTCAACACTCAGTCCTCTCTCTTCAATCCTTCATCCTCAACCCTCAATCCTCAAGCGTCAATCCTCAATCCTCAATCCTCAACCCTCAATCCTCAGTCCTCAAACCTCAATCCCGAATCCTCAATCCTGAATCCTCAACCTTCAGCCCTCAGTCCTCAGCAACCAATTGTCAATCCTCAATCCTCAATAGAATATCCTCAATTGACAGCTTTCAATACTCAATCCCCATTCTTCAATCTTCAAATCTCAATCCACAAACATCAATTCCCATCACTCAACCCTCAACCCTAAGTCCTCAATCTTCAATCCTCAATCCTCAATCCTCAATTCTCAATCATCAATCCTCAGTCCTCAGTCCTCAAACCTCAATCCTCAACCCTCAGCCCTCATCGTCAATCCTCAATCCTCAACCCTCAATCCTCAATCTTCAATCCTGAATACACAATCTTCAACAATCAATCCTCAATTCTCAATCCTCAATACTCAATCCTCAATCCTCAATCCTCAATCCTCAATCTTCATTCCTCAATACTCAATCATCAATCCTCAATCATCAATCCTCAATGTTCAATCCGCAATACCCAATCCTCAATCTTCAATCCTCAATCCTCAATCCTCAATCCTCAATCCTCAATCCTCAATCCTCAATCCTCAGCCCTCAAACCTCAATCCTGAATCCTCAATCCTGAATCCTCAATCTTCAGACCTCAGTCCTCAACAATCAGTAGTCAATTCTCAATCCTCAATAGAATATCATGAATTCACAGTTTTCAATACTCAATACTCAATCTGCAATCTTTAAATCTCTATCCTCAAACGCCAATTCTCATCACTCAACCCTCAATACTCAGTCCCCAGTCCTCAATCTTCAATCCTCAATCCTCAATTCTCAATCCTCAATCCTCAGCAATCAATCCTCAATACTCAATATTCAATCCTCAATCCTCAATCCTCAATCCTCAATCTTCAATCCTCAATCCCCAATCCTCAATCCTCAGTCCTCATTCTTCAATCCTCGATCCTCAATACTCAATCCTCAATCCTCAATCCTCAATCCTCAACCCCCAATCCTCATTCCTCAAACCTCAACCCTCAGCCCTCAGTCCTCATCCTCAGTTCTCAATTCTCAATCCTCAGGCCTCAATCCTCAATCCTCAATCCTCATTCTTCAATCCTCAATACCCAATCCTCAATCTTCAATCCTCAATCCTCAAACCTCAATTCTCAATCCTCAATCCTCAATCCTCAGACCTCAAACGTCAATATTCAACCCTCAGTCTTGGTCCCCAATCCACAACCCTCAATCCTCAATCCTCAATCTTCAATCATCAATATTCAATCTTCAGTCCTCAATCCTCAATCCTCAATCCTCAATCCTCAAAGTTCAATCCTCAATACCCAATCCTCAATCTTCAATCCTCAATCCTCAATCCTCAATCCTCTATCCTCAATCTTCAATCCTCAAGCCTCAATCCTCTGTCCTCAAACCACAATCCTGAATCCTCAATACTGAATCCTCAATCCTGAATCCTCAATCCTCAATCCTCAATCCTCAATCCTCAGTCCTCAAACCTCAATTGTGAATCCTCAATCCTGAATCCTCAACCTTCAGCCCTCAGACTTCAACAATAAGTTGTCAATCCTCAATCCTCAATAGAATATCCTCAATTCACAGGTTTCAATACTCAATACTCAATCTGCAATCTTCAAATCTCTATCCACAAACATCAATCCTCATCACTCAACCCTCAACACTCAGTCCCCAATCCTCAATCTTCAATTCTCAATCCTCAATCCTCAATCCTCAATCCTGAACCCTCAATCATCAATCCTCAATACTCAATCTTCAATCCTCAATCCTCAATACTCGATCCTCAGTACTCAATCCTCAATCGTCAATCTCCAATCCTGAATACTCAATCTTCAATCCTCAATCCTCAATCGGCAAACCTCAATCCTCATTCTTCAATCCTCAATACCCTATCCTCAATCTTCAGCCCTCAGTCCTCAACAATCAGTTGTCAATCCTCAATCCCCAATAGAATATCCTCAGTTCACAGTTTTCAATACTCAATACCCAATCTGCAATCTTCAAACCTCTATCAACAAACATCAATTCTCATCTCTCAACCCTCAACACTCAGTCCTCAATGTTCAACCCTCAATCCTCAATTCACAATCCTCAATCGTCAATCTTCAATCCTCAATCCCCAGTCCTCAATCTTCAATGCTCAATCTTTAATCCTCAATCCTCAATCCTCAATCCTCAATCCTCAATATTCAACACACAACCCTCAACCACGAATCCTCAATACACAACAATCAATCCTCAATTCTCAATACTCAATAAAATATCCTGAATTCTCATGGTTCAATACTCAATCCGCAATATTCAATAATCATATCTCAATCCTCAAACATCAATTCTAAACACTCAATCCTCAACACTCAGTCCTCTCTCTTCAATCCTCCATCCTCAACCCTCAATCCTCAAGCGTCAATCCTCAATCCTCAATCCTCAACCCTCAATCCTCAGTCCTCAAACCTCAATCCCGAATCCTCAATCCTGAATCCTCAACCTTCAGCCCTCAGTCCTCAGCAACCAATTGTCAATCCTCAATCCTCAATAGAATATCCTCAATTGACAGCTTTCAATACTCAATCCCCATTCTTCAATTTTCAAATCTCAATCCACAAACATCAATTCCCATCACTCAACCCTCAACCCTAAGTCCTCAATCTTCAATCCTCAATCGTCAATCCTCAATTCTCAATCTTCAATCTTCAATCCTCAGACCTCAAACATCAATACTCAACCCTCAGTCCTCGTCCTCAATCCACAACACTCAATCCTCAATCCTCAACCTTCAATCATCAATATTCAATCTTCAATCCTCAATCCTCAATCCTCAATCCTCACTCCTCAATCCTCAATGTTCATTCCTCAATACCCAATCCTCAATCTTCAATCCTCAATCCTCAATTCGCAATCCTCAATCCTCAATCCTCAATCCTCAGTCCTCAAACCACAATCCTGAATCCTCAATCCTGAAACCTCAATCTTCAGCCCTCAGTCCTCAACAATCAGTTGTCAATCCTCAATCCTCAATAGAATATCGTCAGTTCAGAGTTTTCCATACGCAATACTCAATCTGCAATCTTCATATCTCTATCCACAAACATCAATTCTCACCACCCAACCCTGAACAATCAGTCCCCAATCCTCAACCTTCAATCCTCAACCCTCAACCCTCAATCCTCAAACCTCAATCCTCAATCCTCAATCCTCAATCTTCAATACTCAATCCTCAATCCTCAATCCTCAATCCTCATTCTTCAATCCTCAATACCCAATCCTCAATCTTCAATCCTCAATCCTCAATCCTCAATTCTCAATCCTCAACCCTCAGTCCTCAGTCCTCAAACCTCAATCCTCAAGCCTCAGCCCTCATCGTCAATCCTCAATCCTCAATCCTCAATCCTCAATCTTCAATCCTGAATACACAATCTCCAATCCTCAATCCTCAATTCTCAATCCTCAATACTCAATCCTCAATCGTCAATCCTCAATCCCCAATCCTCAATCTTCAATCCTCAATCCTGAATCCTCAATCCTCAATCCTCAGCCTTCAATCCTCAATACTCAATCTTCAATCCTCAATCCTCAATCCTCAATCCTCAAACGTCAATCCTCAACCCTCAATCCTCAATTCTCAATCTTCAATCCTCAATACTCAATCTTCAATCCTCAATCCTCAATCCAGAGTCCTCAATCCTCATTCTTCAATCCTCAATACCCAATCCTCAATCTTCAATCCTCAATCCTCAATCCTCAATCCTCAATTCTCAATCCTCAATCCTCAATCCCCAGACCTCAAACATCAATACTCAACCCTCAGTCCTCGTCCTCAATCCGCAACCCTCAATCCTCAATCCACAATCTTCAATCATCAATATTCAATCTTCAGTCCTCAATCCTCTATCCTGAATACACAATCTTCAATCCTCAATCCTCAATTCTCAATCCTCAATACTCAATCCTCAATGTTCAATACGCAATACCCAATCCTCAATCTTCAATCCCAAATCCTCAATCCTCAATCTTCAATCCTCAATCCTCAATTCTCAATTCTCAATCCTCAATCCTCAATCCCCAGACCTCAAACAACAATACTCAACCCTCAGTCCTCGTCCTCAATCCGCAACCCTCATTCCTCAATCCACAATCTTCAATCATCAATATTCAATCTTCAGTCCTCAATCCTCAATCCTGAATACACAATCTTCAATCCTCAATCCTCAATTCTCAATCCTCAATACTCAATCCTCAATCGTCAATCCCCAATCCCCAATCCTCAATCTTCAATCCTCTATCCTCAATCCTCAATCCTCAATCCTCAATCTTCAATCCTCAATCCTCAATACTCAATCCTCAATCCTCAATCCTCAATCCTCAATCGTCAATCCGCAATCGTCAATACTCAATCCTCAATCTTCAATCCTCAATACTCAATCTTCAATCCTCAATCCTCAATCCTCAATCCTCAATCCTCAATTCTCAATCCTCAATGTTAAATCCTCAATAACCAATCTTCAATCATCAATCCTAGATCCTCAATCCTCAATCCCCAATCCTCAATCCCCAATCCTCAGTCCTCTATCCTCAATCCTCAGACCTCAAACATCAATACACAACCCTTAGTCCTGGTCCTCAATCCACAACCCTCAATCCTCAATCCTCAACCTTCAATCATCAATATTCAATCTTCAATCCTCAATCCTCAATCCTCAATCCTCAATTCTCAATCCTCAATGTTAAATCCTCAATAACCAATCTTCAATCTTCAATCCTCGATCCTCAATCCTCAATCCCCATTCCTCAATCCCCAATCCTCAGTCCTCAAACCACAATCCTGAATCCTCAATCCTGAATCCTCAATCTTCAGCCCTCAGGCCTCAACAATCAGTTGTCAATCCTCAATCCTCACAAGAATACCCTCAGTTCAGAGCTTTCCATACGCAATACTCAATCTGCAATCTTCATATCTCTATCCACAAACATCAATTCTCATCACTCAACCCTCAACACTCAGTCCCCAATCCTCAATCTTCAATCCTCAATCCTCAATCCTCAATCCTCAATCCTCAATCCTCAGTCCTCAATCCTCAATCTTCAATCCTCAATACTCGATCTTCAATCCTCAATCCTCAATCCTCAATCCTCAATCCTCAATCCCCTTTCTTCAATCCTCAATACCCAATCCTCAATCTTCAATCCTCAATCCTCAATCCTCAATTCTCAATCCTCAGCCCTCAATCCTCAATCCTCATTCTTCAATCCTCAATACCCAATCCTCAATCTTCAATCCTCAATCCTCAATCCTCAACTCTGAATCCTCAATCCTTTGTCCTCAGTCCTCAAACCTCAATCCTCATCCCTCAGCCCTCATCCTCAATCCTCAATCCTCAATCCTCGATCCTCAATCCCCAATCCTCAATCTTCAATCCTCAATCCTCAATCCTCAAGCCTCAATACTCAATCCTCAATCTTCAATCCTGAATACTCAATCTTCAGTCCTCAACCCTCAATCCACAATCCTCAATTCTCAGTCCTGAATACTCAATCTTCAATACTCACTCATCAATCCTCAATCCTCAATCCTCGATCCCCAAAACCTCAATCCTCATTCCTCAAACCTCAATCCTCAACCCTCAGTCCTCATCCTCAATTCTCAATTCTCAATCCTCAATCCTCAATCCTCAGTCTTCAATCCTCAATAATCGATCTCCTATCCTAGATCCTCAATCCCCAATCCTCAATACTTAATCCTCAATCTTTAATCCTCAATCCACAGTCCTCGATCTTCAATCCTCAATGCTCAATCCTCAATCCTTAATCCTCAGTCATCAGTCCTCAATCCTCAATCCTCAAACCTCAATCCTCAACCCTCAGTCCTAATCCTCAATTCTCAATCCTCAATCCTCAAACCTCAATCTTCAAGCCTCAATACTCAATCCTCAATCCTCAATACTCAACCATCAATCCTCAATTCTCAATACTCAATAGCATATCCTGAATTCTCAGTATTCAAGACTCAAACCTCAATCCTCATCCCTCAGCCCTCATCCTCCATCCTCAATCCTCAATCCTCAAACCTCAATATTCAAACCTCAATACTCAATCTTCGATTCTCAATTCTCAATCCTCAATCCTCAATCCCCAATCCTCAATCTTCAATCCTCAATCCTCAATCCTCAATCCTCAATCCTCAGTCCTCAATTGTCAATCCTCAGTCCTCGTTCCTCAAACCTCAATCCTCAACCCTCAGTCCTCATCCTCAATTCTAAATTCTCAATCCTCAAACCTCAATCTTCAGTCATCAATACTCAATCCTCAATCTTCAACACACAATCCTCAATCCTCAATCCTCAATCCTCAATCATCAATCCTCAATCTTCGATACTCAATCCTCAATCCTCAATCCTCAATCCTCAATACTCAAACATCAATCCTCAATTCCCAATACTCAATAGAATATCCTGAATTCTCCGTATTCAATACTCAAACCTCAATCCTCAACCATCAGCCCTCATCCTCCACCCTCAATCCTCAATCCTCAAACCTCAATCTTCAATCATCAATACTCAATCTTCGATCCTCAATCCTCAACCCACAATCCTCAATCCTCAATCATCAATCCTCAGCCCTCAATCCTCATTCCTCAAACCTCAATCCTCAACCCTCAGTCCTCATCCTCAATTCTCAATTCTCAATCCTCAATCCTCAATTTTCAATCTTCAATCCTCAATAATCAATCCCCAATTCTAGATCCTCAATCCCCAATACTCGATCGTTAATCCTCAATCTTCAATCCTCAATCCCCAGTCCTCAACCCTCAATACTCAATCTTCAATCCTTAATCCTCAATTCTCAATCCTCAACCTTCAGTCCTCATCCTCAATTCTAAATTCTCAATCCTCAAACCTCAATCTTCAATCCTCAATACACAATCCTCAATCTTCAACACACAACCATCAACCATCAATTCTCAATACTCAACCATCAATCCTCAATTCTTAATACTCAATAGAATATCCTGAATTCTCATGATTCAATACTCAATCCACAATATTCAATAATCAAATCTCGATCCTCAAACATCAATTCTCAACACTCAATCCTCAACACTCGGACCACTCCCTTCAATCCTCCATCCTCAATCCTCTATCCTCATGCGTCAATCCTCAATCCTCAATCCTCAACCCTCAATCCTCAGTCCTCAAACCTCAATTCCGAATCCTCAATCCTGAATGCTCAACCTTCATCCCTCAGTCCGCAACAATCAATTGTCAATCCTCAATCCTCAATAGAATATCCTCAATTCACAGTTTTCAATACTCAATCCTCAATCTTCAATCTTCATGTCTCCATCCACAAACATCAATTCTCATCACTCAACCCTCAACACTCAGTCCTCAATCTTCAATCCTCGATCCTCAATCCTCAATCCTCAATCCTCAATAGTCAATCTCCAATCCTAGATCCTCAATCCCCAATCCTTAATCCTTAATCCTCAATCTTCAATCCTCAATCCTCAATCCTCAATCCTAAATCATCAATCCTCAATCTTCAATACTCAATCCTCAATCCTCAATCCTCAATACTCAACCATCAATCCTCAATTCCCAATACTCAATAGAATATCCAGGATTCTCAGTATTCAATACTCAAACCTCAATACTCAACCATCAGCCCTCATCCTCCATCCTCAATCCTCAATCCTCAAACCTCAATCTTCAATCCTCAATAGAATATCCTCAATTCACAGTTTTCAATACTCAATCCACAATCTTCAATCTTCAAATCTCAATCCACAGACATCAATTCTCATCACTCAACCCTCAACACTCAGTCCTCAATCTTCAATCCTCAATCCTCAATCCTCAATCTTCAATCCTCCATACTCAATCTTCAATCCTCAATCCTCAATCATCAATCCTCAATCCTCAATCCTCAATCCACAGTCATCAATCCTCAATCTTCACTACTCAATCCTCAATCCTCAATCCTCAATCCTCAATCCTCAATCCTCAATCCTCATTCCTCAAACCTCAATCCTCAAACCTCAGTCCTCATCCTCAATTCTCAATTCTCAATCCTCAATTCCGAATCCTCAATCCTGAATGCTCAATCTTCATCCCACAGTCCGCAACAATCAATTGTCAATCCTCAATCCTCAATAGAGTATCCTCAATTCACAGTTATCAATACTCAATCCCCAATCTTCAATCTTCAAATCTCAATCCACAGACATCAATTCTCATCACTCAATCCTCAACACTCAGTCCTCAATCTTCAATCCTCAATCCTCAATCCTCAATCTTCAATCCTCCATACTCAATCTTCAATCCTCAATCTTCAATCCTCAATCCTCAATCCTCAATCCTCAATCGTCAATCCTCAATCCCCAATCCTCAATCTTCAATCCTCAATCCTCAAGCCTCAATCCTCAAACCTCAATCATCAATCCTGAATACTCAATCTTCAATCCTCAATCCTCAATCCTCAATCCTCAATCCTCAATCGTCAGTCTTCAATCCTCAATACTCAGCCTTCAATCCTCAATCCTCAGCCCTCAATCCTCAATCCTCATTCTTCAATCCTCAATACCCAATCCTCAATCTTCAATCCTCAATCCTCAATCCTCAACTCTCAATCCTCAATCCTTTGTCCTCAGTCCTCAAACCTCAATCCTCATCCCTCAGCCCTCATCCTCAATCCTCAATCCTCAATCCTCAATCCTCAATCCTCAATCCTCAATCTTCAATCCTCAATACTCAATCGTCAATCCTCAACCCGCAGTCCTCAAACCTCAATTCTGGATCCTCAATCCTGAATCCTCAATCTTCAGCTCTCAGTCCTCAACAATCAGTTGTCAATCCTCAACCCTCAATAGAATATCCTCAATTCACAGTTTTCAATACTCAATACTCAATCTGCAATCTTCCAACCTCTATCCACAAACATCAATTCTCATCACTCAACCCTCAGCACACAGTCCTCAATGTTCAATCCTCAATCATCAATTCTCAATCTTCATTCCTCAATACTGAATCTTCAATCCTCATTACTCAATCTTCAATCCTCAATCCTCAATCCTCAATCCTCAATCCTCAATCCTCAATCCTCAATCATGAATCCACAATCCTCAATCCTCAATTTTCAATCCTCAATACTCAATCTTCAATCCTCAATCCTCAGTCCTCAAACCTCAATTCTGAATCCTCAATCCTGAATCCACAATCTTCAGCTCTCAGTCCTCAACAATCAGTTGTCAATCCTCAATCCTCAAAAGAATATACTCAATTCACAGTTTTCAATACTCAATACTCAATCTGCAATCTTCCAACATCTATCCACAAACATCAATTCTCATCACTCAACCTTCAACACTCAGTCCACAATCTACAATCCTCAATCATCAATCATCAACCTTCAATCCTCAATACTCAATCTTCAATACTCAATCCTCAATCCTCAATCCTCAATCCTCATTCTGCAAACCTCAATACCCAATCCTCAATCTTCAATCCTCAATCCTCCATCTTCAATTCTCAATCCCCAATCCTCAGTCCTCAGTCCTCAAACCTCAACCCTCAACCCTCAGCCCTCATCCTCAATCTTCAATCCTCAATCCTCAATTCTCGATCCTCAATACTCAATCCTCAATCCTCAATCCTCAATCCCCAATCCTCAATCTTCAATCCTCAATCCTCAATCCTCAAGCCTCAATACTCAATCCTCAATCTTCAATCGTGAATACTCAATCTTCAATCCTCAACCCTCAATCCACAATCCTCAATCCTCAATCCTCAGTCATCAATCCTCAATCTTCACTACTCAATCCTCAATCCTCAATCCTCAATCCTCAATCCTCGATCCTCATTCCTCAAACCTCAATCCTCAATCCTCAATCTTCAATCCTCCATACTCAATCTTCAATCCTCAATCCTCAATAATCAATCCTCAATCCTCAATCCTCAGTCATCAATCCTCAATCTTCAATACTCAATCCTAAATCATCAATCCTCAATCTTCAATACTCAATCCTCAATCCTCAATCCTCAATACTCAACCATCAATCCTCAATTCCCAATACTCAATAGAATATCCAGGATTCTCAGTATTCAATACTCAAACCTCAATACTCAACCATCAGCCCTCATCCTCCATCCTCAATCCTCAATCCTCAAACCTCAATCTTCAATCCTCAATAGAATATCCTCAATTCACAGTTTTCAATACTCAATCCCCAATCTTCAATCTTCAAATCTCAATCCACAGACATCAATTCTCATCACTCAACCCTCAACACTCAGTCCTCAATCTTCAATCCTCAATCCTCAATCCTCAATCTTCAATCCTCCATACTCAATCTTCAATCCTCAATCCTCAATCATCAATCCTCAATCCTCAATCCTCAGTCATCAATCCTCAATCTTCACTACTCAATCCTCAATCCTCAATCCTCAATCCTCAATCCTCGATCCTCATTCCTCAAACCTCAATCCTCAACCCTCAGTCCTCATCCTCAATTCTCAATTCTCAATCCTCAATCCTCAATCCTCAATCTTCAATCCTCAATAATCAATCTCCTATCCCAGATACTCAATCCCCAATACTCTATCCTTAATCCTCAATATTCAATCCTCTATCCCCTGTCCACAATCTTCAATCCCCAAAGCTCGATAATCAATCCTCAATCCTCAGTCCTCAATCGTCAATCATCAATCCACAATCTTCAATACTCAATCCTCAATCCTCAATCCTCAATCGTCAATCCTCAGTCCTCATTCCTCAAACCTCAATCCTCAACCCTCAGTCCTCATCCTCAATTCTCAATTCTCAATCCTCAATCCTCAATCCTCAGTCTTCAATCCTCAATAATCGATCTCCTATCCTAGATCCTCAATCCCCAATCCTCAATACTTAATCCTCAATCTTCAATCCTCAATCCGCAGTCCTCGATCTTCAATCCTCAATGCTCAATCCTCAATCCTCAATCCTCAGTCATCAGTCCTCAATCCTCAATCCTCAAACCTCAATCCTCAACCCTCAGTCCTAATCCTCAATTCTCAATCCTCAATCCTCAAACCTCAATCTTCAAGCCTCAATACTCAATCCTCAATCCTCAATACTCAACCATCAATCCTCAATTCTCAATACTCAATAGCATATCCTGAATTCTCAGTATTCAAGACTCAAACCTCAATCCTCAACCCTCAGCCCTCATCCTCCATCCTCAATCCTCAATCCTCAAACCTCAATATTCAATCCTCAATACTCAATCTTCGATTCTCAATTCTCAATCCTCAATCCTCAATCCCCAATCCTCAATCTTCAATCCTCAATCCTCAATCCTCAATCCTCAATCCTCAGTCCTCAATTGTCAATCCCCAGTCCTCGTTCCTCAAACCTCAATCCTCAACCCTCAGTCCTCATCCTCAATTCTCAATTCTCAATCCTCAAACCTCAATCTTCAGTCTTCAATACTCAATCCCCAATCTTCAACACACAATCCTCAATCCTCAATCCTCAATCCTCAATCATCAATCCTCAATCTTCGATACTCAATCCTCAATCCTCAATCCTCAATCCTCAATACTCAAGCATCAATCCTCAATTCCCAATACTCAATAGAATATCCTGAATTCTCCGTATTCAATACTCAAACCTCAATCCTCAACCATCAGCCCTCATCCTCCACCCTCAATCCTCAATCCTCAAACCTCAATCTTCAATCCTCAATACTCAATCTTCGATCCTCGATCCTCAACCCACAATCCTCAATCCTAAATCCTCAATCCTCAGCCCTCAATCCTCATTCCTCAAACCTCAATCCTCAACCCTCAGTCCTCATCCTCAATTCTCAATTCTCAATCCTCAATCCTCAATTTTCAATCTTCAATCCTCAATAATCAATCTCCAATTCTAGATCCTCAATCCCCAATACTCGATCGTTAATCCGCAATCTTCAATCCTCAATCCCCAGTCCTCAATTCTCAATACTCAATCTTCAATCCTTAATCCTCAATTCTCAATCCTCAACCTTCAGTCCTCATCCTCAATTCTAAATTCTCAATCCTCAAACCTCAATCTACAATCCTCAATACTCAATCCTCAATCTTCAACACACAACCATCAACCATCAATTCTCAATACTCAACCATCAATCCTCAATTCTTAATACTCAATAGAATATCCTGAATTCTCATGATTCAATACTCAAACCACAATATTCAATAATCAAATCTCGATCCTCAAACATCAATTCTCAACACTCAATCCTCAACACTCGGACCACTCCCTTCAATCCTCCATCCTCAATCCTCTATCCTCATGCGTCAATCCTCAATCCTCAATCCTCAACCCTCAATCCTCAGTCCTCAAACCTCAATTCCGAATCCTCAATCCTGAATGCTCCATCGTCATCCCTCAGTCCACAACAATCAATTGTCAATCCTCAGTCCTCAATAGAATATCCTCAATTCACAGTTTTCAATACTCAATCCTCAATCTTCAATCTTCATGTCTCCATCCACAAACATCAATTCTCATCACTCAACCCTCAACACTCAGTCCTCAATCTTCAATCCTCGATCCTCAATCCTCAATCCTCAATCCTCAATAGTCAATCTCCAATCCTAGATCCTCAATCCCCAATCCTTAATCCTTAATCCTCAATCTTCAATCCTCAATCCTCAATTCTCAATCCTCAGTACTCAATCCTCAATCCTGAATCCTCAATTCCCAATCCTCAATCTCCAATCCTCAATCCTCAAGCCTCAATCCTCAATCCTCAATCTTCAATCCTGAATACTCAGTCTTCAATCCTCAATACTCAATCTTCAATCCTCAACCCTCAATCCTCAATCCACAATCCACAATCCTCAATCCACAATCCACAATCCTCAATCCTCAATCACCAACCTTCAATCCTCAATACTCAATCTTCAATCCTCAATCCTCAATCCTCAATCCTCAATCTTCAATCCTCCATACTCAATCTTCAATCCTCAATCCTCAATCATCAATCCTCAATCCTCAATCCTCAATACTCAACCATCAATCCTCAATTCCCAATACTCAATAGAATATCCAGGATTCTCAGTATTCAATACTCAAACCTCAATACTCAACCATCAGCCCTCATCCTCCATCCTCAATCCTCAATCCTCAAACCTCAATCTTCAATCCTCAATAGAATATCCTCAGTTCACAGTTTTCAATACTCAATCCCCAATCTTCAATCTTCAAATCTCAATCCACAGACATCAATTCTCATCACTCAACCCTCAACACTCAGTCCTCAATCTTCAGTCCTCAATCCTCAATCCTCAATCTTCAATCCTCCATACTCAATCTTCAATCCTCAATCCTCAATCATCAATCCTCAATCCTCAATCCTCAGTCATCAATCCTCAATCTTCACTACTCAATCCTCAATCCTCAATCCTCAATCCTCAATCCTCGATCCTCATTCCTCAAACCTCAATCCTCAACCCTCAGTCCTCATCCTCAATTCTCAATTCTCAATCCTCAATCCTCAATCCTCAATCTTCAATCCTCAATAATCAATCTCCTATCCCAGATACTCAATCCCCAATACTCTATCCTTAATCCTCAATATTCAATCCTCTATCCCCTGTCCACAATCTTCAATCCCCAAAGCTCGATAATCAATCCTCAATCCTCAGTCCTCAATCGTCAATCATCAATCCACAATCTTCAATACTCAATCCTCAATCCTCAATCCTCAATCGTCAATACTCAACCATCAATCCTCAATTCTCATTACTCAATAGAATATACTGAATTCTCAGGATTCAATACTCAAACCTCAATCCTCAGCCCTCAGCCCTCATCCTCCATCCTCAATCCTCAATCTTCAATCCTCAATCTTCAATCCTCAATAATCAACATCCAATCCTAGATCCTCAATCCCCAATCCTCAATCCTTAATCCTCAATTTTCAATCCTCAGTCGACAGTCATCGATCTTCAATTCTCAATGCTCAATCCTCAATCCTCAATCCTCAGTCTTCATTCCTCAATCCTCAATCCTCAAACCTCAATCCTCAACCGTCACTCCTCCTCCTCAATCCTCAACACTCAATCCTCAATCCTCAATCTCCATTCATCAATACTCAATCCTCAATCCTCAATACTCAACCATCAATCCTCAATTCTCAATACTCAATAGCATATCCTGAATTCTCAGTATTCAAGACTCAAACCTCAATCCTCAACCCTCAGCCCTCATCCTCCATCCTCAATCCTCAATCCTCAAACCTCAATATTCAATCCTCAATACTCAATCTTCGATTCTCAATTCTCAATCCTCAATCCTCAATCCCCAATCCTCAATCTTCAATCCTCAATCCTCAATCCTCAATCCTCAATCCTCAGTCCTCAATTGTCAATCCCCAGTCCTCGTTCCTCAAACCTCAATCCTCAACCCTCAGTCCTCATCCTCAATTCTCAATTCTCAATCCTCAAACCTCAATCTTCAGTCTTCAATACTCAATCCCCAATCTTCAACACACAATCCTCAATCCTCAATCCTCAATCCTCAATCATCAATCCTCAATCTTCGATACTCAATCCTCAATCCTCAATCCTCAATCCTCAATACTCAAGCATCAATCCTCAATTCCCAATACTCAATAGAATATCCTGAATTCTCCGTATTCAATACTCAAACCTCAATCCTCAACCATCAGCCCTCATCCTCCACCCTCAATCCTCAATCCTCAAACCTCAATCTTCAATCCTCAATACTCAATCTTCGATCCTCGATCCTCAACCCACAATCCTCAATCCTAAATCCTCAATCCTCAGCCCTCAATCCTCATTCCTCAAACCTCAATCCTCAACCCTCAGTCCTCATCCTCAATTCTCAATTCTCAATCCTCAATCCTCAATTTTCAATCTTCAATCCTCAATAATCAATCTCCAATTCTAGATCCTCAATCCCCAATACTCGATCGTTAATCCGCAATCTTCAATCCTCAATCCCCAGTCCTCAATTCTCAATACTCAATCTTCAATCCTTAATCCTCAATTCTCAATCCTCAACCTTCAGTCCTCATCCTCAATTCTAAATTCTCAATCCTCAAACCTCAATCTACAATCCTCAATACTCAATCCTCAATCTTCAACACACAACCATCAACCATCAATTCTCAATACTCAACCATCAATCCTCAATTCTTAATACTCAATAGAATATCCTGAATTCTCATGATTCAATACTCAAACCACAATATTCAATAATCAAATCTCGATCCTCAAACATCAATTCTCAACACTCAATCCTCAACACTCGGACCACTCCCTTCAATCCTCCATCCTCAATCCTCTATCCTCATGCGTCAATCCTCAATCCTCAATCCTCAACCCTCAATCCTCAGTCCTCAAACCTCAATTCCGAATCCTCAATCCTGAATGCTCCATCGTCATCCCTCAGTCCACAACAATCAATTGTCAATCCTCAGTCCTCAATAGAATATCCTCAATTCACAGTTTTCAATACTCAATCCTCAATCTTCAATCTTCATGTCTCCATCCACAAACATCAATTCTCATCACTCAACCCTCAACACTCAGTCCTCAATCCTCAATACTCAATCTTCAATCCTCAATAATCAATCTCCTATCCCAGATCCTCAATCCCCAATACTCTATCCTTAATCCTCAATATTCAATCCTCTATCCCCAGTCCACAATCTTCAATCCCCAAAGCTCGATAATCAATCCTCAATCCTCAGTCCTCAATCGTCAATCATCAATCCACAATCTTCAATACTCAATCCTCAATCCTCAATCCTCAATTCTCAATCCTCAATCCTCAGTCCTCAGTCCTCAAACCTCAATCCTCAACCCTCAGCCCTGATCCTCAATCATCAATACTCAATCCTCAATCCTCAATCTTCAATCCTCAATACTCAATCTTCAATCCTCAATCCTCAGTCCTCAAACTTCAATTCTGAATCCTCAATCCTGAATCCTCAATCTTCAGCTCTCAGTCCTCAACAATCAGCTGTCAATCCTCAATCCTCAATAGAATATCCTCAATTCACAGTTTTCAATACTCAATACTCAATCTGCGATCTTCCAACCTCTATCCACAAACATCAATTCTCATCACTCAACCCTCAACACTCAGTCCTCAATGTTCAATCCTCAATCCTCAATTCCCAATCTTCATTCCTCAATACTGAATCTTCAATCCTGAATACTCAATCTTCAATCCTCAATCCTCAATCCTCAATCCTCAATCCTCAATCCTCAATCATCAATCCTCAATCTTCAAAACTCAATCCTCAATCCTCAATTCTCAATCCTCAATTCTCAACCATCAATCCTCAATTCTCAATACTCAATAGAATATCCTGAATTCTCAGGATTCAATACTCAAACCTCAATCCTCAACCCTCAGCCCTCATCCTCCATCCTCAATCCTCAACCCTCAATCCTCAATCCTCAATACTCAATCTTCAATCCTCAATCCTCAATACTCAATCCTCAATCCTCAACCCTCAGTCATCAATTCTCAATCCTCGATACTCAATCGTCAATTCCCAGTCCTCCATCATCAATTCTCAATCCTCAATCATCAGTCCTCAGTCCTCAAACCTCAATCCTCAACCCTCAGCCCTCATCCTCCATCCTCAATCCTAAATCCTCAATCATGAATCTTCAATCCTCAATACTCAGTCTTCAATCCTCAATCATCAATACTCAATCCTCAATCCTCAATCCTCAATCCTCAATCTTCAATACTCAATCTTCAATCCTCAATCCTCAATCCTCAGTCATCAATCCTCAATCTACAATACTCAATCGTCAATCCGCAGTCCTCAATCCTCAATCCTCAATCCACAATCCTCAATCCTCAATCATCAACCTTCAATCCTCAATACTCAACCTTCAATCCTCAATCCTCAATCCCCAATCGTCAATCCTCATTCTTCAATCCTCAATACCCAATACTCAATCCTCAATCCTCAATCCTCAATCCACAATACTCAATCTTCAATCCTCAATCCTCAATCCTCAATCCTCAATCCTCAATCCTCAGTCATCAATCCTCAATCCTCAATACTCAATCGTCAATCCTCAGTCCTCAATTCTCAATCCTCAATCCTCGTTCCTCAAACCTCAATCCTCAACCCTCAGTCCTCATCCTCAGTTCTAAATCCTCAATCCTCAAACCTCAATCTTCAATCCTCAATACTCAATCCTCAATCCTCAATACTCAACCATCAATACTCAATTCTCAACCCTCAGTCCTCATCCTCAGTTCTCAATTCTCAATCCTCAATCCTCAATCCTCAATCTTCAATCCTGAATAATCAATCTCCAATCCTAGATCCTCAATCCCCAATCCTCAATCCTTAATTCTCAATCTTCAATCCTCAATCCCCAGTCCTCAATCTTCAATCCTCAATGCTCAATCCTCAATCCTCAATCTTCAATCCTCAGTCCTCAATCCTCAATCATCAAACCTCAAACCTCAATCCTCAACCGTCAGTCCTCGTCCTCAATCCTCAATCCTCAATCCTCAGTCATCAGTCCTCAATCCTAAATCCTCAAACCTCAATCCTCTACCGTCAGTCCTCGTCCTCAATCCTCAACCCTCAATCCTCAATCCTCAATCTTCAATCATCAATACTCAATCGCCAATACTCAATCCTCAATCCTCAATCCTAAAATCCTCAATCCCCAATATTGAACACACAACCCTCAACCATCAATCCTCAATACTCAACCATCAATACTCAATTCTCAATACTCAATAGAATATCCTGAATTCTCAGTTTTCCATACTCAATCCTCAATCTTCAATCTTCATGTGTCCATCCACAAACATCAATTCTCATCACTCAACCCTCAACACCCAGCCCTCATCCTCCATCCTCAATCCTCAATCCTCAATCCTCAATCTTCAATCCTCAATAATCAACATCCAATCCTAGATCCTCAATCCCCTATCCTCAATCCTTGATCCTCAATCTTCAATCCTCAATCCACAGCCCTCGATCTTCAATCCTCAATGCTCAAACCTCAATCCTCAATCCTCAGTCATCAGTCCTCAATCCTCAATCCTCAAACCTCAATCCTCAACCGTCAGTCCTCGCCCTCAATCCTCAACCCTCAATCCTCAATCCTCAATCTTCAATCATCAATACTCAATCGTCAATCCTCAATCATCAATCCTCAATCTTCGATACTCAATCCTCAATCCTCAATCCTCAATCCTCAATACTCAACCATCAATCCTCAATTCCCAATACTCAATAGAATATCCTGAATTCTCAGTATTCAATACTCAAACCTCAATCCTCAACCATCAGCCCTCATCCTCCACCCTCAATCCTCAATCCTCAAACCTCAATCTTCAATCCTCAATACTCAATCTTCGATCCTCAATACTCAACCCACAATCCTCAATCATCAATCCTCAATCCTCAGCCCTCAATCCTCATTCCTCATACCTCAATCCTCAACCCTCAGTCCTCATCCTCAACTCTCAATCCTCAATCCTTTCTCCTCAGTCCTCAAACCTCAATCCTCATCCCTCAGCCCTCATCCTCAATCCTCAATCCTCAATCCTCAATCCTCAATCCTCAATCTTCAATCCTCAATACTCAATCGTCAATCCTCAATCCTCAGTCCTCAAACCTGAATTCTGGATCCTCAATCCTGAATCCTCAATCTTCAGCTCTCAGTCCTCAACAATCAGTTGTCAATCCTCAATCCTCAATAGAATATCCTAAATTCACAGTTTTCAATACTCAATACTCAATCTGCAATCTTCCAACCTCTATCCACAAACATCAATTCTCATCACTCAACCCTCAGCACTCAGTCCTCAATGTTCAATCCTCAATCCTCAATCCTCAATCCTCAGACCTCAAGCATCAATAGTTAACCCTCAGACCTCGTCCTCAATCCACAACCCTCAATCCTCAATCCTCAATCTTCAATCATCAATATTCAATCTTCAATCCTCAATACTCAATCCTCAATGCTCAATCCTCAATCCTCAATATTCAATCCTCAATACCCAATCCTCAATCTTCAATCCTCAATCCTCAATCCTCAATCCTCAGTCCTCAATTCTCAGTCCTCAAACCTCTATCCTGAATCCTCAATCCTGAATCCTCAATCTTCAGCCCTAGGTCCTCAACAATCAGTTGTCAATCCTCAATCCTCAATAGAACATCCTCAATTCACAGTTTTCAATACACAATACTCAAACTGCAATCTTCAAATCTCTATCCACAAACATCAATTCTCAACACTCAATCCTCAACACTCGGTCCTCTCTCTTCAATCCTCCATCCTCAATCCTCTATCCACAAGTGTCAATCCTCAATCCTCAATCCTCAACCCTCAATCCTCAGGCCTCAAACCTCAATTCCGAATCCTCAATCCTGAATGCTCAATCTTCATCCCACAGTCCGCAACAATCAATTGTCAATCCTCAATCCTCAATAGAGTATCCTCAATTCACAGTTATCAATACTCAATCCCCAATCTTCAATCTTCAAATCTCAATCCACAGACATCAATTCTCATCACTCAATCCTCAACACTCAGTCTTCAATCTTCAATCCTCAATCCTCAATCCTCAATCTTCAATCCTCCAACCTCAATCTTCAATCCTCAATCTTCAATCCTCAATCCTCAATCCTCCAGCCTCAATCGTCAATCCTCAATCCCCAATCCTCAATCTTCAATCCTCAATCCTCGATCCTCATGCCTCAATCCTCAATCCTCAATCATCAATCCTGAATACTCAATCTTCAATCCTCAATCCTCAATCCTCAATCCTCAATCCTCAATCCTCAATCGTCAGTCTTCAATCCTCAATACTCAACCTTCAATCCTCAATCCTCAGCCCTCAATCCTCAATCCTCATTCTTCAATCCTCAATACCCAATCCTCAATCTTCAATCCTCAATCCTAAATCCTCAACTCTCAATCCTCAATCCTTTGTCCTCAGTCCTCAGTCCTCAAACCTCAATCCTCATCCCTCAGCCCTCATCCTCAATCCTCAATCCTCAATCCTCAATCCTCAATCCTCAATCTTCAATCCTCAATACTCAATCGTCAATCCTCAATCCGCAGTCCTCAAACCTCAATTCTGGATCCTCAATCCTGAATCCTCAATCTTCAGCTCTCAGTCCTCAACAATCAGTTGTCAATCCTCAATCCTCAATAGAATATCCTCAATTCACAGTTTTCAATACTCAATACTCAATCTGCAATCTTCCAACCTCTATCCACAAACATCAATTCTCATCACTCAACCCTCAGCACTCAGTCCTCAATGTTCAATCCTCAATCCTCAAATCTCAATCTTCATTCCTCAATACTGAATCTTCAATCCTCATTACTCAATCTTCAATCCTCAATCCTCAATTCTCAATCCTCAGTCCTCAATCCTCAATCCTCAATCATGAATCCTCAGTCCTCAATCCTCAATTTTCAATCCTCAACCCTCAATCCACAATCCTCAATCCTCAGTCCTCAATCCTCAATTTTCAATCCTCAACCCTCAATCCACAATCCTCAATCCTCAGTCCTGAATACTCAATCTTCAATACTCACTCATCAATCCTCAATCCTCAATCCTCAGTCCTCAGTCCTCAAACCTCAATCCTCAACCCTCAGCCATCATCCTCAATCCTCAATCCTCAATTCTCAATCCTCAATACTCAATCCTCAATCCTCAATCCTCAATCCCCAATACTCAAACTTCAATCCTCAATCCTCAATCCTCAATCCTCAATCCTCAATCCTCAATCTTCAATCCTGAATACTCAATCTTCAATCCACAATCCTCAATCCTCAATCGTCAGCCTTCAATCCTCAATACCTAATCTTCAATCCTCTATCCTCAATCCTCAATCCTCAATCCTCATTCTTCAATCCTCAATACCCAATCCTCAATCTTCAATCCTCAATCCTCAATCCTCAATTCTCAATCCTCAATCCTCAATCCTCAATCCTCAATCATCAATCCGCAATCTTCAAAACTCAATCCTCAATCCTCAATTCTCAATCCTCAATTCTCAACCATCAATCCTCAATTCTCAATACTCAATAGAATATCCTGAATTCTCAGGATTCAATACTCAAACCTCAATCCTCAACCCTCAGCCCTCATCCTCCATCCTCAATCCTCAGCCCTCAATCCTCAATCCTCAATACTCAATCTTCAATCCTCAATCCTCAATACTCAATCCTCAATCCTCAACCCTCAGTCATCAATTCTCAATCCTCAATACTCAATCGTCAATTCCCAGTCCTCCATCCTCAATTCTCAATCCTCAATCATCAGTCCTCAGTCCTCAAACCTCAATCCTCAACCCTCAGCCCTCATCCTCTATCCTCAATCCTAAATCCTCAATCATGAATCTTCAATCCTCAATACTCAGTCTTCAATCCTCAATCATCAATACTCAATCCTCAATCCTCAATCCTCAATCCTCAATCCTCAATACTCAATCTTCAATCCTCAATCCTAAATCCTCAGTCATCAATCCTCAATCTACAATACTCAATTGTCAATCCGCAGTCCTCAATCCTTAATCCTCAATCCACAATGCTCAATCCTCAATCATCAACCTTCAATCCTCAATACTCAACCTTCAATCCTCATTCCTCAATCCTCAATCGTCAATCCTCATTCTTCAATCCTCAATACCCAATCCTCAATCCTCAATCCTCAATCCTCAATCCACAATACTCAATCTTCAATCCTCAATCCTCAATCCTCAATCCTCAATCCTCAATCCTCAGTCATCAATCCTCAATCCTCAATACTCAATCGTCAATCCTCAGTCCTCAATTCTCAATCCTCAATCCTCGTTCCTCAAACCTCAATCCTCAACCCTCAGTCCTCATCCTCAGTTCTAAATCCTCAATCCTCAAACCTCAATCTTCAATCCTCAATACTCAATCCTCAATCCTCAATACTCAACCATCAATACTCAATTCTCAACCCTCAGTCCTCATCCTCAGTTCTCAATTCTCAATCCTCAGTCCTCAATCCCCAATCCTCAATCCTTAATTCTCAATCTTCAATCCTCAATCCCCAGTCCTCAATCTTCAATCCTCAATGCTCAATCCTCAATCCTCAATCTTCAATCCTCAGTCCTCAATCCTCAATCATCAAACCTCAAACCTCAATCCTCAACCGTCAGTCCTCGTCCTCAATCCTCAATCCTCAATCCTCAGTCATCAGTCCTCAATCCTAAATCCTCAAACCTCAATCCTCAACCGTCTGTACTCGTCCTCAATCCTCAACCCTCAATCCTCAATCCTCAATCTTCAATCATCAATACTCAATCGTCAATACTCAATCCTCAATCCTCAATCCTAAAATCCTCAATCCCCAATATTGAACACACAACACTCAACCATCAATCCTCAATACTCAACCATCAATACTCAATTCTCAATACTCAATAGAATATCCTGAATTCTCAGTTTTCAATACTCAATCCTCAATCTTCAATCTTCATGTCTCCATCCACAAACATCAATTCTCATCACTCAACCCTCAACACCCAGCCCTCATCCTCCATCCTCAATCCTCAATCCTCAATCCTCAATCTTCAATCCTCAATAATCAACCTCCAATCCTAGATCCTCAATCCCCTATCCTCAATCCTTGATCCTCAATCTTCAATCCTCAATCCACAGTCCTCGATCTTCAATCCTCAATGCTCAAACCTCAATCCTCAATCCTCAGTCATCAGTCCTCAATCCTCAATCCTCAAACCTCAATCCTCAACCGTCAGTCCTCGCCCTCAATCCTCAACCCTCAATCCTCAATCCTCAATCTTCAATCATCAATACTCAATCGTCAATCCTCAATCATCAATCCTCAATCTTCGATACTCAATCCTCAATCCTCAAGCCTCAATCCTCAATACTCAACCATCAATCCTCAATTCGCAATACTCAATAGAATATCCTGAATTCTCAGTATTCAATACTCAAACCTCAATCCTCAACCATCAGCCCTCATCCTCCACCCTCAATCCTCAATCCTCAAACCTCAATCTTCAATCCTCAATACTCAACCTTCGATCCTCAATCCTCAACCCACAATCCTCAATCCTCAATCCTCAATCCTCAGCCCTCAATCCTCATTCCTCAAACCTCAATCCTCAACCCTCAGTACTCATCCTCAACTCTCAATCCTCAATCCTTTCTCCTCAGTCCTCAAACCTCAATCCTCATCCCTCAGCCCTCATCCTCAATCGTCAATCCTCAATCCTCAATCCTCAATCCTCAATGTTCAATCCTCAATACTCAATCGTCAATCCTCAATCCTCAGTCCTCAAACCTGAATTCTGGATCTACAATCCTGAATCCTCAATCTTCAGCTCTCAGTCCTCAACAATCAGTTGTCAATCCTCAATCCTCAATAGAATATCCTCAATTCACAGTTTTCAATACTCAATACTCAATCTGCAATCTTCCAACCTCTATCCACAAACATCAATTCTCATCACTCAACCCTCAGCACTCAGTCCTAAATGTTCAATCCTCAATCCTCAATCCTCAATCCTCAGACCTCAAGCATCAATAGTTAACCCTCAGACCTCGTCCTCAATCCACAACCCTCAATCCTCAATCCTCATTCTTCAATCATCAATATTCAATCTTCAATCCTCAATACTCAATCCTCAATGCTCAATCCTCAATCCTCAATATTCAATCCTCAATACCCAATCCTCAATCTTCAATCCTCAATCCTCAATCCTCAATCCTCAATCCTCAGTCCTCAATTCTCAGTCCTCAAACCACTATCCTGAATCCTCAATCCTGAATCCTCAATCTTCAGCCCTAGGTCCTCAACAATCAGTTGTCAATCCTCAATCCTCAATAGAACATCCTCAATTCACAGTTTTCAATACACAATACTCAAACTGCAATCTTCAAATCTCTATCCACAAACATCAATTCTCAACACTCAATCCTCAACACTCGGTACTCTCTCTTCAATCCTCCATCCTCAATCCTCTATCCACAAGTGTCAATCCTCAATCCTCAATCCTCAACCCTCAATCCTCAGGCCTCAAACCTCAATTCCGAATCCTCAATCCTGAATGCTCAATCTTCATCCCACAGTCCGCAACAATCAATTGTCAAACCTCTATCCTCAATAGAGTATCCTCAATTCACAGTTATCAATACTCAATCCCCAATCTTCAATCTTCAAATCTCAATCCACAGACATCAATTCTCATCACTCAATCCTCAACACTCAGTCCTCAATCTTCAATCCTCAATCCTCAATCCTCAATCTTCAATCCTCCATACTCAATCTTCAATCCTCAATCTTCAATCCTCAATCCTCAATCCTCAATCCTCAATCCTCAATCGTCAATCCTCAATCCCCAATCCTCAATCTTCAATCCTCAATCCTCAATCCTCAAGCCTCAATCCTCAATCCTCAATCATCAATCCTGAATACTCAATCTTCAATCCTCAATCCTCAATCCTCAATCCTCAATCCTCAATCCTCAATCGTCAGTCTTCAATCCTCAATACTCAACCTTCAATCCTCAATCCTCAGCCCTCAATCCTCAATCCTCATTCTTCAATCCTCAATACCCAATCCTCAATCTTCAATCCTCAATCCTCAATCCTCAACTCTCAATCCTCAATCCTTTGTCCTCAGTCCTCAAACCTCAATCCTCATCCCTCAGCCCTCATCCTCAATCCTCAATCCTCAATCCTCAATCCTCAATCCTCAATCCTCAATCTTCAATCCTCAATACTCAATCGTCAATCCTCAATCCGCAGTCCTCAAACCTCAATTCTGGATCCTCAATCCTGAATCCTCAATCTTCAGCTCTCAGTCCTCAACAATCAGTTGTCAATCCTCAATCCTCAATAGAATATCCTCAATTCACAGTTTTCAATACTCAATACTCAATCTGCAATCTTCCAACCTCTATCCACAAACATCAATTCTCATCACTCAACCCTCAGCACTCAATCCTCAATGTTCAATCCTGAATCCTCAATTCTCAATCTTCATTCCTCAATACTGAATCTTCAATCCTCATTACTCAATCTTCAATCCTCAATCCTCAATCCTCAATCCTCAATCCTCAATCCACAATCCTCAATCATGAATCCACTATCCTCAATCCTCAACTTTCAATCCTCAATACTCAATCTTTAATCCTCAATCCTCAATCCTCAATACACAAGCGTCAATCCTCAATCCTCAATCCTCAACCCTCAATCCTCAGGCCTCAAACCTCAATTCCGAATCCTCAATCCTGAATGCTCAATCTTCATCCCACAGTCCGCAACAATCAATTGTCAAACCTCAATCCTCAATAGAGTATCCTCAATTCACAGTTATCAATACTCAATCCCCAATCTTCAATCTTCAAATCTCAATCCACAGACATCAATTCTCATCACTCAATCCTCAACACTCAGTCCTCAATCTTCAATCCTCAATCCTCAATCCTCAATCGTCAATCCTCAATCCTCAATCTTCAATCCTCAATCTTCAATCCTCAATCCTCAATCCTCAATCCTCAATCGTCAATCCTCAATCCCCAATCCTCAATCTTCAATCCTCAATCCTCAATCCTCAAGCCTCAATCCTCAATCCTCAATCATCAATCCTGAATACTCAATCTTCAATCCTCAATCCTCAATCCTCAATCCTCAATCCTCAATCGTCAGTCTTCAATCCTCAATACTCAACCTTCAATCCTCAATCCTCAGCCCTCAATCCTCAATCCTCATTCTTCAATCCTCAATACCCAATCCTCAATCTTCAATCCTCAATCCTCAATCCTCAACTCTCAATCCTCAATCCTTTGTCCTCAGTCCTCAAACCTCAATCCTCATCCCTCAGCCCTCATCCTCAATCCTCAATCCTCAATCCTCAATCCTCAATCCTCAATCCTCAATCTTCAATCCTCAATACTCAATCGTCAATCCTCAATCCGCAGTCCTCAAACCTCAATTCTGGATCCTCAATCCTGAATCCTCAATCTTCAGCTCTCAGTCCTCAACAATCAGTTGTCAATCCTCAATCCTCAATAGAATATCCTCAATTCACAGTTTTCAATACTCAATACTCTATCTGCAATCTTCCAACCTCTATCCACAAACATCAATTCTCATCACTCAACCCTCAGCACTCAGTCCTCAATGTTCAATCCTCAATCCTCAATTCTCAATCTTCATTCCTCAATACTGAATCTTCAATCCTCATTACTCAATCTTCAATCCTCAATCCTCAATCCTCAATCCTCAATCCTCAATCCTCAATCCTCAATCATGAATCCACAATCCTCAATCCTCAACTTTCAATCCTCAATACTCAATCTTCAATCCTCAATCCTCAATCCTCAATCCTCAATCCTCTATCCTCAGTCATCAATCCTCAATCCTCAATACTCAATCGTCAATCCTCTGTCCTCAATTCTTAATCCTCAATCCTCGTTCCTCAAACCTCAATCCTCAACCCTCAGTCCTCATCCTCAGTTCTAAATCCTCAATCCTCAAACCTCAATCTTCAATCCTCAATACTCAATCCTCAATCCTCAATACTCAACCATCAATACTCAATTCTCAACCCTCAGTCCTCATCCTCAGTTCTCAATTCTCTATCCTCAATCCTCAGTCCTCAATCTTCAATCCTGAATAATCAATCTCCAATCCTAGATCCTCAATCCCCAATCCTCAATCCTTAATTCTCAATCTTCAATCCTCAATCCCCAGTCCTCAATCTTCAATCCTCAATGCTCAATCCTCAATCCTCAATCTTCAATCCTCAGTCCTCAATCCTCAATCATCAAACCTCAAACCTCAATCCTCAACCGTCAGTCCTCGTCCTCTATCCTCAATCCTCAATCCTCAGTCATCAGTCCTCAATCCTCAATCCTCAAACCTCAATCCTCAACCGTCAGTCCTCGTCCTCAATCCTCAACACTCAATCCTCAATCCTCAATCTTCAATCATCAATACTCAATCGTCAATACTCAATCCTCAATCCTCAATCCTAAAATCCTCAATCCCCAATATTCAACACACAACCCTCAACCATCAATCCTCAATACTCAACCATGAATACTCAATTCTCAATACTCAATAGAATATCCTGAATTCTCAGTTTTCAATACTCAATCCTCAATCTTCAATCTTCATGTCTCCATCCACAAACATCAATTCTCATCACTCAACCCTCAACACTCAGTCCTCAATCTTCAATCCTCGATCCTCAATCCTCAATCCTCAATCCTCAATAGTCAATCTCCAATCCTAGATCCTCAATCCCCAATCCTTAATCCTTAATCCTCTATCTTCAATCCTCAATCCTCAATTCTCAATCCTCATACTCAATCCTCAATCCTCAACCCTCAATTCCCAATCCTCAATCTTCAATGCTCAATCCTCAATCCTCAATCCTCAAGCCTCAATCCTCAATCCTCAATCTTCAATCCTGAATACTCAATCTTCAATCCTCAATACTCAATCTTCAATCCTCAACCCTCAATCCTCAATCCACAATCCTCAATCCTCAATCACCAACCTTCAATCCTCAATACTCAATCTTCAATCCTCAATCCTCAATCCTGAATCGTCAATCCTCAATCTTCAACACTCAATCCTCTATCCTCAATCCTCAATCCTCAATCATCAATCCTCAATCTTCGATACTCAATCCTCAATCCTCAATCCTCAATCCTCAATACTCAACCATCAATCCTCAATTCCCAATACTCAACAGAATATCCTGAATTCTCAGTATTCAATACTCAAACCTCAATCCTCAACCATCAGCCCTCATCCTCCACCCTCAATCCTCAATCCTCAAACCTCAATCTTCAATCCTCAATACTCAATCTTCGATCCTCAATCCTCAACCCACAATCCTCAATCCTCAATCCTCAATCCTCAGCCCTCAAACCTCATTCCTCAAACCTCAATCCTCAGCCCTCAGTCCTCATCCTCAATTCCCAATTCTCAATCCTCAATCCTCAATTCTCAATCTTCAATCATCAATAATCAATCTTCAATCCTCAATCCCCAGTCCTCAATCTTCAATCCTCAATGCTCAATCCTCAATCCTCAATCCTCAATCCCCAATCCTCAATCCTCAATCCTCAATCGTCAGTCTTCAATCCTCAATACTCAATCTGCAATCCTCAGTCCTCAACCCTCAACCCTCAATCCTCATTCTTCTATCCTCAATACCCAATCCTCAATCTTCAACCCTCAATCCTCAATCCTCGATTCTCAATCCACAATCCTCAGTCCTCAGTCCTTAAACCTCAATCCTCAACCCTCAGCCATCATCCTCAATCCTCAATCCTCGATCCTCAATCCTCAATCCTCAATCCACAATCCTCAATACTCAATCCTCAATTCTCAATCCTCAATACTCATTCCTCAATCCTCAATCCTCAACACTCAATCCTCAATCCACAATCCTCAATCCTCAATCACCAACCTTCAATCCTCAATACTCAATCTTCAATCCTCAATCCTCAATTCTGAGTCGTCAATTCTCATTCTTCAATCCTCAATACCCAATCCTCAATCCTCAGTCCTCAATCCTCAATCCACAATACTCAATCTTCAATCCTCAATCCTCAATCGTCAATCCTCAATCCTCAATCCTCAATCCTCAGTAATCAATCCTCAATCCTCAATACACAATCGTCAATCTTCAACACTCAATCATCAACACTCAATCCTCAATCTTCAATCCTCAATCCCCAATACTCAATCTTCAATCCTCAATCCTCAATCCTCAATCCTCAATCCTCAATCTTCAATCCTCAATACTCAATCTTCGATTCTCAATCCGCAATCCTCAATCCTCAATCCTCAATCCTCAATCCTCAATCTTCAATCCTCAACCGTCAGTCCTCGTACTCAATCCTCAACCCTCAATCCTCAATCCTCAATCTTCAATCATCAATACTCAATCTTCAATCCTCAATTCTCAATCCTCAATCTTCAATCCTCAATCCTCAATATTCAGCACACAACCATCAACCATCAATTCTCAATACTCAACCATCAATCCTCAATTCTCAATACTCAATAGAATATCCTGAATTCTCATGATTCAATACTCAATCCACAATATTCAATAATCAAATCTCAATCCTCAAACATCAATTCTCAACACTCCATCCTCAACACTCGGTCCTCTCTCTTCAATCCTCCATCCTCAATCCTCAATCCTCAAGCCTCAATCCTCAATCCTCAATCTTCAATCCTGAATACTCAATCTTCAATCCTCAATACTCAATCTTCAATCCTCAACCCTCAATCCTCAATCCACAATCCTCAATCCTCAATCACCAACCTTCAATCCTCAATACTCAATCTTCAATCCTCAATCCTCAATCCTGAATCGTCAATCCTCAATCTTCAACACTCAATCCTCAATCCACAATCCTCAATCCTCAATCATCAATCCTCAATCTTCGATACTCAATCCTCAATCCTCAATCCTCAATCCTCAATACTCAACCATCAATCCTCAATTCCCAATACTCAATAGAATATCCTGAATTCTCAGTATTCAATACTCAAACCTCAATCCTCAACCATCAGCCCTCATCCTCCACCCTCAATCCTCAATCCTCAAACCTCAATCTTCAATCCTCAATACTCAATCTTCGATCCTCAATCCTCAACCCACAATCCTCAATCCTCAATCCTCAATCCTCAGCCCTCAATCCTCATTCCTCAAACCTCAACCCTCAGCCCTCAGTCCTCATCCTCAATTCCCAATTCTCAATCCTCAATCCTCAATTCTCAATCTTCAATCCTCAATACTCAATCTGCAATCCTCAGTCCTCAACCCTCAACCCTCAATCCTCATTCTTCTATCCTCAATACCCAATCCTCAATCTTCAACCCTCAATCCTCAATCCTCGATTCTCAATCCACAATCCTCAGTCCTCAGTCCTCAAACCTCAATCCTCAACCCTCAGCCATCATCCTCAATCCTCAATCCTCGATCCTCAATCCTCAATCCTCAATCCACAATCCTCAATACTCAATCCTCAATTCTCAATCCTCAATACTCATTCCTCAATCCTCAATCCTCAACACTCAATCCTCAATCCACAATCCTCAATCCTCAATCACCAACCCTCAATCCTCAATACTCAATCTTCAATCCTCAATCCTCAATTCTGAATCGTCAATCCTCATTCTTCAATCCTCAATACCCAATCCTCAATCCTCAGTCCTCAATCCTCAATCCACAATACTCAATCTTCAATCCTCAATCCTCAATCGTCAATCCTCAATCCTCAATCCTCAATCCTCAGTAATCAATCCTCAATCCTCAATACACAATCGTCAATCTTCAACACTCAATCATCAACACTCAATCCTCAATCTTCAATCCTCAATCCCCAATACTCAATCTTCAATCCTCAATCCTCAATCCTCAATCCTCAATCCTCAATCTTCAATCCTCAATACTCAATCTTCAATTCTCAATCCGCAATCCTCAATCCTCAATCCTCAATCCTCAATCCTCAATCTTCAATCCTCAACCGTCAGTCCTCGTACTCAATCCTCAACCCTCAATCCTCAATCCTCAATCTTCAATCATCAATACTCAATCTTCAATCCTCAATTCTCAATCCTCAATCTTCAATCCTCAATCCTCAATATTCAGCACACAACCATCAACCATCAATTCTCAATACTCAACCATCAATCCTCAATTCTCAATACTCAATAGAATATCCTGAATTCTCATGATTCAATACTCAATCCACAATATTCAATAATCAAATCTCAATCCTCAAACATCAATTCTCAACACTCCATCCTCAACACTCGGTCCTCTCTCTTCAATCCTCCATCCTCAATCCTCTATCCACAAGTGTCAATCCTCAATCCTCATTCCTCAACCCTCAATCCTCAGGCCTCAAACCTCAATTCCGAATCCTCAATCCTGAATGCTCAATCTTCATCCCACAGTCCGCAACAATCAATTGTCAATCCTCAATCCTCAATAGAGTATCCTCAATTCACAGTTATCAATACTCAATCCCCAATCTTCAATCTTCAAATCTCAATCCACAGACAACAATTCTCATCACTCAATCCTCAACACTCAGTCCTCAATCTTCAATCCTCAATCCTCAATCCGCAATCTTCAATCCTCCATACTCAATCTTCAATCCTCAATCTTCAATCCTCAATCCTCAATCCTCAATCCTCAATCGTCAATCCTCAATCCCCAATCCTCAACCTTCAATCCTCAATCAACAATCCTCAATCCTCAATCGTCAATCCTCAATCCCCAATCCTCAATCTTCAATCCTCAATCCTCAATCTTCAATCCTCAATACTCAATCGTCAATCCTCAATCCTCAGTCCTCAAACCTCAATTCTGGATCCTCAATCCTGAATCCTCAATCTTCAGCTCTCAGTCCTCAACAATCAGTTGTCAATCCTCAATCCTCAATAGAATATCCTCAATTCACAGTTTTCAATACTCAATACTCAATCTGCAATCTTCCAACCTCTATCCACAAACATCAATTCTCATCACTCAAACCTCAGCACTCAGTCCTCAATGTTCAATCCTCAATCCTCAATCTTCAATCCTCCATACTCAATCTTCAATCCTCAATCTTCATTCCTCAATACTGAATCTTCAATCCTCATTACTCAATCTTCAATCCTCAATCCTCAATCCTCAATCCTCAATCCTCAATCCTCAATCCTCAGTCATCAATCCTCAATCCTCAATACTCAATCGTCAATACTCAATCGTCAATCCTCAGTCCTCACACTCAATTCTCAATCCTCAATCCTCAATCCACAATCCTCAATCCTCAATCACCAACCTTCAATCCTCAATACTCAATCTTCAATCCTCAATCCTCAATACTGAATCGTCAATCCTCATTCTCCAATCCTCAATCCTCAGTCCTCAATCCTCAATCCACAATACTCAATCTTCAATCCTCAATCCTCAATCGTCAATCCTCAATCCTCAATCCTCAATCCTCAGTAATCAATCCTCAATCCTCAATACACAATCGTCAATCTTCAACACTCAATCATCAACACTCAATCCTCAATCTTCAATCCTCAATCCCCAATACTCAATCTTCAATCCTCAATCCTCAATCCTCAATCCTCAATCCTCAATCTTCAATCCTCAATACTCAATCTTCAATTCTCAATCCGCAATCCTCAATCCTCAACCGTCAGTCCTCGTACTCAATCATCAACCCTCAATCCTCAATCCTCAATCTTCAATCATCAATACTCAATCTTCAATCCTCAATTCTCAATCCTCAATCTTCAATCCTCAATCCTCAATATTCAGCACACAACCATCAACCATCAATTCTCAATACTCAACCATCAATCCTCAATTCTCAATACTCAATAGAATATCCTGAATTCTCATGATTCAATACTCAATCCACAATATTCAATAATCAAATCTCAATCCTCAAACATCAATTCTCAACACTCCATCCTCAACACTCGGTCCTCTCTCTTCAATCCTCCATTCTCAATCCTCTATCCACAAGTGTCAATCCTCAATCCTCATTCCTCAACCCTCAATACTCAGGCCTCAAACCTCAATTCCGAATCCTCAATCCTGAATGCTCAATCTTCATCCCACAGTCCGCAACAATCAATTGTCAATCCTCAATCCTCAATAGAGTATCCTCAATTCACAGTTATCAATACTCAATCCCCAATCTTCAATCTTCAAATCTCAATCCACAGACAACAATTCTCATCACTCAATCCTCAACACTCAGTCCTCAATCTTCAATCCTCAATCCTCAATCCTCAACCCTCAATCCTCAATCCTCAATCTTCAATCATCAATACTCAATCTTCAATCCTCAATTCTCAATCCTCAATCTTCAATCCTCAATCCTCAATATTCAGCACACAACCATCAACCATCAATTCTCAATACTCAACCATCAATCCTCAATTCTCAATACTCAATAGAATATACTGAATTCTCATGATTCAATAGTCAATCCACAATATTCAATAATCAAATCTCAATCCTCAAACATCAATTCTCAACACTCCATCCTCAACAATCGGTCCTCTCTCTTCAATCCTCCATCCTCAATCCTCTATCCACAAGTGTCAATCCACAATCCTCAATCCTCAACCCTCAATCCTCAGGCCTCAAACCTCAATTCCGAATCCTCAATCCTGAATGCTCAATCTTCAATCCTCCATACTCAATCTTCAATCCTCAATCTTCAATCCTCAATCCTCAATCCTCAATCCTCAATCGTCAATCCTCAATCCCCAATCCTCAATCTTCGATACTCAATCCTCAATCCTCGTTCCTCAAACCTCAATCCTCAACCCTCAGCCCTCATCCTCCATCCTCAATCCTCAATCCTCAAACCTCAATCTTCAATCCTCAATACTCAATCCTCAATCTTCAACACTCAATCCTCAATCCTCAATCCTCAATCCCCAATCATCAATCCTCAATCTTCGATACTCAATCCTCAACCCTCAATCCTCAATCCTCAATACTCAATCATCAATCCTCAACTCCCAATACTCAATAGAATATCCTGAATTCTCCGTATTCAATACTCAAACCTCAATCCTCAACCATCAGCCCTCATCCTCAACCCTCAATCCTCAATCCTCAAACCTCAATCTTCAATCCTCAATACTCAATCTTCGATCCTCAATCCTGAACCCACAATCCTCAATCCTCAATCCTCAATCCTCAGCCCTCAATCCTCATTCCTCAAACCTCAATCCTCAACCCTCAGTCCTCATCCTCAATTCTCAATTCCCAATCCTCAATCCTCAATTTTCAATCTCCAATCCTCAATAATCAATCTCCAATTCTAGATCCTCAATCCCCAATACTCGATCGTTAATCCTCAATCTTCAATCCTCAATCCCCAGTCCTCAATCCTCAATACTCAATCTTCAATCCTTAATCCTCAGTCCTCAAACCTCAATTCCGAATCCTCCATCCTTAATGCTCAATCTTCATCCCTCAGTCCGCAACAATCAATTGTCAATCCTCAATCCTCAATAGAATATCCTCAATTCACAGTTTTCAATACTCAATCCTCAATCTTCAATCTTCATATCTCCATCCACAAACATTGATTCTCATCACTCAACCCTCAACACTCAGTCCTCAATCTTCAATCCTCGATCCTCAATCCTCAATCCTCAATCCTCAATAGTCAATCTCCAATCCTAGATCCTCAATCCCCAATCCTTAATCCTTAATCCTCAATCTTCAAGCCTCAATCCCCAATTCTCAATCCTCAGTACTAAATACTCAATCCTCAATCCTCAATTCCCAATCCTCAATCTTCAATCCTCAATCCTCAATCCTCAATCCTCAAGCCTCAATCCTCAATCCTCAATCTTCAATCCTGAATACTCAGTCTTCAATCCTCAATACTCAATCTTCAATCCTCAACCCTCAATCCTCAATCCACAATCCACAATCCTCAATCCTCAATCACCAACCTTCAATCCTCAATACTCAATCTTCAATCCCCAATCCTCAATCCTGAATCGTCAATCCTCATTCTTCAATCCTCAATACCCAATCCTCAATCCTCAATCCTCAATCCTCAATCCTCAATACTCAGTATTCAATCCTCAATCCTCAATCCTCAATCCTCAATCCTCAATCCTCAGTCATCAATCCTCAATCCTCAATACAAAATCGTCAATCCTCAGTCCTCAATTCTCAATCCTCAATCCTCGTTCCTCAAACCTCAATCCTCAACCCTCAGTCCTCATCCTCAATTCTCAATCCTCAATCCTCAAACCTCAATCATCAATCCTCAATCCTCAACCGTCAGTCCTCGTCCTCAGTCCTCAACCCTCAGTAATCAATCCTCAAACCTCAATCCTCAACCGTCAGTCCTCGTCCTCAATCCTCAACCCTCAACCCTCAATTCTCAATACTCAATAGAATATCCTGAATTCTCACGGTTCAATGCTCAATCCCCAATCTTCAATCTTCAAATCTCAATCCACAAACATCAATTCTCATCACGCAACCCTCAACACTCAGTTCTGAATCTTCAATCCTCAATCCTCAATCCTCAATCTTCAATCATCAATACTCAACCTTCAATCCTCAAACCTCAACTCTCAATCCGCAATCCTCAATCCTCAATCGTCAATCCTCAATCCCCAATCCTCAATCTTCAATCCTCAATCCTCAATCCTCGATACACAATCCTCAATCCTCGATCCTCAGCCCTCAATCCTCATTCCTCAAACCTCAATCCTCAACCGTCAGTCCTCGTCCTCAATCCTCATACCTCAATCCTCAATCCTCAATATTCAATCATCAATACTCAATCTTCAATACTCAATCCTCAATCCTCAATCCTAAAATCCTCAATCCACAATATTCAACACACAACCCTCAACCATCCATCCTCAATACTCAACCATCAATACTCAATTCTCAATACTCAATAGAATATCCTGAATTCTCAGTTTTCAATACTCAATCCTCAATCCTCGACCCTCAATCCTCAATCGTCAATCATCAATCCTCAATCTTCAACACTCAATCATCAATCCTCAATCCTCAATCCTCAATCATCAATCCTAAATCTTCAATCCTCAATCCTCAATCCTCAATCCTCAATCCTCAATCCTCAATCCTCAATCCTCAGTCCTCAAACCTCAATCCTGAATCTTCAATCCTGAATCCTCAATCTTCAGACCTCAGTCCTCAACAATCAGTTGTCAATTCTCAATCCTCAATACAATATCGTCAATTCACAGTTTTCAATACTCAATACACAACCTGCAATCTTCAAATCTCTATCCACAAACATCAATTCTCATCACTGAACCCTCAACACTTAGTCCCCAATCCTCAATCTTCAATCCTTAATCCTCAATCCTCAATCCTCAATCCTCAATCTTCAATCCTCAATACTCAACCTTCAATCCTCAATCCTCAATCCCCAATCCTCAATCCTCAATCCTCAAGCGTCAGTCTTCAATACTCAATACACAATCTGCAATCCTCAGTCCTCAATCCTCAATCCTCAATACTCATTCTTCAGTCCTCAATACCCAATCCTCAATCTTCAACCCTCAATCCTCAATCCTCAATTCTCAATCCTCAATCCTCAGTCCACAGTCCTCAAGCCTCAATCCTCAACCCTCAGCCATCATCCTCAATCCTCAATCCTCGTTCCTCAATCCTCAATCCTCAATGCTCAATCCTCCATAGTCAATCTCCAATCCTAGATCCTCAATCCCCAATCCTCAATCCTTAATCCACAATCTTCAATCCTCAATCCTCAATTCTCAATCAGCAATACTCAATCCTCAATCCTCAATCCTCAATCCCCAATCCTCAATCTTCAATCCTCAATCCTCAATCCTCAAGCCTCAATCCTCAATCCTCAATCTTCAATCCTGAATACTCAATCTTCAGTCCTCAACCCTCAATCCTCAATCCTCAATCCTCAATCGTCAGTCTTCAATCCTCAATACTCAATCTTCAATCCTCAATCCTCAATCCTCAACCTTCAATCCTCAATACTCAATCCTCAATCCTCATTCCTCAATGTTCAATCCTCAATACCCAATCCTCAATCTTCAATCCTCAATCCTCACTCCTCAATCCTCAATACTCAATCTTCAATCCTCAATCCCCAATCCTCAATCCTTAATCCCCTATACTCAATCCTCAATCCTCAATACTCAATCTTCGATTCTCAAATCTCAATCCTCAATCCTCAATCCTCAATCCTCAATTCTCAATCCTCAAACCTCAATCGTCAGACCTCAAGCATCAAGAGTTAACCCTCAGTCCTCGTCCTCAATCCACAACCCTCAATCCTCAATCCTCAATCTTCAATCATCAATATTCAATCTTCAATCCTCAATCCTCAATCCTCAATGCTCAATCCTCATTCCTGAATGTTCAATCCTCAATACCCAATCCTCAATCTTCAATCCCCAATCCTCAATCCTCAATCCTCAGTCCTCAGTCATCAATCCTCAATCTTCAATACTCAATCCTCAATCCTCAATCCTCAATACTCAATAGTCAATCTCCAATCCTAGATCCTCAATCCCCAATCCTCAATCCTTAATCCTCAATCATCAATCCTCAATCCTCAATTCTCAATCCTCAATACTCAATCCTCAATCCTCAATCCTCAATCCCCAATACTCAATCTTCAATCCTCAATCCTCAATCCTCAATCCTCAATCCTCAATCCTCAATCTTCAATCCTGAATACTCAATCTTCAATCCTCAATCCTCAATACTCAACCTTCAATCCTCAATCCTCAATCCCCAATCCTCAATCCTCAATCCTCAAGCGTCAGTCTTCAATACTCAATACACAATCTGCAATCCTCAGTCCTCAATCCTCAATACTCAATACTCATTCTTCAGTCCTCAATACCCAATCCTCAACCTTCAACCCTCAATCCTCAATCCTCAATTCTCAATCCTCAATCCTCAGTCCACAGTCCTCAAGCCTCAATCCTCAACCCTCAGCCATCATCCTCAATCCTCAATCCTCGTTCCTCAATCCTCTATCCTCAATGCTCAATCCTCCATAGTCAATCTCCAATCCTAGATCCTCAATCCCCAATCCTCAATCCTTAATCCACAATCTTCAATCCTCAATCCTCAATTCTCAATCAGCAATACTCAATCCTCAATCCTCAATCCTCAATCCCCAATCCTCAATCTTCAATCCTCAATCCTCAATCCTCAAGCCTCAATCCTCAATCCTCAATCTTCAATCTTGAATACTCAATCTTCAGTCCTCAACCCTCAATCCTCAATCCTCAATCCTCAATCATCAATCCTCAATCTTCAAAACTCAATCCTCAAACCTCAATTCTCAATCCTCAATTCTCAACCATCAATCCTCAATTCTCAATACTCAATAGAATATCCTGAATTCTCAGGATTCAATGCTGAAACCTCAATCCTGAACCCTCAGCCCTCATCCTCTATCCTCAATCCTCAACCCTCAATCCTCAATCCTCAATACTCAATCTTCAATCCTCAATCCTCAATCCTCAATCCTCAATCCTCAATCCTCAGTCATCAATCCTCAATCCTCAATACTCAATCGTCAATTCTCAGTCCTCCATCCTCAATTCTCAATCCTCAATCATCAGTCCTCAGTCCTCAAACCTCAATCCTCAACCCTCGCCTTCATCCTCAATCCTCAATCCTAAATCCTCAATCATTAATATTCAATCCTCAATACTCAGTCTTCAATCCTCAATCATCAATACTCAATCCTCAATCCTCAATCCTCAATCCTCAATCCTCAATACTCAATCTTCAATCCTCAATCCTCAATCCTCAGTCATCAATCCTCAATCTACAATACTCAATCGTCAATCCGCAGTCCTCAATCCTCAATCCTCAATCCACAATCCTCAATCCTCAATCATCAACCTTCAATCCTCAATACTCAACCTTCAATCCTCAATCCTCAATCCTCAATCGTCAATCCTCATTCTTCAATCATCAATACCCAATCCTCAATCCTCAATCCTCAATCCTCAATCCACAATACTCAATCTTCAATCCTCAATCCTCAATCCTCAATCCTCAATCCTCAATCCTCAGTCATCAATCCTCAATCCTCAATACTCAATCGTCAATCCTCAGTCCTCAATTCTCAATCCTCAATCCTCGTTCCTCAAACCTCAATCCTCAACCCTCAGTCCTCATCCTCAGTTCTAAATCCTCAATCCTCAAACCTCAATCTTCAATCCTCAATACTCAATCTTCAATCCTCAATACTCAACCATCAATACTCAATTCTCAATACTCAATAGAATATCCTGAATTCTCAGTATTCCATACTCAAACCTCAATCCACAACCCTCAGCCCTCATCCTCCATCCTCAATCCTCAATCCTCAAACATCAATCTTCAATCCTCAATACTCAATCTTCGATTCTCAATTCTCAATCCTCAATCCTCAATCCCCAATCCTCAATCTTCAATCCTCAATCCTCAATCCTCGATCCTCAATCCTCGATCCTCAATCATCAATACTCAATCTTCAATCCTCAATCCTCAATCCTCAATCCTCAATCCTCAATCATCAGTCATGAATACCCAATCTTGAATACTCAATCCTCAATCCTCAATCCTCAATCCTCAATCCCCAATCCTCAATCCTCAGTCCTCAATTCTCAATCCTCAATCCTCGTTCCTCAAACCTCAATCCTCAACCCTCAGTCCTCATCCTCAATTCTCAATCCTCAATCCTCAAACCTCAATCCTCAATCCTCAATACTCAATCCTCAATCTTCAACACTCAATCCTCAATTCTCAATCCTCAATCCTCAATTTTCAAACTTCAATCCTCAATAATCAATCTCCAATTCTAGATCCTCAATCCCCAATACTCGATCGTTAATCCTCAATCTTCAATCCTCAATCCCCAGTCCTCAATCCTCAATACTCAATCTTCAATCCTTAATCCTCAATCCTCAATATTCAACACACAACCATCAACCATCAATTCTCAATACTCAACCATCAATCCTCAATTCTTAATACTCAATAGAATATCCTGAATTCTCATGATTCAATACTCAATCCACAATATTCAATAATCAAATCTCAATACACAGACATCAATTCTCATCTCTCAACCCTCAACACTCAGTCCTCAATCTTCAATCCTCAATCCTCAATCCTCAATCTTCAATCCTCCATACTCAATCTTCAATCCTCAATCCTCAATCATCAATCCTCAATCCTCAATCCTCAACCGTCAGTCCTCGTCCTCAATCCTCAACCCTCAACCCTCAATTCTCAATACTCAATAGAATATCCTGAATTCTCGTGGTTCAATGCTCAATCCCCAATCTTCAATCTTCAAATCTCAATCCACAAACATCAATTCTCATCACGCAACCCTCAACACTCAGTTCTGAATCTTCAATCCTCAATCCTCAATCCTCAATCTTCAATCATCAATAGTCAACCTTCAATCCTCAATCCTCAATTCTCAATCCGCAATCGTCAATCCTCAATCGTCAATCCTCAGTCCCCAATCCTCAATCTTCAATCCTCAATCCTCAATCCTCGATACTCAATCCTCAATCCTCGATCCTCAGCCCTCAATCCTCATTCCTCAAACCTCAATCCTCAACCGTCAGTCCTCGTCCTCAATCCTCATACCTCAATCCTCAATCCTCAATATTCAATCATCAATACTCAATCTTCAATACTCAATCCTCAATCCTCAATCGTAAAATCCTCAATCCACAATATTCAACACACAACCCTCAACCATCCATCCTCAATACTCAACCATCAATACTCAATTCTCAATACTCAATAGAATATCCTGAATTCTCAGTTTTCAATACTCAATCCTCAATCCTCGACCCTCAATCCTCAATCGTCAATCATCAATCCTCAATCTTCAACACTCAATCATCAATCCTCAATCCTCAATCCTCAATCATCAATCCTAAATCTTCAATCCTCAATCCTCAATCCTCAATCCTCAATCCTCAATCCTCAATCCTCAGTCCTCAAACCTCAATCCTGAATCTTCAATCCTGAATCCTCAATCTTCAGACCTCAGTCCTCAACAATCAGTTGTCAATTCTCAATCCTCAATACAATATCGTCAATTCACAGTTTTC